>NC_082712.1:171586983-171895783 GCF_030144855.1 Hypanus sabinus | reverse complement strand
GGAGAGTCCTGACATAGATTGATTGCTTTAATTTCTCCCCCTCCTTTTCCTCTCTTTTCCCATTCCCCATTTCAGCTCCCCTCCTATCCCTTCTCTCTTCACCTGCCCTTCCTCCCATGGTCCACTCTCCTCTTCTATCAGATTTCTTCTTCTTCTTCAGCCCTTTACCTTTTCCACCTGTCACCTCCCAGCATCTCACTTCATCTCCCACTTCCCCACCCACCTACCTTCCTCCTCACCTTCTAGCTTATTATCCTTCCCCTGCGCCCCCATTTTCTTATTCTGGCATTTTCTCCCTTCCTTTCCAACCCTGATGAAGGCTCTCGCTTCCATAGATGCTGCCTGTCTCGTTGAGTTCTTCCAGCAACTTGTGTGTGTTCCCCATCTTGCCGGTCCTGCCCTGTGCCTGATCATCCAAAGTTTGCTACAGTTTGGGGTGGCTCCCGGCCCCAAATTGGCAGCAGCAGAAGTATCTCTGATGAGGTGTCATTTTCCTGCCCAGAATGGAGAGACCTCCTGTTGTTGACCATAAACACAAGAAATTCTGCAGATACTGGAAATCCAGAGCAACACACACAAAATGTGAGAGGAACTCAGCAGGTTAGGCAGCATCTATAAAAATGGATAAACAGTCGACATTTCAGGCCAAGACCCTTCTTCAGGACTTGGCAGGAACGGGGAAGATGCCAGAATAAAAAGGTGGGGGGAGAGGAAGGAAGATAGCTAGAAGGTGAAACCGGGTGAGTAGGAAAGGTAAAGGGCTGGAGAGGAAGGTCTCTGACAGGAAGGAAAGGAGAGTGGACTATTGGAGAAAGGGAAAGAAGAGGGGACCCAGAGGGAAGAGATAGGCAGGTGACAAGAGGAAAGAAGCCAGGAACAGAAGAAGAGGGGAGAGAGATGGAATTCTTTTTAACTGGAAGGAGAAATCAGTATTCATGGCATCAGGTTGGAGGCTACCCAGACGGAATATTAGATATAATATTGGATGCAAAGTTGCTGAAATTGACAATCTCAGCATGGGCCAACACCAATACAGTTGTCAGGAGAAATTGGGGAGTACTACCGGGAAAGGCTTGGAACAGAGGTTGTTCTACGTAGTCAACAAAAAGGCAAGCATAACTGGGGTCTAGGTGGGTGCCCACGGCTACCCCTCAGGTCTGGAGAAAGTGGAAGGAGTTGAAGGAAAAATTGTTGAGGGTGAGGACCAGTTCTGCCAGACAAAGGAGGGTGGTGGAGGGCAACTGATTGGTTCTTTTATTGAGAAAGAAGCAGAGAGCTTTAACAACTTCACAATGGGGGAATGGAAGTGTGTAGAGACTGGATGTCCATGGTGAAAATGAAGTGGTCAGGGCCAGGGCATTGAAAGTTAGTGAGGAGAACAGAACATGAGAAGTGTCACAGATGTAGATGGGAAGGGACTGAACCGAGGGGATCGAATGGAGGTATGAGGACATGTGTTCAGAGCAGGCAGAGACAATGGGCCTACCTGGACAGTCAGGTTTGTGGATCTTGAGTAGGAGTTAGAAATGAGCAGTGCGGGGTAAGGGAGTTATGAGTTTGGTGGCAGTGAGTGAGAGTGCTCCAGAGTTGATGAATCAGTGATAGTGTTGGAAACAGATCTCTGATGGTCTGGAGTGAGGTCCTCTTCAAGGGATAGGTATGAGGAGGTGTCTGAGAGTTGCCACCTGGCCTTAGTCTGCGGGTTTGATGGTAAGGTTGGTACCACACTACAACAGCATCCCATTGCCCCTGTTGTAGACACAATTAGAGTAACAGAGTCCTACGGCATGAAAACAGGACCTTCAGCCCATTTCATCCAGGATGACCAAGATGCCCCAGCTGGGCTTGTCCCAGTTACTGGCGCGTGGCCCATATCTTTCTAAACCTATCTTATCCAGGCACCTGTCTATCTGCTGTTAATTTACCTGCCTCAGCCACTTCCTCTAGCAACTCATTCAATATACGCACCATAAGACCATAAGACATAGGAGCAGAATGACTTGGCCTCCACAGCCATCTGTAGCAAGGAATTTCACAGATTCACCACCATCTGTCTCAAGAAATTCCTCCTCATCTCTGTCCTATAGGGATGTTTGTGTATTCTGAGGCTGTATCCTTTGCCCTTAGACTTCACCACTACAGGAATCATCCCCTCCACCTTCACTCTATCTTGGCCTTTCACCCTCTGTATCAAAAAGTTGTCTCTCAAGCTCTCTTCTCACCTGAAACCTATGCCCTCTAGTTTTCGATTCCTTAGTCCTGGGGAAGAGACTGAGTGCCCTCATCCTGCCCTCAGGATTAGATACACCTCTGTAGGTTTACTGCACAACCTTCAACCTTCCAAGGAGAAAAGTTCTGGCCTGCCCGGTAACTCAGTCCCTCAAGTCTTGGAAACATCCTCGTAAATCTTGCCTGACCTCTTCCTGGGCTGTAGCCTTTCTTCACTACGTACCTCCCCTTTAGAGCTGCAGTTCTCTGGTTAAAAGTGGGCACTGATGCAAAAGCCTGAAGACCCAACCACCTGGCTCAAGAAGAAAAAGATTAACGAGATTAACTTTACTTGCCACATAGACATCAAAAGTGATCAGGTTATTGTGAGGACATGCTGCAAATGAGTTCTTCCAAGTAAAATACTACTTATAAAACTGAGGCTTATCAGGCAATGGTCAGACTGCACTTGGAGGACTGTGAGTAATCTTGGGCCCTTTATCTAAGAAAAGATGTGCTGGCATTAGAGAGGATCCAGAGGAAGTTTATGAAAATGATCCCAGGAATGAAAGAGTGAGAAGTGTTTGATGGCTCTGGGCCTGTGAGTTTAGAAGAGTGAGGGGGATCTAATTGAAACCTACTGAATATTGAAAGGCCTTGATAGAGTGGACATGATGTTTCCTGTAGGACCAGCAGACACAGCCTCAGAATAGAAGGATGTCTGTTTAGAACAAAGATGTGGAAGAATTTCTTTAGCCAGAGGGCAGTGAATCTGTGAAGACGACTGTGGAGGCCATGTCACTGGGTATATTTAAAGTGAAGGTTGATGATTCTGATTAATCAGGGTGCGAAAGTTTATGGGGAGAAGGTAGGAGATTGGGGTTGAGAGGGATAAAAAATCAGCCATGATGAAATGGCAGAGCGGGTTCAATGGGCTGAATGGCTAATTCTGCTCCTATGTCTTATGGAAATATTGAAACACACAGTGAAATGCATCTTTTGCGCCAAATCAAATCAGCGAGGATTGTGCTGGGCAGCCCACAAGTGTCACCGTGCTTCTGACACTAACACAGCATGCTCACAACTCACTAACCTTCACCTGTATGTCTTTGGAATGTGGGGAGGGGGGTGGAAACCAGAGAGCCCAGCGGAAACACAGACGGTGTAGGGGAGTCTGACATGGCCAAATGTGAAATGCTGCACCTTGGTAGATCAAATGTAAAGAGACAGTACATTTGACAGAAGGATCTTGGGGTCCAAGTTCTTAGCTCCCTGAAAGTGGCTGCACAACTTGATAGGATGTTTAAGAAGGCTTACAGAAGGCGGTCACCTTCCTGTCAGCTTGAACTAATCTGGCCATTCTCCTCTGACCTCTCATGTAAACAATGTGATTTTGCCCACAGAACTGCTGCTCACTAGATGTTTTTTTTTGTTTTCACACCATTCTCTGTAAACGCTGGAGACTGTTGTGCATGAAAGTCCCAGGAGATCAGCAGTTTCTGAGATACTCAAACCGCCCCGTCTGGCACCAACAATCATTCCACATAGATCACATTCTGATATTTGGTCTGAACAACAACTGACCTTCTTGACCACATCTGTATGCTTTTAAGTGTTGAACTGCTGCCACATGATTGGCTGATTAGATATTTGCATTAATGTGCAGATATGCTGTACAGGTGTACCTAATAAAGTGGCCTCCGAGTGTATTTTTAAAAAAATGGTGTTCAATTCTGTTTAACATTCATCAGCTTGGTTTGACACATATTTAATAAATGCAATTACAGCTGTAACCATGCTGAATGGGTTGTGTTAACATTTTCCTCATTTGATACGCCTTACAACGTGTTGACAAAGTGGAAACAGGCCTTAAATCCTTTGCTTAAATGAGTGCCAAAACAGAAGGTGCATGGCTCCCATTTCTAATTTCAATTGATCGTAAAATAGAATTCTCTGGTCATTAGGGCTATCTTTGCACTCATTTGTGCTTTTCTAATACAGGACTGCAGCCGAAATAGATTGGAAGTAAATTGCATTTAGTACGGGCGCAGTCTGTTAATGAAATGCTTTTTTTTTCTTAGACATTTAATAAGAGTTCCAGCTCTTTAGTTCCCAACCTCCGGAATTTCCTCCTTAAATTTCTGCTCACCAGGTCTCAGCCTGAAACATTGACTGATAATTCCCTCCATAGATGTTGCCTGACTTGCTGAGTTCCTCCAGCATTTTGTTTGTAGAGTAAAAATCAAGTGATCTGACTTAACGATATACAGTGAATAATTAATATTCACCAGGATTCATCGAAAACTCTGTAATATTGCCACTGGATATTTTGCACCCACCTAAAGTTTCATTTCTCAATCTCTAATGGGTTCTGCATCGGAGCAGAAATGTCAGATGTGAACCTAACAAACATCTGACTCATGAACAACAGGGCACTTTGACGAATGAAATTTTAGCATTCATTTCTAGAGGACTAGAATATAAGAGCAGGAATGAAATGCTGAGGCTTTATAAAGTGTTGGTCAGACCACACTTGGAGTATTATGAGAAGTTTTAGGCTCCATATCGATGAAAGGATGTGTCGGCATTGGAGAGGGTCCAGAGGACATTCACAAGAATGAACGTATCAGTCGTGTTGATGGTTCTGGGCTTGTGTTTAGAAGAATGGAGTCCCATTGAAACCTACTAAATCTTGATAGACCTAGATAGAGTGGATGTGGTGAGGACGTTTTTAATAGTGGGAAAGTCTAGGACCAGAGGACATAGACTCAGAATACAAGGACATTCCTTTAGAACAGAGATGAGGAATTTCTTCAGCCAGAGGGTTGTGACTCTGTGCAATTCATGACCACAGATAGCTGTGGAAGTCAAGTCATTGGGTATATTTAAAGCAGAGGGTGATAGTTTCTTGATTAGTGAGTGTGTCAAAAGTTACAGGGAGAAGTCAGGAGAATGGGGTTGAGAGGGACCATGATGGAATGGCAGAGCAGACTCAATATGCCAGATGGCCTGACTACCACCAACGTTATTTGGTTTTATAGCTGTGCACTGAGCCTTGCAAAGTTTCGTAAAAAAAAGTTGTCAGTAGGGACACAATTGCTGCTTACTTACTGTAGGTGCTCCTACAACTATCAGATAGCATCACAAACACAAGAAAGTCTGTAGCTGCTGGAAATCCGAGCAACACACGCAAAATGCTGGAGGAACTCAGCAGGCCGGGCATCTTCTATGGAAAAGAGTATAGTCAACGTTTTGTGTTGAGACCCTTCGCAAGAGGAGGAGTCAGAGTAAGAGGGTGGAGGAAGGGGAGGAAGAAGTACAAGGTGGCAGGTGAAACCGAAAGAGGGGGAGGGTTCTATCAGATAGTCATGGGTTTAAGATGAGTTTGGATATCGAAGGGAGGATATAGAGGGTGTTGCTTTATTGTTCGAGGAGCCGAATTTCAGATGAGACAGACTGGAACATTTATCCATCTGACTGATGGATAAGAATCAAATTATGTTCCTCTATGATGAAGTCAGTGAGTACTGGCCAAGACTTCAGAATCAGAATCAGGTTTAATATCATTGACAAATGTCATGGAATGTGTTGTTTTGTGACAGCAGTATGTTGCAATACATAACAATATATGTAAATAAATTAATGCAAAAAGAATTACACGGGTTTATTGACTAATGGCAGAGGGGAAGAAGCTGTTCCTGAAATGTTCAGTGTGTGTCTTCAGGCTCCTGTACCTCCTCCCTGATGGTAGCAATGAGAAGAGGGCATGACCTGGGTGATGTGGGTCCTTTCAGAGGCATTGCCTTTAGAAGGTGTCCTTGATAGTGAGGAGGCTAGTGCCCATGTTTACAACTTTCTGCAGCTTTTTCCTGATCCTGCGCAGTGGCTCCTCCATACCAGATGGTGATGCAACCAGTTAGAATGCTCTCCATGGTATATCTATAGAAAATTATAAGTGTCTTTGCTGACATACCAATTCTCCTCAAACTATTAATGAAATATAGGCACTGTCGTGCCTTCATTGTAATTGTATCAATACGCTGGGCCCAGGATAGATCCTTAGAGATGTTGAC
Organism: Hypanus sabinus; assembly: GCF_030144855.1. Lineage (NCBI taxonomy): Eukaryota > Metazoa > Chordata > Chondrichthyes > Myliobatiformes > Dasyatidae > Hypanus > Hypanus sabinus. The sequence continues at coordinate 171,889,502 of NC_082712.1, read as the reverse complement.
GCCCAGGAACTTGAAACTGCTCAACCTTTCCACTGCTGATCCTTTGACGGAGACTGCTGTGTGTTCCCTTGACCTCCCCTTCTTGAAGTCCACAATCAGTTCCTTGGTCTTACTGACATTGAGTGCAAGGTTGTTGCTGCGACACCACTCAACCAGCTGATCTGTCTCACTCCTGTGCACCTCATTGTCACCATCTGCAATTCTGCCAACTTCAAGTCAAGTTCATCGTTATGAGCACAAGTGCAGTGAGGTACATGCACAATGAAAAACTCGCTGACAACAGCAACACAGGCAGAGATTCTCAATTGGTCAGAGCATGAAGGGATATGGGGAGAAGGCAGGAGATTGGGGCTGAGAGGAAAAATGGATCAGCCATGATGAAATGGCAGAGCAAACTTGATGGGCCAGACGGCCTAATTCTGCTCCTATATCTCATGGTCTAAGATTCAGGCAACACACATAGTTAGATTAAGATTCAGATTAATTTATTTATCAAATGTAAATCAAAACATACAGCGAATTGTATCATTTGCGTTAACAATCAGCACAACCTAAGGATGTGCTGGGGGCAGCCCACAAGTTTTGCCACACATTGTGGCAGCAAAGTAGCATGCCCACAATGTTCAGTAGAACAACAGCACAAGCCAATAACAGCAAATAAGTCCCTTTCCTCACTTCCATCCACCCACCCTCCGACTCACACGCACAAACAGTCCTCCAACTGCCTGCAGGCCTTTGGCCTCGAGTGGACTCGTGGACTTGCAGACATCAGACATTCAACTTCCCCGGTGAAATCGCAAACTCTCAGACCGAGAGCTTCAGCCATCAGGTCTTGACTTCTGGACCTCTGATCAACCTTTGAACTTTGATCTTTGGTAGTGACCGCTGGACTCACAAATGACAAAACCTAAACTTCCAGGACTCGAACTCTGGACTCCTGGATTCCCATACTTTGAGGGTCAGTGCCCTTGTGCTTCTTGCCTACGTGGACCTCCAATCCCACTGATCCTGCAGGGAATTCTCTGACCTGGAGGTGGGTGGGCACCAGCCACTGTTCTCGCTGGTCTGCATCCACTGTGCTTGACAGTCCGACATCCTTCCACAGATGCCCTTTGTCCTTGTCATCTATGGCCTTTGAACTCAAAGCGCCGAAAGAAGAACTAGATTCCATCCTGACCGCTAACTCCCTGTTCCTAAACCCTAACTTGATCCCTAACTCCCCTCTCTGTCCCCAAAATCTATCCTTATGAACCTAAAACCAACTAAGAGCTCGATGGAGTCCGCAGCTTGGCACTATCGTGACCAACAAGTTATTTTTTGTAAAAAAAAAAGAAACACAACCAGAGATGAGTCTGTGCATAGCAAGAGGTGATCCATAGTGCTCTGTTGCTGGGGTAGGATTAGGGTTGTGTAGGTCAGTTCAAGAACCTGATGGTTGTAGGAAAGTTGCTGTTCCTGAGATCTGTTGGTGTGGGACTTCAGGTGTCTGTAACTCCTGCCTGGCAGTAACGGGCAGAAGAGGGTATGACTCAGCTGGTGGGGACCCTTGATGATGGATACCATATTCTTGGAGCAGAGGCTCATGTAGATGTTCTCAATAGTGTGGTGGGTTACCAGATACACTGGAAAATGGAACCTTCACTCAGTCTGCCACAACAGGCGAAATTGCCCAATGGCTACCTATTCCCATTCCAACTTGTCAGTCCATGGCCTCCTCTACCTCCCTGATGAGGCCACTCTCAGTTGAAGGAGCAACACTTCATATTCTATCTGGATAGCCTCCAATCTGATGGCATGAACAATGATTTCTCAAACTTCCAGTAATGTCTCCCCCTCCCCACTTTTCTCTTCTTCCATCTTACCCCTTCTCTTTTCTTCACATGCCATCACCTCCCTCCGGTGCCCCTCTTCCTTCCCTTTCTCCTGTGGTCCTCTATCCCCTTCTATCACATTCCTTCTTCTTCAGCCTTTTACCTCTTCTCCTTGTCACCTCCAGCTTCTCACCTCACCCTCTTCCCCCACCCACCCAATTTCCCTCTCACCTGGACTCACCTATCACCTGCAAATACACTTTTCCCTCCTCCCCAATCTCTTGCTCTGGCTTCTTCCCCCTTTCCAGCCCCATTGAATCATCTTAGCCCAAAACGTTGAATGTTTATTCCCCTCCATAGATTCTCCCCAGCCTGCTGAGTTCCTCCAGCGCTTTGTGTGTCGCACTAGATGATGGCAGTTGGGAGATGACTGTGAAGACAGCAACTGCTGTATTTACCTGCAGATCAACCACCAGCACAGTTCAAATGCATCCCATTGGCTGTATTGTGCTTCAGGACATTCTGAGGCTGTGATAGTTGCTATAAGAATGCAAAACCCTTTGATTTTCTTGAAGTGGTAATTTATAGAGGGCACTGCCATCTAGTGGCAGTTTAAGGAATATGCTGTAGAGGGACTGACAGGATCCAACAGCAAATCCCACTTAATACATCATGAATTTTGATAAGCACATTAGACAGTCATGTAGCCAGGAGGAGTAAGCTTTAATTTGATGACTACACAATGAGGGTAATATATTTTAATTTAAGCACTATAAACCTATTGAGTGCTTAATTAACTTTACCCGTCTTTAGGGGAATAAAGGCAATTCTGATGAGGTCGAAAGGACCTGTTTCAATATCAAACAGTTTTACAGAGCAAATCCTTTTATCCAGCTCGGAGCTGCTGATTAACACACAAAATTAACATGTTAGTAAAATTCATTTCCATGTCACTGGGGAAATTAAAATGCACGTGTACCAAAACATGATTACCTCTCGTATTGTCTGATTACACTAAAATAATTTAATGGCTTCCTTTTTAATAACTATAAAATTTAAAGTTTGCGAGGCGAGTGAATTTAATTGTAGCAGGATGCAAAGTAACAAGGCAGGTTTTCACATGCCGTGTGCTGAAAGGCAATTTTACAGAATGCACAAAAGAAACCAGCAGCACATTTTAATCGCCACTCTCACAATTGTATCAAGACATCTGAAACCATTTTGAAGTCAATGAGGTACTTCTGTTGTTGTAACATTAAAACTTGGCAGCCAATTTACACACAGCAAGCTCCCATAAGCAGAATTTTGGAACATTGGTAAATTGGTTTAAAAGACCACAGATATAGAATCAGAGTTAGGCCATTTGGCTCGTCGAGTCTGCTCCGCCATTTCATCTTGGCTGATCCAATTTTCCTCTCAGCCCCAATCTCCTGTCTTCTCCCCATATGCCTTCATGCCCTGACTAATCAAGAATCTATCAATCTCTGCACTAAATATACATAAAGACTTCGTCCTCAAAGCTGCCTGTGGAAAAGAATTCCACAGATTCAACACTCTCTGGCTAAAGAAATTGCTCCTCATCTCCATTCTAAAAGGACGCCCCTCTGTTCTGAGGCTGTGCCCTCTGGTCTTAGACTCTCCCACCATAGGAAACATCCTCTCTATATCCACTCTATTGAGGCCTTTCAACATTCGATAGATTTCAATGAGGTTACCCCTCATTCTCCTGAATTTTAGTAAGTGGAGGCCCAGAGTCATCTAATACTCTTCAAGCAACAAGCCTTTCAATACCATAATCATTTTCGTGAACCTCCTTTAACCCCTCTCCAATGTCAGATAAGGAGCCCAACGCTGCTTGCAATACTCCATGAGGCCTCACTAGTGCCTTATAAAGCCCCAACTTTATTATTGCCACAATTAATATTGAAAGGTGAGCAAGCAGGGGCTATTCCCTTTCGAGTGAAGTAGAATGTGTCACGGTCCAGTCCATGGATTCCTCATTCCAGTTATTTTCTCTTCCCCGTGTTCCGTTGGGTGCCTTGATTAAGACACCAGATCTTCATTTCGTACCAGCAACATAAAGGCTCCGGGTTACAGTGGTGATTGCTGGACTGTTACCAGAAGTTCATCACCAGAAGCCAGTCACCGGAAACCAGTCATCTCACCGTAGCCACTGTGGTTATGCTAACCCTGGGTCCGCCATGAATCATGGACTCTAGTCACCTTGATGCCTGTGGCTGATTAGTGAATTCAGTCGTTTTTGTGTCCAGCTGAGTTGCCGGCCGTTGCTCCGAGTAAGGTACGAATTCTGTCGTTTTCATGGCTGGCTGAGACTTCCTGGCCGTTTGTTGCCACTCCGAGCAAAGATTAGTATGGACTGTTGTGTGGTTTTGTCTCCTTGTTGTCCAAGTCCTTTTCAGCCGAGTAGGTCTGGCCATTTGCTGCTACTCTGAGTTGGGTATTCTGTTTTCTCTTGGTCCAAGTCCAGTCCAAGTCCAAGCTCGTGGTCTGAGTTCTGTGTCCAAGTCAAGATCCAAGTTCCGAGTCCAGATCCAGGTCTCTAGTCCAAGTCAAGTCCAAGGCAAGTTCCAGGTTTTACCGGTTTGTTATCCAACGTTTATATGCATGTTGACATTTAGTCCTCACTCCCTGGTCTTCCTAGTAACTATCAATATACACTGTTCTGTTTATACTACCTCTGTGTCTTGCACTTGGGTCCGCTCCCAATGCCCCCTTGAAACAGAATGAGATGTCACTTGACAGAGGCATACAAAATGGTAATAGGCAAAGATATCCAGAATTACAGCAAATATCTGGAATTAGAGCAAATACACACCTCCCTTTGTAGATGGGCATTAAAGACCACTTGGCTCTATTTCAAAGAAAAGCAAGGAAGAAAGAAGCTTCCTGGTTAGCGAGCATGTATTATGAGGATCGTTTGAGCAATAGGGTTTTTCACTTAGGAGTGAAAGAGGATGAGAGGTGACATGACAAATGTGTGCATAATGGTAAGAGTCATATATATTGTCTTTGAATGGGTTGGTTTCGTGGTGTTTCTTTGTTTTGTGGCTGTCTGTAGGGAAGACGAATCTCAGAGCTGTATATTGCACGCATACTTTGAATGTACTTTGAATCCTTTGAAGTAGATCAAGTATTCACCTCCGTTTGTAGATGGATATGGAAGGTGTACAAGATGACAGGAGCCATAGATCGAGTGGACAGCTGAAGGCTTTTTCCCAGGGTAGAAATGACTAATATGAGGGGGCATAATTTTAAGGTGATTGGAGGAAAGTATTGGGGGGAAAGTCTGAGGTAGTTTTTTGTTACACAGAAAGTGGTGGATGTGTGGAATACCCTGCCAGGGGTGGTTATAGAGGCCATTTAAAAGCCTCTTAGACACATGGATGAGAGAAAAATGGAGGCCTATGTGGGAGGAAAGGGTTAGGTTGATCTTAGAGTAGGTTAAAAGGTCAGCACAACATTGTGGGCCGAAGAGCCTGTATTGTGCTGTAATGTTCTATGTTCTGTGTGCTGAGGTACAGTGAAAAACTTGTCTTGCATACTGTCAGTACAGATCAACTCACTAAAACTCACTACCTCATTGAGGTACAACAGTAACAGAAGGCAGAATAAAGTGTTACAGAACGGAGAAAGTTCAGTGCAGGCAGACAACAAGAACACAACAAAGTAGATTGTGAGGTCAAGAATCCAATTTATCACACTAGGGAACTACTCAATAGTCGTATAACCAAGCTAGAAGCTGTCCTTGAGCCTGGTGGTATGGAATTCCGGGCTTTTGTAGCTCTCACGCGGAGGGAGGTGGGAGAAGAGAGAATGTCTGGGTGGCTGGGGTCTTTGATTATGTAGCTGCTTTACCAGGGCAGCGAGAGTGGTAGAGTCATAGACCAGAGAAACAGGTCTTGCAGACCGTCCGTGCAGATCAATTCATTACAAGGGTGCGCTGAGGTAGTACAGGGTAAAACAATATCCCGAGGCAGGATGAAGAGTTACAGTACAGAGAAAGTGTGGTGCGGGCAGGCAGCAAGATCAAAGTGAAGAAACAGGCCCTTTGGCCCATCTTGTCTGTGCTGAACTATTATTCTGCTTAATCCCATCTACCTGCATCTGGACCATAGCCTTTCACAGGCCTTGTTGAAGTTCTGGGTTGAAATTCTGCAATAAGACCATTTGTAGTTGTCCCAATGCAAGGTTTTCATCCAAATCATTGACAACTACTCTTCTCCTACAGGTGCTTCTGGACCTACCGAGTTCCTCTGGCCGATTGTGGTTCAGCAGATTGGTGATAGCAGATAATTGGCTGCAGATTCATCACAGTCACTAAATATACGGGACCACAGTGCCTCCACATTGCTCTGATAACCGCACGGTGGCGCAGCGGTTAGCGTAGTGCCTTACAGCACCATCGGTCTCTGTTCAGGGTTCAACTCCCTCCGCCGTCTGTAAGGAGTTTATATGCTTTCCCCATGAACATATGGGTCTCCTCCAGATGCTCCAATTTCCTCCCACATTCCAAAGACATATGGGTTAGGGTTAGTGAGTTGTGGGCATGCTATGCTGATCTCCTCCATAGATATTACTTGTTTCATTCTGACCTTTTGGGATCTGAATCATGGAGTCGTTGAGTCACTGAGTTACACAACGTGGATAAGGATCCTTTGTCCAACATCATCGGATTGTTTACTTAAGCTAATTCCATTTTGCTGTGGAGGTGCAAAGATACCTGGTAGTCGTTGTGCAGAATTCCCTTAAGGCTAACTTGCAGGTTGAGACGGTAGTAAGGAAGCAAAATGCAGTGCCGGCATTCTTTGACAGGACTAGAATTTAAAAGCAAGATGTAATGCTGAGCCTTTATAAGGCCACACCTGGAGTATTGTGAGCTGTTTTGGACCCCGTACTAAGAACGTAAGTTCAGGCATTGGAGTGGGTCTAGAGGAGGTTTGCGAGAATAATCCTGGGAATGAAAGGTTTGATGGCTCTGGGCCTGCACTCACTGGAATTTAGGAAAATGAGGGGGGAATCTCATTGAAGCTCACTGAATATTGAAAGGCCTAGTTAGAGTGGATGTGGAGGGGCTATTTCCTTTGGTGGAAGCCTCAGAATAGAGGGGCGTCCCTTTAGAACAGAGATGTGGAGGAATTTCTTTAGCCAGGGGCTGGTGAGTCTGTCACAGGCAGTTGTGGAGGCTAAGTCATTGAGTACATTTGAAGTGGAGGTTGATAGGTTCTAGATTAGTAAAGGTGACAAAGGTTACAGGGAGGAGGCAGGAGAATAGGGTTGAAAGGGAATGAAATCACCCATGATCAAATGGAGGAGCACTTGAACCCAATGGGCTCAATGGCCTGATTCAGCTCCTATGTCTTATGGTCTTATGGTTATGTGAAAAATGTTTGCACTGCGCTTACAGCTTGTATCTATTGCTTAGACAAAGCCATGTCTAGAATGAGGCTATATTAGTCAACAATTTTCAATAATTTAATGATGAACTAAATATTTATTTTATTTAATGTTATTTATTTAGAGATACAACGCGGAATAGGACATTCATTGAGCTGTGCTGTCAGCAACCCACCTATTTAACCCTAGCTTCATCAGAAAACAATTTACAACGACCAATTAACCTAGTAATGGTACATTTTTGGACCATGGGAGGAAACCAGAGTACCCAGAGGAAACCCCAGCAGTCACAGTGAGAATGTTAAACTCCTACAGATGGCATCAGAATTGAACTTCCAACTCCAATGCCTCGAGTGTAATAGCTTCACATTAACCATACAGCCATTGACTCTGCCCTTCCTGAGCTTGTTGAAAGAATGATAAAAACATCATGGGGAAGTTAATTAGAGATGTTCTCAAGCTGACCTGTGGATTCCCCATCAATCACTTCAATGCCCACAGGCTGAAAACTTGGCACAGTGTGTGCAGACCAGTCATTGTGTGTTTTTTTTCAATGTCCTTCACTAGAAAGCAAGCAGGAAGTTTGTAGACATCCGCTGTGGCTCTATGGCTTGCTCCTTTCCCCCTGAAGTCAGAAGGTTGCAAGTTCATAACCTCCTCCGAGATTTTGAACCAACGTTTTGGCCGGCTGCTGAAAGTGCTGGCGTTTTGATTAAAATGGTACAATGTGCATTTGTGCTGAAGCAACGGCCTTCACTGATGATGCTAAGTTTGTAGACACAGGCAAGTGGTGGATCCAGCCCAGTCCATCACAGGCAAAGCTTCTCCAACATTGAACACATTTGCAAGGAGCATTACCACAAGGACCCCCACCTTTGAGGCCATGCTCTCTTCTCACTGCTGCCATCAGGAAGGAGGTTACGGAAGCCTGAGATGCCACACCAGCAGGTTCAGGAACAGTTATTACCCTACAAATGTCGTGTTCTTGAACCAACATGGATAACTTCACTCACCACAACACTAAAATAATTGACTCGCTTTCAAGGACTCTTTATTCTCAGTATTATTTAGATATCATTTACTGTTTGTCTTCTTTTGCACATCGGTTGTTTGTTACAAGAGATCCAGGAGCAATCTCCGGAAAGCCATCTCACGGGCAAAGTGGCAATTCCAGATTAAACTTGAATCAATGAAGGATGCTGAACAGCTGTGGCAGGGCTTGAATGCTATCACCTCTTATAAAATAAGAGCAAGTGACATCATCAACAACAGGGCTTTACTTCCAGATGACCTCAATGCCTTCTATGCTCGCTTTGACCACCAAAACATGGAGGGACCATTACAAACTCATGAAGTCCTACGATTTCAGTCTCTGATGCTGACTTGTGAGCATCCTTCAGCAGGGTGAACCCATTGAACCCATGAGGAGCATCCAACCCATATGGGGTACCTGGCTAAGTACTAAAGACCTGTGCTGATCAACTGGCTGGAGATCTTTAAACTCGCTTCGAAAGTCTGACATGTTTACCTGCTTCAAGCAAGCTTCGATAATACTGGTGCCTAAGAAGAAAGTTGTTGCAAGGAACGAGGCAAACACAGGACACTGGCATGGAGATTGAGTTAGGATGCAGACGCGGGCGTGAGCGTTGAACGGCAAACAGGAGGGAGTGCAGGAAAGCAGGAGACAGGCAAATCTTACCTTGACATGGAGCGTAGAAAGGAGAGCGACAGACAAAACTTTTCTCAACACAGAGAGACAGAGCTACACAGGTAAACCTCGGTACTGAAGCAAAACTTAGAACACACAATCTTAAGCCGCTGGGAAATGTTAAATACCAAATTGAAAAAAAACCAACGATCTGGCAACCAGTGGGTGCAAAGCCGGGGTTTTTATACTGCAGGTCTTGATGAAAACCAGGTGTGCTGCCATCAAAGGAAATTAGGAGAAAGTGGGGAATTAACAGTTGGAACTGTGGCATAATCAATGGGAATTAGGAGAAAATAGGGAATTAGCAGTCAGGACCGTGACAAAGGTGTAACCTGCCTCAGTGACTATCAGTGACGGAATGATCAGTGACTATCAGTGATATCAGACTATCAGTGACGGGATGGCAGGACTGTCATATGTTAAAAGATTGGAGCGACTGGGCTTGTATACAATGGAATTTAGAAGGATGAGAGGGGATCTGAATGAGACATATAAGATTATTAAGGGATTGGACACACTGGAGGCAGGAAGCATGTTCCCACTGATGGGTGAGTCCAGAACTAGAGGCCACAGTTTAAGCCATTTAGAACAGAGATGCGGAAAAACCTTTTCACCCAGAGAGTGGTGGATATGTGGAATGCTCTGCCCCAGAAGGCAGTGGAGGCCAAGTCTCTGGATGCATTCAAGGGAGAGTTAGATAGAGCTCTTATAGATAGCGGGGTCAAGGGATATGGGGAGAGGGCAGGAACGGGGTACTGATTGTGTATGATCAGCCATGATCACAGTGAATGGCAGTGCTGGCTAGAAGGTCTAAATGGTCTACTCCTGCACTTACTGTCTACTGTCTATTAACCTATGACCTAGTGTCACCAAACCTCAGTGGAAAAATAACCATTTCCTCAATGTCAACTAAACAAAGGAGATGGTTACCAACTTCAGGCAAACTCTCCCCACTCACACCCCCCTTTACATCAGTGGCACAACAGTGGAGACTGTGAGCAGTTTCAAACACCTGTGAGTGTACAACTTGCACAACCTCTCATGGTCCCAAAACATACTATGCACAATCAGGAAAGCTCACTAACACCTCTACTCTCTGAGAAAGCTGAAGAGAACTGGACTATGCTCTCTACATCTATTCTGATGTCATTCTACAGATGCTCAGCCGGGAGCATCCTAACAAGCTGCATCTCTGTGGTACAGGAAGGCTCTGCGAGCTGCCCAATCCTCACCAGCACCAGCCTAGCTGCCATCAAGGATGTATACAAAGAAAGGTCCCAGAAAAGGGCCAGTAACATCATGAAGGATCCCACCCACCCTGCTCATGAGCCGTTTGTCCCACTCCCATCAGGGAGGAGGCTACACAGCTTCCACACAGGGCCCACCAGACTCAAAACAGTTACTTTCCCCAATCAGTAAGGTTGATCAACACCTCCACCCACTAACCCACCCCTCCACACCTCCAACCACCACTACTTTATCATTTCCTGTCAGTCACCTTATGTACAAACACTCCTGTACCTAGTGTCACTTCCTGGACATACAATCTATCTATGTACATAAGCTAATCTTAATTTTTTATATTTGTTATGTTTTTTATTATTGTTATGTGCTTAATCTTACTCTATTTTCTGTGTGTGCTGAATCGGATCTGGGATAACAATTTTTTCGGTCTCCTTTACACTTGCACGCTGGAAATGACATTAAGCAAACTTGAAAAACCTGTTAGCATTTACCCTATTTATACACCTCATAATTTTGTATACACCTATCAAATGTCCTATCATTCTGCTATGTTCTGTGTAATATAGTCCTAACCTATTCAATCTTTCACCATAGCTCAGGTCCTCAAGTCCTGGCAAAAACCTTGTAAATTTTCTCTGTACTCTTCCAATCTTATTGACATCTTTCCTGTAGGTAGGTGAGCAAATCTGCACACAATATTCCAAATTAGTCCTCACCAATGTCTTATACAACTTCAACATACCATGCCCACTCCTGTACTCAGTACATTGATTTATGAAGGCCAATGTGCCAAAAACTTTCTTTATGACCCTATCTACCAGTGACATCACTTTCACTTGTGACTTAACCTAAAACAGTAATTCTTATGCAAATGACCTTTGAAAGTGGGATTGAGTGGTAGAGCACTGCAAAACAAAAATAAGACCTTTTGGCCCATCTAGTCCATGCCAACCTGATCTTCTGCCTAATCCGATCAACCTGCACCCAGACCGTATCTGTTCAAACCCCTCTCATCCATGTACTTATGCAAACTCCTCTTCAACGTTGCATTTGAAGCGGCATCCATCATTTCTGCTGCCAGCTTGTTCTGCACTCACAACACCTACAGGACTGAAGGTTTTTGAATATTTGAATACATGCAGTATACCATATAAAGTAAATGACCACGTGGTGCAGCTAGAGATTGGCAGGTGTGATTTTGTGGGCATATCTTAGCTGAAAGAAGATCATAGCTGGGAGTTTAACATCCAAGGATATACATTGTATTGAAATGACAGTCAGGTAGATGGAGGGTGGCTTTACTGATAAAAGATAAAATAAAATGCTTAGAAAGAGGTGACATAGGGCAGGAAGGTGTAGAGTCCTTATGGGTAGAGTTAAGGAAATGCTAAGGTAAAAAGACCCTGATAGGCATTATATTTCAAACAATAGCCAGGATGTGGGCTACAACTTACAATGGGAGATAGGAAAATGCATGGCAAAAGGGCCGTATTATGATAGTCATAGGGCATTTCAATATGCAGGTAGTTTGGGAAAATTAGATTGGTATTGGATCACAAGAGAGGGAACATGTAGAATGCCTACGGGATGGCTTTTTAGAGCAGCTTAAGTTTGAACCCACTAGAAGAATGGCAATTATGGATTGGCTATTATGTAAAGACCCAGATTTAATTAGGAAGCTTAAGGTAAAGGAACCCTTAGGATGCAGTGATCATAATATGATAGAATTCATTCTGCATTTTGAGAAAGAAAAAATACAATAAAATGCTTCAGTTTACAGTGGAGTAAAGGGAATTACAGAGGCGTGAGAAAGCAGCTGGCCAAAGTTGATTGGAATGGGACGCGAGCAGGGATGATGGCAGAACAGCAGTGGCTGGTATTTCTGGGAGCAATTTGGAAGGCACAGGATAGATACATCCCAAAGATGAAGAAGTTTTCTAAAAGGTGGATGGGGAACTGTGGCTGACAATGGAAGCCAAGGGAAGCATAAAAACAAAAGAAACGGCTTATAATACAGCAAAAATTTAGTGGGAATGTAGAGGACTAGGAAAATTTTAAAAACCAACAGAAGGCAACTAAAAAGCCATAGAGAGAGAAAAGACGGAATATGAAGGTTCAAATATCAATATAAAATTTATGATCAGAATACATATATGTCTTCATTTACAACCCTGAGATTCCTTTCTAATACAAAAGCAGATACAAAACATTTTTTAAGATAATAAAGAGTAAAGGAGAAATGAGAGTGGATATCAGACCACTGGAAAATGACTCTGGAGAGATTGTAATGAGTGGAGAAAGAAATGGCAGAGGAACATATTAAGTTTTTTGTGTCAGTCTTCACTGTGGAAGACATTAGCAGAATGCCAGAGATACAAGAGTGCCAGAGGGCAGAGGTGAGTGTTTTTGCTATTACCATGGAGAAAGTGCTTGGGAAGCTGGAAAGCCTGAAGCTAGACAAGTCACCTGAACCAGATTGACTACACCCCAGGATTCTGAAAGAGGTAGCTGAATAGCTTGTGGAGGCATTAATAATGTTCTTTCAAGAATCACTAGATTCTGGAATGGTTCCTGAGGTCTGGAAAATTACAAATGTCACTCCATTCTTTAAGAAGGAAGGAAATTATAGCCAGTTAGCTTTACCTCAGTGGTTGGAAAGATGTTGGAGTCTATTTGTTTTCTAAAGGAGAAATCTTGGTTGATAAATCCATAGGAATTCTTTGAGGAAATAACATGTAGGATAGACAAAGCAAGAATTCAAACACTTTTCAAACACAAGGCAGTTCAGAGTGCTTAATATAGAACAAGATATAAAACTCAAATATCAAATTTCAGACAATATGTAAGAGAATAAAATCACACAATAATAGATACGATAAATAGAAGTTAGAGTGCAGGAGATTCTAATTAAAAGCTACAGCGAAAAGAAAAGTCTTAAGCCTCAAGTTAAAAGAGCTTAAAGTTGGGGCAGACTTCAGACGCTCTGGAAGGTTATTCCGGATATGTGGAGCAGAGTAACTAAAAGCTGCTTCACCATGTTTAGTTATGACCTTGGGGATTGTAAGCAGCACCATCTCAGATGACGTGACAGCTCAGGAAGGTTCATAATACAGCAAGAGATCGGAGATGTAGTTTGGCCCCAGACCATTTAGTGCTTTATAAACCAGTAGTCATATTTTAAAGCCAATCCTCTGATGGACAGTGTAGTGATCTGAGAACTGAAGTGATATGTTCTTCTTTCTGGGTCTTAGTGAGGACCCTAGCAGCAGTGTTCTGAATGAGCTGCAGCTGTCTGAGGGATTTTTTACAGAGACCTGTGAAAAAGCCATTACAGTTGTCAAGCCTACTAAAAATAAATGTATGGACGAGTTTTTCTGGATCCTGCTGAGACATAAGCCCTTTAACCCTTACTATATTTTTAAGATGGTTGTAAGCTGATTTTATAATTGTCTCAATGTGGCAGTTAAAATTTAAGTTGGAGTCCATCACAACACCAAAGTTTCTAGTTTGGTTTGTGTCTGTAATGACAAGGATACTAAGTGAGCATTGACTTTTAATCGTTCTTTTCAAGTCAAGTCAAGTCAAGTTTATTGTCATTTTGACCTTAAACTACTGGTATAGTACACAGTAAAAACGAAACAACGTTCCTCCAGGACCCTGGTGCTACATGAAATAACACAGAACTACACTAGACTATGTGAGACAGCACAAGGCTACGCTAGACTGTAAAACAACATAAAAACTGCACTAGACTACAGACCTGCACAGGACTACATAAAGTGCACAAAACAGTGCAGGGCAGTACAATAATTAATAAACAAGACAATAGGTACAGTAGAGGACAAAGTACAATATAATAATAAATCACATAGCTGTTTTGGCACCAAAAACAACTATTTCAGTTTTCTGAAAAACGAGAGTCAATGGACGTTGTTTATTTGGATTTTCAGAAGGCCTCTCACAAAGAGCTGAACATGAGGCTGCTCAATGAGGTAAGGGCCCATGGCATTCCAGAAGGGGTACTAGCATGGACAGTAGATTGGCTGACTGGCAGGAGGCAAAGAGTGGGAATAACAGGGGCCTTGTCTGGTTGGCTACTGGTGACCAGTGGTGTGCCGCGGAGATTAGTGTTGGGATCACTTCCCTTCACATTGTATATCAATGACTGGATGAAGAAATTGATAGATTTGTAGCCATGTTTGTGGAGAATACAAAGATATGCAGAGGGGCAGGTAGTGTTGAGGAAGCAGGGTGTCTGAAGAAGAACTTGGACAGATTAGGAGAATGGGCAAAGAACTGGCAGATTGAATACAGTGCATGGAAGTGCATAGTCATGCACTCTGGCAGAAGGAATTAAGGTGTGGACTATTCTTTAAATGGGGGGAAAATTTAAAAATCAGGGGTGCAGGGGAACTTTGGAATTCCTGCAGGATTCCCTAAAGGTTAACTTCCAGGCTGAGTCGGTAGTAACGATGGCAAATGCAACGTTGGCATTCATTTCGAGAGGACTAGAGTATAAAAGCAAGGATGTAAAGCTGAGGCTCTTTAAGTCATTGACCAGACAGCATTTGGAGTATTGTGAGCAGTTTTGGACTCCTTATCTAAGAAAAGGTGAGCTGGCATTGGAGAGGGTTGAGAGGATGTTCACGAGAATGATATGAGGAATGTTTGATGGCTCTGGACTTGTACTTGCTGCAGTTTAGAAGCACGAGGGGGGAATCTCATTAAAACCTACTGAAAATTGAAAGATCTGGATAGACTGGCAATGGAGAGAATGCTTCCTGTAATGAATGAGTCTAGGACCAGAGGACACAGCCTCAGAATAGAGGGATGTCCATTTAGTGAGATGGATTAAAACTTCTTTAGCCAGAGGATGGTGAATCTGTGGAATCATTGGGTATATTTATGGTGAAGGTTGATAGGTTCTTGATTAATCAGGCCATTGAATGTTATGGGGGGTTGGGGTGAAGGCAGGAGATGGGGTTGATAGGGATAATGAATCAGTCATGACGAAATGCTGGACAGACTCAACAAGCTAAATGGCCTAATTCGGCTCCTATGTTTTATGGTCTAATGGTCTTATAGTCTGAGTGAAAAGGTTTCCCCTCGATGTTCTCTGCCTTACATCTATAGAAGTTTGTCAAAGTTTTAGATGGCAGTCTGAATCTTCACGAATTTCTAAGAAAGTTGAGGTGCTGACATTCCGTCTTTGCAATGGCACTCATTTGCTGGACAAGGACAGATCCTTTGAAATGATAATGCCGAGGAATTTGAAGTTATTGACTCACCACCTCTGTTCCTCTACTGAGGACCTGTCCTCACGCACTTGTGCTTTCCTTCTCCTCTCATCAATGACCAGCTCTTTGGTTTTGCTGATGTTGAGTGAGAGGCTGTTGTGGTGCCACTCAGTGGAATTTTCTATCTCCTTCGTATATTCTGATTTTTCATCCCCGTTGGTTCAGCCAACAAAAGTGGTGTCTCAGAAAACCTAAATATGGCTCAATGGTAGGCACCTTGGTTGGCATGGGCAAGTTGAGTTGAGGGGCAGGTTTCTTGTGTTGCATAACTCTATGTTAATATTTCATTTCACAGTACGGAGTTTGTGGGCTGCACAACCTGTTTCTGGACTGTGTGACTCTCAGTATTACAAAGATTAAAGACGTAAAGCCTATCAAAATAAACTTAACAAGCTTAAACAAGAAGAGCTGGGAGATTGCATTACAAAGAGTGAGTCACTGGAGTAAAACACAAAGAACTCTAAACGATTAATGACTCTCATTAAACAACAATTAACCAATTCAAGTGCTCAAAAAACCTAGGAGCCCAATGCTCTCTGGCGCCCCACTCAGGCCTGAAGAGCTTATTATTCATACAGTGAAACCCGTCATTTGCATCAATTCAAATCAACAAGGATTGGGCTGGGCTGTCAGCAAGTGGTACCATAGTTCAAGTGCCAACATAGCATGCCCACAATTCACCAACCCTAACTGTATGTCTTTTTGGGATGTGGGAGGAAACCGGTCACAGGGAGAATGGACATCCTTACTGACAGGGATGGGAATCAAATCCTGGCCTTACAGTTGGCGCCGTGAAGAGTTGAGTTAAACGCTACGCTGCTGCGCTGCCTGTGTTTGGACAGGGAGTTACAAAGATAATGCAAGAATTACAACCTTAGCTGATGGGCTCTCATGGAGGTCTTCAGTAGGGCTAAATCCCCCAAAAAGCATGAACCAAAACAGACTTGCAGATCGGCAGGTAGGAGTGCCGGCGTCAGTGGGTGACAGGGAACGTCTGTACGATAAGCTGACAAGAGCAAACTGACTGCTCTCTTCTTGGACCACAGGATTGTTACTGGGGGCGGTGTAGGAGTGAAGAAGAGGGATAGGGGACTCTACCCAGAGGAAAAACCAACTGCCTTTGCACCAAGCAATTTTACATAGAACATAGAACATAGAATAGTACAGCACATTACAGGCCCTTCGGCCCACAATGTTGTGCTGACCCTCAAACCCTGCCTCACATTTAACCATCACCTTAAAATTTGTTTTATTTTCTGTTAAAATACCAAAGGAAATCTGTTCGGCGCATTCCTGCATTAAAATTTCGGATGTAAATGGAGATGAGAGCAGCCCAAGTGACTGAGGTAATTAAAAATGTATTTTGCATCTCCAAGTAATTGAATTGTGTACAATCGGCAAGTTAATGAGGTCAGTCTCCCTCTCTCCTGCCCCAACAGGAAGCCCGGGAATAATTATCTCTCAATTTTTCCTGATGTAGCAATTAATTTGTATCATTCCACTCTGGCTTGTCTTTCCCTGGGCCTTTTCCCCACTCACAGGCCCAACCTCGTCAGTCACCGTCAAGGCTAAACTACAGTGACAACCCAACTGATAAGACAAGACTTCCCCAGCTGCTGCCGCGTGTGATGTTTCTAGGTGAAGGAGAGGTTGTGGAGATTCCAGAGCCGGTGTGACCAATGGAGAGTTGGCTCTGAATTGGGGGACATTTCAAAGTTCAAAGTAAATTTATTGCCACTGTGCCTATAAAAAGTATTCTCCCTCCTTGATAGTTTTCAAGTTTTATTGTTTTACAAAATTGAATGGCAGTGGATTTAATTTGGCTTTTATTGACACTGATCAAGAGAGAAAGACTATTTTGAGCCAAAGTGATAATGGTTCTCTACAAATTAATCTAAATTCCAAATATAAAACACAAAATAATTGATTGCATAAGTATTCACCCCCCCTTTAATATGACACATCAAATCATCACTGGTGCAGCCATTTGTTTTTAGAAGTCACAGAATTAGTTAAATGGAGATCACCATGTGCAGTCAAGGTGTTTCAATTGATTTGTAGTAAAAATACCCCTGAATCTGGAAAGTCCAGCTACTGGCGAGTCAGTATCCTGGCAAAAACTACACCATGAAGACAAAAGAACATTCCAGGCAACTCCACGAAAAGGTTACTGAAAAGCACAAGTCAGGAGATGAATAAAAGAAAATTTCCAAGTCAGTGAAAGTCCCTTGGAGTAAAGTCAATCATCAAGGAATGGCGAGAATATGGCCCAGCTGTAATTCTGCCTAGAGCAGTCTATCCTCAAAAACTGAGTGACTGTGCAAGAAGGAGACTAGTGAGGGAGGCCACCAAGAGACCTATGACAACTCTGGAGGAAGCTTCAGTGGCTGAGATGGGAGAGACTGCACATACAATAACTCTTGTCTGGGTGCTTCACCAGTCATGGCTTTATGGGAGAGTGGCAAAGGGAAAGCCACTGTTGAAAAACCTCACATGAAATCTTAGCTAGACATCAGCTGGAAGAAGGTTCTATGGTCTGATGAAATCAAAATTCAGCTTTTTGGCCATCAGACTAAACATTATGTTTGGTGTAAGCTGAACACCACACATCATCAAAAACACACCATCCCTACCGTGAAGCATGGTGGTGTCTGCATCATACTGTGGGGATGCTTCACTGCAGCAGGCCCTGGAAGGCTTGTGAGGGTGGAGGGTAAAATGAATGCAGCAAAATACAGGGAAATCCTGCAGGAAAACCTGATGCAGTCTGCAAGAGAACTGTGACTTGGGAGAAGATTTGTTTTCCAGCAGGACAATGACCCTAAGCATAAAGCCAAAGTTACACAAGAACGGCTTAAAAACAGCAAAGTTAATGTCCTGGAGTGGCCAAGTCAGAGTCCAGACCCCAATCCAATTGAAAATTTGTGGCTGGACTTGAAAAGAGCTGTTCACTCACGATCCCCATGCAAACTGGGAGAGCTTGAACAATTTTGTAAAGGAGATTGGGGAAAAAAATTGCAGAGTCCAGGTGTGCAAAGCTAATAGAGACTTATCTACACAGACTCAAGGCTGTAATTGCTGCCAAAGGTGCATCTACTGAATACTGACTTGAAGGGGGCAAGTAATTATGCAATCAATTATTTAGCATTTTATATTTGTAAATAATTTAGATCACTTTGTAGAGATCTGTTTTCACTTTGACATGAGTCTGTTTCTGTTGATCAGTGTCAAAAAACTATATTTTTTCCACTGTGATTCAATGTTGTAAAACAATAAAGCATGCAAACTTCCAAGGAGTTGAATATTGTTTATAGGCACTGCATATTGTTTCATAGCTTGCTCAGCTGTAGATCGTGGGCATGCTATGTTGGTGCTGGAATGCATAGCCACCCTTAGGACATCCTTAGGTTGTGTTGGTTGTTAACACAAGTAACGTATTTTGACCCCGTTCTACCTTGAGATTCGTATTTTACAGGGAAAATAAAGCAATGCAATAGAATTTATGAAAAACTATAAATAACTGATAACCAATATGCAGAGGAAGACAAATCGTACAAATAATAAAAAAGTAGGTCAATAATACTGGGTTGTAAAATCCTTGAAAGTGAATCTGTAGGTTGTGGATTTGGTTCAGTGTTGAGGTGAGTAATGTAATCCACGGTGGTAGGGGAGCCTGATAGTTGGCTGACGGATGAGGTGAAATTCAAATTCAGATACATTTATTTATCACATGTACATTGAAACATAGAGTGATATGTGTCACTTGCATTAACAACCAGCCTAAGGATGTGCTGCAGGCAGTCGGCAGGAGTCACCACACATTCCAGTGCCAGCATAGCATGCCCACAATGTTCAGTAGAACAACAGCAACAAGACAACAAAACAAGCCGCCTTCCTCCCTCCCATCCATCCGTCCATCCACCTATCTACTCGCACATAGGTCTCCAACTCAAATGCAGGCTGCCCCTGGGCCTCCAATAGACTTGAGGGCTCACAAACATCAGGCCTCCAACCTCCTCACTGGACTCTCAGGAGCAGAGCTTTGGCCACTGGGCCTTGGCTTCCGGATTTCTGATCAACATTTGGGCTTCGATGTTTGGTTCCAACCGCAGGATACGCCGGTGACAGGAGCCCAAACTCCAGGCCCCAGACTGCAGGCCCCACCGTCGAAGACATCTTTCTAAAGTCCACTATCTCCTAAAATGCTACTGAAAAGTGATATGGTGGGAGAGGTTACACTCATCAACGAAACCAGTCTCCCTTCCATGAACTCTGTTCATACTTTTCACTGCTCAGGTAAAGCAGTCAGCATGACTAAAGACCCCATCCACCACGGACATACTCTCTTCTTCTCCCTCCAGTTGGGCAGAAGATACAACAGTCAAGAAGCTGTCTTCGAATGATGCTCTACATAACACATAGAATCAGAATGAGTCAATTTGGCCCATTGGGTCTGTTCCACCATCCATAATGGCAGATTTATTATCCCTCTCCACCCCATTCTCCTGCCTTCTCTCTGTAACTTTTGTAACTCTTACCAATCAAGAACTTATCACTCTTCTCTTTAAATATACTCAATGACTTGGCCTCAGTCCTTGAGGAGACTATGCTGTCAAGCAAAGAGTTACAGAGTGTTAAGACCATAGATCATACAACATAGGAGGATAAGTAGTCCATTTGGCCCACCAAATCTACTCAATCGCTCAATCATGGCTAATCTATTTTCCTCATTTCCCTATTCTCCTCCTTCTCCCTGTAACGTTTGATGGCCATACTAATCAAGTACCTGTCAACTTCTGCTTTAAGTATACACAATGACTTGGCCTCCACAGCCGACTGTGGCAATGAATTCCACAGATTCACTATCCTCTGGCTAAAGAAATTCCCCCTCAAGTCTATTTATGGGAAGTCCTTCTATTCTGAGGCTGTGGCATCTGCTCCTAGGCTCGCCCACTATTGGAAACATCCTCTGTACTCTCCAGGCCTTTCATTATTTGGTACAATATTTGGAAGAAAATGGATCTCAAGCTGGTGTATAGTAACATACTTTGATAATAAATAAATTCAATTTGGACTTTGGTTAGTTATTTGGTAGTTTTGACCCAGGGATGGTGAAGGAACAGATTTCCAAGTCTGGTGTGTGCTTTGGAGGGCAACTTCCAAGTGGTGGTGCCCTTCATGCTTTGGCCATCTTTGCCCTTCCACCTGGTAGAGGTGGTGGGTCTGGAATGTACTGTCTGTGGGGTTGCTGTTGTGAATCCCAATTGCTACTACTGCGCGACGGTGGAGTGAGAGAACAGCTGTGGAGGGGTGCTACGTCCTGTGCGGTGTCGAGCTTCTTGACTGTTGTTGAAGCTGCGCTTGTC
Organism: Hypanus sabinus; assembly: GCF_030144855.1. Taxonomy (NCBI): domain Eukaryota; kingdom Metazoa; phylum Chordata; class Chondrichthyes; order Myliobatiformes; family Dasyatidae; genus Hypanus; species Hypanus sabinus. The sequence continues at coordinate 171,868,660 of NC_082712.1, read as the reverse complement.
CAGGCAAGTGGAGAGTGTCCATCGGGCTCCTGACATGAGCCTTGTGGATGGTGGACGGGCCTTGGGGAGCTCGGAGATGAGTTACTTACCGCAGGATTCCTAGCCCTTCACTTTCTTTTGCAACCACTGACCAACACAGTCCAAATATGTGCTGGGGGCAGCCCGCAAGTGTCGCCATGCCTCCCATGTCATCACAGGTGACCCACGCCTCACTAAGCCTAACCTGTATGTCTATGTAATGTGGGAGGAAACTGGAGCACCCAGAGAAAACCCACATGGTCATGGAGAGAACATGCAAAATTCTTTACAGGCAGCAGTGGGGATTGAACTCCAATTGTACAGCAGGGACGGTATATCATTAAGCTGAGCAATTCAGAAATGAGTAAGTGTCCACAGGATTCCTAGCCTCTGGCCTACTCTTACAGCTATATGGTAACATTACAGCTATACAAGACCCTGGTCAGACCCCACTTGGAGTACTGTGTTCAGTTCTGGTCACCTCACTACAGGAAGGATGTGGATACTATAGAGAGAGTGTAGAGGAGATTTACAAAGATGTTGTCTAGATTGGGGAGCATGCCTTATGAGAATAGGTTGGATAAACTTGGCCATTTCTCCCTGGAGCGACGGAGGATGAGAGGTGACCTGATAGAGGTGCATAAGATGATGAGGGGCATTGATCGTGTTGATTGCCAGAGGCTTTTACCCAGGGCTGGAATGGCTAACACAAGGGGGCATAGTTTTAAGGTGCTTGGAAATAGGTAATGAGGGAACGTCAGAGGAAAGTTTTTCACACACAGAGAGGTGGGTGCATGGAATGCACTGCTGGCGGTGGTGGTGGAAGCAGATACAATAGGGTCTTTTAGGAGCCTCGTAGATAGGTACATGGAGCTTAGAAAAATAGAGGGCTATGCATTAGGAAAATTCTATGCATTTTCTAGAGAAGGTTACATGGTTAGCACAACATTATGGGCTGAAGGGCCTGTAATATTCTGTAGATTTCTATGTTCCATGTAACTTTGCAGCCACATTGTGTATGTGGCAACTCCAGGTCAGTCTCTGTTAGGACATCCCAAAGCACTTTACAGCTTCTTCAATGTGTTGTTCCCATTGCAATGTGGAAAACAGGAGCCAACAAGCAACAACATGTTACTGGCCATGTTGCTGTTACCTGTAACGTTGAGTCAGAGTCTACGGCAGCGCAGTAGCATTGTGGTTAGCACAACGCTTTACAGTACAGGCGTTCAATTCTTCCAGGTGCTCCAGATTCCCTTCACAGCCCAAAGGCACACTGGTTGGTAGGTTAATTGGTCATTGTAAAAACTGACCCATGATTAGGCTAGGATTAAATTGGAGGTTGTTGGGTGGTGAGGCTCAAAGGGCTTGAAGGACCTGTTCCACGGTGTCTGTCAATAAATAGTTAAACATTGCTCAGATTGTCACAGATAGAACTTAAAACATACAACAGTGCAGCACAGCATAGGCCCTTCAGCCCACAATGTTGTGCTGACCATTTAACCTACTGTAAGATCAATCTAACGCTTCCCTCCCACATCGTCCTCCATTTTTATTTAATTCACATGCCTTTCCAAGAGTCTCTTAAATGCCTCTAATGTTTCTGGCTCTACCATCATCCCTAGAAGCACATTCCATGCACCCTCCACTCTGTGTAAAAAACCTACCTCTGTCACCCCCCCCCCCATACTTTCCTCCAATTATCTTAAGACTATGCTTACTCTTATTAGCCAGTTCCACTCTGGGCAAAAGTCTCTTGTACAACTTGTATTATATTGTACACCTCTATCAAGTCACTTCTCATCTTTGAGAAAAGCCATATGCATCCAAACCCTTCTGTTCCATGTACCTATCAAAACTTCTCTTAAGTGTTACAACTGAACCCACGTCCACCACCTCTGCCAGCAGCTCATTCCACACTCTCACTAATTCCATTTTCCTTTGACCTAATGCTTCTGAGTTGGTCCTTGCCACTGTGCCTCACTCACATCACTGGAGCCTGATTGGTGCCTCGTCGTACTTGAACATGACAATGGATCTGTATTGGTCCACTGCCATTTGTAACACAACAAAAGTAAGGAGGTTGGACTGCAGGATCAGGAAAGGAAATAAAAGTTCTGACAAGGAATCGTTGCAAACCCAGTGGGGACTGAAAGTCGGAAGTTGTCAGTCCTAGGGAGATACATTAGTTGAGAACTTCTTGCTAAAGTAACTGAACTGACTGGACATAGATCACTTAACTGCTTGTTCATTAGAAAGCCCTCCCTGAAGTAATTTAATTGGTAGGACGGTGAGTATATTCTCTTGGGTTAATGGATATCTGAATTAAATTGCAGTCCTACAGTAGTATTCAAGCTTTAAATACTAAGGACCTATGGCTTGGATTTTCACAACCTGTATGAATTAATGAACGTGAATTGCACTGCATTTAGATGTTATTAAATTACAAGAACAGTTTCACCTTCATCCAGGATTTAGGATCCTTTCTAAGGCATTATTCTCTGTGTGTATTTTCTAAACCACATGTCTCTCTTTGCCATTCTAATTTAAATTAAATAAACTCAAATTACTGGGAGCTCCCCTGTTATTTTGTTCTTAAGAAACATTTATTGCTTGAACAATATGGAAAGAAATTTTCCCGCAGTAATTAACAGTGATGTTCATTCAACCCTGAATTTTCAGGGAAATAATGACATTAAAATCCTATTGACTCTCACTACAGCCTGAAACAATTTATTTGAGCAAGGTACAAGACACAATAAATTGTCCAGATGAGACATAAATGTGTCATTAGTAAAAAGGCTTCAATGCATCATTGTAAGCATTTAGACCAGTTTGAAACCACAGACTAGATGATTTTTTTGGTGTGACTGTATGTTACTGCTAACTTATATGTGCTATATGTGGCTTGTTCTGTGTATGACTGTTGCTACTGTATTTTGTACCTTGACCCCAGAGTAATGCTATTTCATTTAGTTGTATTCATGGCTATTCATGTATGGTTGAATGACAATTAAATTTGAACTTGAACTTGACTAACATTGACTGTATTCAGATAGTAGTGGTAAGCGACAGAATATTGGAAAGAACTTACTCATTCCTGTTCAAAACTTTATTGGTCACTATCCTCTTCCCCTCTGTTTAGCCAAAGGCTTTTCAGCACTTTGAGTTATAAAAATTCAAGCACCCATTATCTGTTATTTATGTGTCAACACAACTGGAATGATGCAAAGCTGATTATATGATACAATTGACATTTCTATAAGAACATAGGAGCAGAATTAGACCAATCGGCCTATCAAGTCTGCTCCGATATTCCATCATGGTTGATTTCTTATTCCTCTCAACCCGATTCTCCAGCCCTTTCCTCATATCCTTACTATTCAAGGAGATATCAACCTCTGCTTTAAATATACTCACTGACTTGGTCTTCACAGCCAGCTATGGTGACAGATTCCACAGATTCACCCCCCTCTGGCTAAATAAATTCCTCCTCATCTCTGTTCTAAAGGGAAGTCCATTTATTCTGAGGCCGTGCCCTCTGGTCCTAGACTCCCCCACTATAGGAAATATCCTCTCCATATTCACTCTATCTAGACCTTTCAATATTCAATAGGTTTCAATGAGATCCCACCTCATTCTTCTTTGCTCCAGCAAGTACACGCCCAGAGCGATCAAACACTCCTGATACACGCACCCTTTCATTTCTGGAATCATTCTCTCGAACCTTCTCTGATCCCTCTCCAATGTCAGCACATCCTCTCTTAGATAAGGGGCCCAAAACCGCTCACAATATTCAAAGTGAGGCCTCACCAGTCCCTATCCTTTCTCTTATGCCCCAGTACTCTCAAAATAAATGCTAACATTGCATTTGCCTTCCTCACCACCGACTCAATCTACAAGTTAACCTTTAGGGAATCCTGCATTAGGATGCCCAAGTCCCTTTAATTTCAGAATTTAATCCCCATTTAGAAACTAGTCCATGCCTTTATTCCTTCTACCATACACTGTATTCCATCTGAACTGAATGCATTGTATTCTACTGTATTCCAACTGAGCACTGCACTTGAATGGGAGGTCAATTGTACCCTTCCCTGGGTATAATGTGCTGAGACAGAAAGACTGCTGAAGGTTCCCCAGTGTCCTAGGTCCATATGTCCATGAAATCACACTCAGTGTACTGCACTAAAGCTTGGAGAATTGAACCAGACGTGTGTAAGAGTCCTGCCAATTGTCGTTCAGTATATTTGTTCCCCAAGAAGATCCTAAGACCATAGACATAGGAGCAGAATTAAGCCATTGACCCATCCAGTCTGCTTCAATCATGAGCTATTATCCCTCTTAACCCCAATCTCCTGCCTCTCCCCATATCCTATGACGTCCTTACTAGTCGAAAACCTATCAACATCTGCTTTAAATATACCCAATGACTTGGCCTCCACAACCATTTACGGCAATGAATTCCACAGATTCACCACCCTCTGGCTAAGGAAATTCTTCCTCATCTCTGTTCAAAAGGGACATCCTTCTATGATGAACCAGTGCATCCACCTCATACAACACCAAGTGAAGATGCATTTCCATCTGCAACACATCTCAAGCCTTCATCAGAATCAGGTTTAAAAATCAACAGCATATGTTATGAAATTTGTTAACTTAGTGGTGCAGTACAATGCAATACATGATAATTTAGAAAAATAAATAAAAATGTGAAACAAGTATGGTCAAGTATATATACGTATGTATGTATGTTAAGTAGTTAAATTAAAAATAGTGGTAATACAGAAATAATAAAAGTGAGGTGTTATTCATGGGTTCAATGTCCATTTAGGAATTGGATGGCAGAAGGGAAGGTGTTCCTGAGTCACTGAGTGTGTGCCTTCAGGCTTCTGTACCTCCTTGCCAATGGTAACAATGACAAGAGGGCATGTCCTGGGTGATGGTGGTCCTTAATAATGGATGCCACCTTTCTGAGACACCGCTCCTTGAAGATGCCTCGGATACTATGGAAGTTAGTGCCCATGATGGAGCTGACTAACTTAACAACTTTCTGTAGCTACTTTCGATCCTGTACAGTGGCCCCTCCACCATACCAGACAGCAATGCAGCCTGTCAGAATGCTCTCCACAGGACAACTGTAGAAGTTTTTGAGTGTCTTAGGTGCCAAACCAAATCTCCATAAGCTCCTAATGAACCATAGCCACTGTCTTGCCTTCTTTATAGCTGCATTGATATGTTGGGACCAGGTTAGGTCCTCAGAGATCTTCATTGCTTGCCTCTTGATTCTGTGCATATCAGACACACCCCCAGGCCAGAGTGTAATCCAGGCTGACACTATTGTGCATGAAGGATCTCACCCACTGGCTCATGGGCTGGCTGTCCTACTGTCATCAAGGGGGCTATGTAGCATCCACACCAGGACCATCCCCAGTTACTTTCCCCAATCTGTCAGCCACTAACTCACACCGTCACCACTATTTTATAATTTCCTATCAGGGTCACCTTATGTACAGACACTCCTGTACGCTTGTGTACTAACAAATGACAATGAATAACCTTGAATCTTGAGGGAAACTGGCACTGTTTGAGGTGATGTTGCTTCAGAGGGATAATAATTCAAGATCCCACCTAGAATGCATATTCACTATCCAGGGCTGGGGAGGTGGTTGGAGGGGGGGGGGTGTTCTTTTTGCCACGCTCAGCTAGCTAACACAACAGCTGACTCTTCCGTGGTTCAAAGAGTTGTTCTTCTGAGTAAATTAAATTCCAACCAATATTCCTTGCTCTGCCTCTTGTCATAAAGAAGAACTGGTCTTCAGCTCGGAATGTAAATTGCTAGCAATAATCAGTCTATAGTTCAAAGAACAACTTTGCAAACAAACAGCACTGTCTATAGAGCACAGATTGAGGGCCCACAGCACAGGGATGGCTGCTCAAGAGATACAGTGTAAGACAATGTTATTTTAATTGTGCCTGTATCAAACCAGGCAACGCTGGCTAAGTTATTTAGATCAAGGAAGCTTGCAGACCTGACTGATACTATCACTTAGCACATCAAATAGTGGATCTATCAATAGTTGGGTGATTTGCGTACTCAAAGAGTTAGAGGTAACAGCATTAAGTTTGGGTGCCTGGTACCTCTGAACCCAATAGCTTTTAAACCATCTGTCTGAATTTCCCAGCAAACAGATCTGAACTAATATCACATGCATGTGAAGTCACCAAGTGGCATAAAAACAATATAAATGTAAGAGAGCAGTCAAGTTTGTTAGGAATAGTCAAGGGACGACCAGAAGAATGACAGAAAGACAGGGGACTAGAATCTATTCCTCTGCCTTTGATTTCTGTGACTGATGACATATCTGTCTGCAACTTCTTGGTATGACTTTTTACCTTACAGAAATGGTGCTTGTGCTTAGGAAATCCTTTGTGTTTTAGATGTTGTTTGTAATTTGGAAACCTTTTATAAGACAGAAATCCTCTGTGAGTTTTAAATGTGTTTTAAGAATTCTATTCAAATTTAAAAGTGTATTACTAAAAATAAATGAACTGAGTTTAAACTACTTCATTAGCTAGAAATATCTCCTCCTTGGTAGGGAGAGGGGACCTACCACTCAAATAATGAGTATTGGCAGCAAAATCTGTCATGAAGGATAAACAGGGAAGTGGCCTAGCCTTTGATAAGTAGTGGCTACAGTATAACTTCCCTTTAGTGAAGGAACCATAGCTACCTATAATCAGAAAGGGCTTAAGATCTTTATTTGCATTCAGAACTTCACGGACAGTAAATCCAATGCCATTACACACCCCTATTTCTCTTCCATCTCGATCAATGAAAGCTCATACTCTTCAGTAAATAACCTTCAGTTCCAGATAATCAGATAATTCTTCAGCAAACTACATAGCCAGAACAGCAGCTAACTCACCTGGTGATCCATTCCCAGGTAATGTAGACACTGCTGCATCATCTACTGGCAAACCCAATATGCTCACTAGCGTAGCTGGAGTTGGAATTGGTTGACTATTGTCACATGTACCAAGATACAGTGAAAAGCTTGTCTTGTATACTGTTCATTCAGATCAATTTATTATGCAGTGCATTGAGATGGAACAGGATAAAACAATAACAAAGTGCAGAATAAAGTGCAACAGCTACAGAGAAAGTGCAGTGCAGGTAAACCATAAGGTTCTAGATCATTACAAGGTAGATCATGAGGTCAAGAGTACAACTTATTGTACTAGGAAACTACTAAGAAGCATTAAAAGGCAGGAAAAAAAATCTAACATCTTCTGCAAACATCAACACAGATACACCAATGAACAATTGAACTTTAGACCCTGTTTCTAGCTCCTTTATTGCAGAGATCTTCCAAAAACGTAAAAATTCTCAGACCTTTGCTACCCTTTATATCAAAGACAGCCAGACTTCAAAGAGATTTGATTGCAATATTCATAGATCAGGAAATGTTCTACAGATATTCATATTTCTTCCTTCTCAACACATTCTTTCCCCTTGTGTTTAGAAGCTCTTCCCGGAGAATTCATTCATCAAGGACCCTTACCATCCAGGCCATGCTCCCTTCTTGCAGGAGATACCAGAGCCATAGGTCCCACACCACCAAGTTCAGGTACAGTTTTATCCTTCAACTACCAGACTCCTGAACCAGCATGGATAACTTCACTCACCCCAATTCTGAACTAATTCCACAACCTACAGTCTCATTTCCAAGGACTCTACAACTCATGTTCTCAGTATTAACTAATTGATTAATTATCTATCCAGCTATCTATATATTATTATTATTACTTATTTGTATTCATACTTTTTCTTCTTTTTGTCTTCTTTTCCATAATGGCTGTTTGTCAGTCTTCATGTATGCATAGTATTTCATGATTTCTACTGTATTTCCTTATTTTTCTGTAAATGCCTGCAAGAAGATGAATCTCAGGGTAGTATATGGTGACATTTTATATATGTGTGTCTCTCTGTGTGTATTTTGATAATCAATTTACATTGAAACTTTAAAACTCTGAGAATGGAAACCCCATTCCCCATTTGACAAGTCACGCTGATGTGAATTTATCCAGTGGAATGATTAATGAAGTCATGCAAGTTAAGCTGCTTAGCGACTAGAAATAAACTCAATCCCTGGTAATGAGAACGACTTAGTGGTGGTAAGTCAAAAAGTGTGTAAGATTAACCATCCGGACTAACATAGGCAGCCACATTTTGGGGGACGCCAATGACACTAACATGGCCGTGCAGTAGGGATAGAAAGAAATCAGCATCAAAATTCGTTTGCATCTAATTCAGTATTATTTGCATCTAAATAAACTGTGCCATTGCCCTACAGTGGTAAATTCCCAAATCTCCCTACCTCATTTTCAAATTTATTAATTTATTGTGATTCAGCACGGAATAGGCCCTTCTGCGTCTTCAAGCCATGCCACCCAGCAACCCCTGACTTAACCCTAGCCTAACCATGGGACAATTTACAATGACCAATTTACCGATCAACTGATACGACTTCAGACTATGGGAGGAAACCGGAGCATCCAGAGGAAACACAGCGAGAACCTTACAGACAGTGGCAGGAAATGTCTGGGGTAAATTTTTTTATGGTGAATGCATGGAATGGGCTGCTGGCGATGGTGGTGGAGGTGGCTATGGGTAACCCTAGGTAATTTCTAAGGTAAGGACATGTTCGGCACAGCATTGTGGGCTTAAGGGCCTGTATTGTGCTGTAGGTTTTCTATGTTTCTAGGAAATGAATCCAGGTCACTGGTACTGTAAAGCATTGTGCTAACTGCTATTAAATTAAATTATATTATTTATATTAACCAGTCATGGAGCCGATGAACGAACACACACACACACACACACACACACACACACACACACACACACACACACACACACACACACACACACACACACACACACACACACGCCATCACTATTTTGTGCCTTTTGTATGACGTAGGTGATCAGGGTGACCATGATTGTTCTTGGCAAATTTTTCTACAGAAGGGGTTTGCCATTGACTTGTTCTGGATAGTGTCTTTACAAGATGGGTGACCCCAGCCATTATAAATACCCTTCAGAGATTGTCTGCCTGGTGTCAGTGGTCGCATAACCAGGGCTTGTGATATGCACCAGCTGCTCATATGACCATCCACCACCTGCCCCCATGGCTTCACGTGACCCTGATTGGGGGACCAAGCAGGTGCTACACCTTGCCTGGGGTGACCTGCAGGGCTGGAGCCTGACATCTCCTTTGGTAGAGACGTATCTCCACCTCACCACCCTAGTCTGCCCACTGGCATACTCACAGCAACAATGTACACAGACTAACACACAGACATCAACACTCCCAGTGATACTGTATACTATCGACACACTGACATATGCCTAGCAACACTATATGAATACTGACACACAATGGGTAAAACCATATGACTGACACCCATCCAACACTGAAGCACACCCCGTAACCCTGCCTGCATACTGACATACACTCATTAACACTGTATATACACACTGACACAACCCCGATAACACTGACACACGAACAGCAACACTGCATGCATACTGGCATACAATTAGTAACACCTTATATACACTGACACGGACCCAGTAACACTGTATATGCATTAACACAAACCCAGTTACAGCAACACTGCACGCACATGAACACGAACCAGTAGCACACAGACATATTGTATGCACACTGACATACACTCACTGACACCATATACACATTGACACAAATCCAGCAACACTTTGCTTACTGAATGGTCCCAGCAGTAACCAAAGGCTCACTCCCTCTGATTACTGATACATAATTACACAAAAGCCAAAGAAGCAGAAGCAGGAGAATACCTGTTGGCCCCTAGAACCTGCCCCACCATTCAATAATATCATGGCTGATTCTCTTTTGGCCACAACAGCTCTTTCCCACCACTCTCCATTATCTATGACATAAACACAAGAGCTTCTGTAGATGCTGGAAATCCAGAGTAACACACACAAGATGCTTACACTCATGACTGTGAGGATAAGCACATCTCCAATGCCATATTTAAGTTTGCTGAGGACACCATTGTCACTGGCTGAATCAAAGGTGGTGATGAATCAGCTGATAGGAAGGAGACTAAAAATCTGGCTGAGTGGTGCCACAACAACAACATCTCACTCAATGTCAGCAAGGCCGAGGAGGTGATTATTGGCTTCAGGAGGAGAAAACAGGAGGTCCATGAGACAGTCTTCAATCGAGGGATCAGAGGTGGAGAGGGTCAACAACTTCACATTTCTTAGTGCTTTCATTTCCAAGGATCTTTCCTGTATCTAATACGTGAGTGCCATGACAAAGAAAGCACGGCAGTACCTCTACTTCCTTAGGAGTTTGTTAAGACCCAGCATGTCATCTAAAACAATGACAAATTTCTATAGATGTGTGGTGGGGTGTACATTAACTGGCTGCATCAGGGCCTGGTGTGGAAACACCAATTCCCGAGTACGGAAAATCCTGCAAAAAGTAGTGGAACGGCCTCACCATCTCAGGTAAAGCCCACCCCACCACTGAGCACATTTACAACGTGCGTTATTGCAGGAAAGCAGCATCCATCATCAAGGAGCTCCACAACCCAGGTCATGCTCTCTTCTCACTGTCGCCATCAGAAAGGAGATACAGGAACCTCAGAACTCACACCACCAGGTTAGGGAACAGTTATTACCCCTCAACCATCAGGGTCTTGAACCAGTGGGGATAACTTCATTCAATTGCACTCGCCCATCAATAATCCGTTCCCAATGAACTGGACTCACTTTCAAGGACTCTTCATCTTATGGTCTCGATATTGTTTATTTATTATTATTTATTTTTCTCTCTCTTTCACAGTTTGTTGATTTTACTTTTGCACATTATTGTTGTCTACCCTACCAGGCATGGTTTTTCACTGATTCTATTTGTTTCTTGTACGTACTGCAAGAAAATTAATCTCAGGGTAGTATATGGTGACATATATGTAGTTTGATAATAAATTTACTTTGAACTTTGAAAATTCTGGAGGAACTGAGCAGGTCAGACAGCATCTATGGGAAAGAATAAAGAGTCAATGTTTTGGACTGAGACCCTTCATCAGGACTGGACAGGGAGGGGGAAGAAGCCAGAATAAGAAAGTGGGAAGTAGAAGAAGGAGTACAGGCTGGAAGGAGATAGGTGAAGCCCGGTGAGGAGGAAGGTAGGTGAATGGGAGAGGAGGATGAAATATCCATGACACCTTTGTTGAATTCAATGATTCCATCTCCACAGAGACATGGTGCAAATAATTTCAAATCTTTGTGACCTCCTGAGATAAGAAATTCTTTCTCATCTTCATCTGAAATGGACAAACCCTAACTCTCGAATTCTCGACAAACTAGGGTGAATGCCTAGTTTGAATCAGGACTTCACATACTTTGATGCCACCATTTATTTTTCTATATATTTTTCAGAATTGTGTACAGTTCTGGTCACCGAATTATAGGAAAGATATCAATAAATTAGAGAGAGTGCAGAGACGATTTACTGGAATGTTACCTGGGTTTCAGCACTTAAGTTACAGAGAAAGGTTGAACAAGTTAGGTCTCTATTCATTGGAGCGTAGAATGTTGAGGGGGGATTTGATCGAGGTATTTAAAATTTTGAGAGGGATAGATAGAGTTGATGTGAATAGGCTGTTTCCATTGAGAGTAGGGGAGATTCAAATGAGAGGACATGATTTGAGAGTTAGGGGGCAGAAGTTTAAGGGAAACATGAGGGGGTATTTCTTTACTCAGAGAGTGATAGCTGTGTGGAATGAGCTTCCTGTAGAAGTAGTAGAGGCCAGTTCAGTTGTGTCATTTAAGGTAAAATTGGATAGGTATATGGACAGGAAAGGAGTGGAGGGTTATGGGCTGAGTGCAGGTAGGTGGGACTAGGTAAGATTAAGAGTTCGGCACGGACTAGGAGGGCCGAGATGGCCTGTTTCCATGCTGTGATTGTTATATGTTATATTATATGGTTATAAGCTGGTGACTGTAAGCCCCAATTGTTCATTCTCTTCAGATTCAGACACTTTAAAACATACAGAGAAATGCGCCATTTGCATTAACAATGAATAAACCCAAGGATGTGTTGGGGGGCAGCCAACAAGTGTTTCTATTTATTCTGGAGCTCGTAGGTTGCCCTCCATTTATAAGTCAGACTCGTTATCCCAGGAAACAATCCCATGGCCCTTCCCTGCAGTCATCATTGCCGTTACATGCCATGTCATGTGACGTGGGTGATCATGGTCTTTATAACCATGATTGTCCTTGGCAAATTTTTCTACAGAAGTGGTTTGCCATTGCCTTTGTCTGGACAGTGTCTTTACAAGATGGTGACCCCAGTCATTATCAATACTCTTCAGAGATTGTCTGCCTGGCGTCAGTGGTCGCGTAACCGGGAGTTGTGATCTGCACCGGCCGCTTGTACGACCATCCACCAGCTGCTCCCATGGCTTCACATGCCCCTGATCAGGGCTAAGTAGATGCTACACCTTGCTCAAGGGTGACCTGCAGGCTAGAGGAGGACAGGAGTGCCTTACACCTCCTTTGGTAGAGACATTTCTCCACATTGCCACCTTTTATCCTGCAGTTGCTTCATTAAAAACACATCCTTTCCTAAATATACAGACTAAATTTGAACACCTTAATAGAAACATAGAAACACAGAAAACATGCAACACAATACAGGCCCTTCGGTCCACAAAGCTGTGTCGAACTTACCTAGGCTTTACCCATAGCCCTCTATTTTTCTAAGCTCCATGTAGCCATCCAAGAGTCTCTTAAAAGACCCTATCAGTTCTGCCTCCACCACCGTTGCCGGCAGCCCATTCCACGCACCTTCCACCACTCTCTGCATAAAAAAACTTACCCCTGACATCTCCTCTGTACCTCTTCCAAGCACCTTAAAACTATGCCCTCTCGTGCTAGCCATTTCAGCCCCGGGGAAAAGCCTCTGACTATCCACACGATCAATGCCTCTCATTATATTATACACCTCCATCAGGTCAACTCTCATCCTCCGTCACTCAAGTTGCCTTCTCACCAAGACTCTGTGAAGCTGAATCAAAACATCCTTCCTTTCTTCCTGCATATTCCTCGCATTAAAGGGTGAACGTTCCAATAGCTTTCCTAAAGACCCACCATACCTGAATGTCAATGTTCCAATGCATTGAGATACCCAGACCAGTTTGAGCAACTGTCATTTACACATCCTTGTAGGGTCACCCACAAGGGTGTTTGAAGGGATTTGGCATGTCAACAAATACATTCAAAAACTTCTATAGTTGTGCTGTGGAGAGCATTCTGACAGGCTTCGTCACTGTCTGGTACAGGGGGGCTACTGCACAGGACTGAAAGAAGCTGCAGAAGGTTATAAATCTAGTCAGCTCCATTTTGGGCACTAGCCTACGAAGTATCCAGGACATCTTTAGGGAGTGGTGTCTCAGAAAGGCAGCGTCTATTATTAAAGACCTCCAGCACCCAGGGCATGCCATCATGTACCATCATGTACTGTTACCATCAGGTAGGAGGTACAGAAGCCTGAAGGCACACACTCAGCGATTCAGGAACAGCTTCTTCCCCTCTGCCATCTGATTCCTGAATGGACTTTGAAGCTTTGGACACTACCTCACTTTTAAAATATACAGTATTTCTGTGTTTGCACATTTTTAAATAATCTGTTCAATATACGTAAGTGATTTACTTGTTTATTATTATGTTTTATTTTATTTATTATTATTTTTTTCTCTCTGCTAGATTATGTATTGCATTGAACTGCTGCTGCTAAATTAACAAATTTCATATTACATGCTGGTGATAATAAACCTGATCCTGATTCTGATTCAAATACGATAAGAATCAGAATCAGGTTTGTTATCGCTGACATTTGTCAGAAAATTATTGTTTTGTGGAGCATAATAGTGCGATTACTCGAGTTGAGTATGATGTTCTCCTTACGGGTCAAGTCCTTAAAGGAGAACGTCTGTGCGTGACTTTGCTTAGCATAGGGAGGCTGATGTAGAGGCAGCCACCTCCTGTCCTTGTCAGATTGGGGATAAGGACCAGTGGAGTGACATCCAAGGCATCTGGGAACTTTTCACTGCTGCAGCCTTCCTTCACCTTCACTGACCTTGTGATGTGCCACCACCATTGAGGACTCAATTGGATTACTCTTTGTCTGGAAGCTCCTCCCTGACTTCACCACCATGGGTGACCCTACAAGGACCTAAACTCCAGATGGATAAACGCCAGAAGGGATCATTCTCAGGACCTTAGGAACTCTCAAGCTTCTCCACCAGGACAAGGTGATGATCCTCGGAGACGAAGGGTGAAGCAGTATGGTGCAATACAGCAAATACTATAAATTACAGTAAGAATATACAGTATATTTAAAAAATAAAATAATGCAAAAAAGAGCAAAAGAGTGAGGTAGTGTTTATGAGTTAATTTTCCATTCAGACATGTGAACATCACCACCCACATACTTTCCTCCTATTAAAATTATGCCCCTCATATTAGCTGTTCGCACCCAGGGAAAGTCTCTGGCTGTCCACTCAGTCAATGCCTCTTTTCATCTTTACAGATCTATCAAGTCACCATTCATCCTCCTTCGCAGCAAGTGTAAAGCCCTAGCTTGTTCAACCTATCCTCAAAAGACATGCACTCTAATCTGGGCAGTATCCTGGTAAATCTCCTCTACACTTTCTCTAAAGCTTCCACCTCCTTCCATAATGAACCGACCAGAATTGAACACAATATCCCATAGGAACGTAAGAAACACAGCAGGAGCAGATCTAGGCCATTTGGCCTATCGGCTCTGTACTCCTCTCCATCGTGGCAGACTTATTAACCCTCAAAACCTCACTTTCTGGCTTCTCCCCAATTTTCGAAGGAAGGTGAGATCCTTCAATGTGTGCAGCAGGATGTTGGAGATCTTCTACCAGTCTGTTGTAGCGAGTGTAGTCTTCTTTGCAACTTTATGTTGGGGGAGCAGCATCGGTGCTGGTGATGCAAAAAGACTGAATAAACTCATCAAAAGGCCGGACCTGTCGTTGGTTACACCCTGGACTCCTTTGAGTTAGTGGAGGAGAGGAGGTCACTAAACAAACTGCATTAATGCTCCGCAACAGAATCACAGCCCTGAGCTGCAAAAGTGCGCATTCCAGTTTAAAATAGTGAAGGTGTTTTTATTTCGCTGACATTTCCTTTCAAATACTAATTCCCACTAAGACATAGTGATGCTGACTGCAGCAAGTGCACCACTCTTGCAAACTTCCCCTCATTACTACCTCTGTGATGCCGTATTCCAGCTGTCTGATGTCCACCCTTGCCTCTCTTTTACTCTTTCTATATCTGATAAACCTTTAGAATCCTCTACACATGGGAGTGACCTTGTAGAGGTCATTGCCACAGAGGGCCATGGTGTCTAAGTCATTGGGTGTACTTAGGACATAGAGTAGTAAATTCTTAGCAATACACAACATGCTGGATGAAGTCCCTGGAAGGGAGTCCATAGCCACAGAGCCAGTTTGGCACGAGGTGAGTGAATCTGGTCTAGGAGCCCAATGTCTGCAGACAAAAGCCAGGAATCAGTTCCCTGTCGAAGCGAGCAAAGCTGGTCTAGGAGCCCAATGTCTGCAGGGAATCAGTTCAGTGCTGACGTAAATGCAATGGTTGCAGGCCACACAAAATAAAGACTTAGAGCTGTGCAGTACTGAAAGCGGTCTTCAGCCTAAGTGATCCAGACTGAACAAGTTGCATTCCTGAACTACCATGTGAGAAAGGATTTCCAGCATTTGCAGAATCTCTGTTTATTTGCAATCGAATGCTTGTTTCACTCTGTGTGAATTAAATTATAAGTAATTAAAGATAAAAAACATAATAAATATGTTATTTTTATCTTAGAATTTTCCAACCCGAATCAGCTTCTATTGCTGACCTTCAATTGATAAATTTGTTTTTTTTTCTAATGTTTCCTCATTAAATAGAAAAGGAAGCATTTCATTTCTGAGCTGATTTATGAAGGTAACCGAGCCTTAATATTTACTCTGTTTGGAATGCCTTCCTTCAATCTGGTCCCAGCGCACAGTTACAGGGGGTGTTAGCAACATGAGCCTGATGGTAAACTTGATTCATGCCAGGGACAGTTTCCATGACAAAAAGCCAAAGTCTGCCCTCACTTTGAGGTCTGCACATTCATCCATACAGGAATGTGAAAACATTCACCTCTTCACAAGACTAGACTCGCCAGCTCAAAGCTAAGGCCTCTGGTGGGAGGCAAGTCAGGCCTGAACTAGGCCTCAACACAGCCTCCTTGTGATCAAGATACCCAGGCAGGCCCCAGATTTCTGACAGCTGTTTTAAACTCTTCATCATCATTTGAAACAATCAGCATGCAGTAGAGGGTAGTATTCCCTTTACAAAGGTGATAATTAGATAACAAGCTGAGATTAAAGTAATTACAGTCAGGCAGCTGGCAAGGCTATATCACCATGTTGTAATATTGTTGATCCTTCAGCATCTGTTTCTAATAACAGTACAGGCAAGAAGATTTTTACATTAATTACACTAAATAATTTATTATAAGCACATTTAATTACAACTGATAAGAGATAAACTGTTCAAAAGAATTAACCCTTCTATGTCACTGATAACAATAAACCTTTTATTGCCACGTTAAATCCTTTACTTCAGCATCATTAGATGGATGGAAGTGTGAACAGACGAAACAGTGTGCGATTCCATACCTGATAAGATAATAGTTGATTAGCGTGTCGAAGTACTCATGGTACACTATGTTGTTAACATGGCCGTATTGGTCGTTGTCCTGCCAGCGGGTTTGGATGGGCAGGAAGTAAGGGTAGGTCCCCTGCAGCCGGTAGACATTCTCAGAGTCAGTGGCCTGGGGCACGGCGGTCGATCTTACAGTGGTGCCGAAGGGATGGAGTCTGCTGAGGTAGCCCAACAATCTCATGGTTCGTCTCCGAAGGCAGCGGGGATCTCTGAGGAAGGAAGGCAACCATTAGTTGAGCAAAATGATCTTCAGCCACTTACTTCCCTTGACTCTTAAATCTTAAAGATTTAAGTATTAGCTTTATTGATCACATGTGTATCGAAATGTATGGTGAAATGCATCGTTTTGTGTCAGTGACCAGCACTGTCTGAGGATGTGCTGGGGGCAGCACGTAAGTATTACCGTGTTTCTGATGACAGCACAGAATGTGCACAGTTTATTGATCCGAACCTGTACACGCCTGGAACGTGGGTGGGAACCGGAGCACCAAGAGGAAACCCCGGTGGTCACAGGGGAAAAGTGAAAACTCCTTACAGACAGCGGCAGGAATTGAACCCCGATCACTGGCACTGTAAAGTGCAACACTGACTGCTACCCCTCTGTACTACCCACGGCCCGAAGGTGCTGCCATACTTCCGATGACAAGGTAACATGCCCACAACTAACTAACGCTGTCACGTATTTCTAGTTAGAATGTGGGAGGAAACCAGAGCACCCGGAGAACACACACAGTCATGGGGAGAACATGCAAACTCCTTACAGACAGCGGCGGGAATTGAACCCTGATCAGGATCGCTGGCACTGTAGAGCGTTATACTAAGCACTACTCTGATAGCTAATGAAAACCTACACTTCAATTGAGATGTTAAACCAAGCACTACTTGCCAACACTAGTTAGTTAACACTATCCCCAACTCTATTCTGGAAGGACAAAAAAAGTTCTAATTTCAAAGTAAATTTAGTATCAAAATACTTACATCATACCACATCTTATCTTGAGATTCATTTGCTTGCAGTCATTTATAAGAAAAATAAAGAAATAAGTTCTGACCAATACTTACTCTTCACCTAACAAGTTGATAAAACAGATAACCTGCTCACTTATTGTTTTTGTTCTGTGGAACCTTGTTAAGCACTTTTAGCAATTGCATTTCTTAATCATAATTACGAATAAGCTTCAAAAAAGCAGGTGGAGAACTGAAAAAAGATGGTGTTCAGCTCAAGAGAAATGTAATTTCTTCATTAGAAAGAAGTTAGCAACTTTATGAATGTCTCTGTTCGTTTGCTATTACTCAGTAGTCAGCTAAAGAGTCCATTAAAAACTTTGACAAACTTCTATAGATGTGTGGTGGAGAGTATATTGACTGGCTGCATCACAGCCTGGTATGGAAACACAAATGCTTTTGAAAGGAAAATCTTACAAAAAGTAGGGGATTCGGATACGACCCTCCCCACACTGAGCACGTCACCCAAATCATTATTGCAGGAAGGCAGCATCCAATATCAGGGACCCAACCACCCAGGTGACACTCTCTTCTCACTGCTGCATCAGGAAGAGGTTACAAGAGCCCCAGGACTCACACCACTAGGTTCAGGAACAGTTCTACCCTTCAACCATCAAGCTCTTGAACCAAAGGGGATGACTCCACTCAACTTCACTTGTCTCGTTATTGAAAAGTTCCCAAAACCAACGGACTCACTTTCAAGGACTCTTCGTCTCATGATCTCAGAATTTTTTTGATTGTTTATTTATTATTATTTCTTTCTTTTTTGTATTTGCACAGTTTGTCATCTTTAGCTCACTGGTTGAACACCCAAGTTGATCTGTCTCTCATTGATTCTTTCATGGTTATTATTCTATAGATTTATCGAGTATGCTCATGAGAAAATAAATCTCAGGGTTGTATATGGTGACAAACAGTATATGTAAATTTACTTTGAACTACAAAGACTTAAATTCCTTACCTACAGTATAACCCAGAGCCTAACTGTGGCTCAGATGATGTCATCCCCACTCCTTCAACAGAAGGTTGAGAGTCAAGTTATTCTCCAGAAAAGCACTCCAGTAAATGATAAACACTAGAGATTCTGCAGATGCTGGAAATCCAGAGTAACAAACACAGAATAGATGGAGGAACTCGGCAGGTCAGGCGACATTTATGGGGAGGAATAAAGAGTTGACGTTTCATGCCAACATCCTTCAGCAGGATTCGAAAGGAAGGGGGAAGCAGTCAGAATAAGAAGGTGGTGGGAGGGGAGGAGTACAAGTTGGAAGGTGATAGGTGAAGTCAGCTGTGGGAAAAAAATGAAGCAAGAAGCTGGGAGCTGATAGGCGGAAAAGGTAAAGGGCTGAAGAATAAGGAGGAGAGTGGATCACAGGAGAAAGGGAATGAGAAGGAGAACCAGAAGGTGAATTGAACCTAGGTCGCTGAGGCCAACAAAGGGTTGCTCCATTAACTACGCCTCAGGCACTTCAGTGAGATTCTCCCAGTGTCCTGACTGACAACGTTGTTGCAGAGTTTGTTGTGCAACCTTCATCAGGTCTCGGCCCGAAATGTGGACTGTTTATTTCCCTCCATTTCCACCATTTTGTTTGTGTTGCATCTCCAGCAAACACAGTCAATTGTCAAAACCAGCATCAGAGCAATGATACCGAAGAAAAATACGTTCTTGCACCTTATTGTTCACTTGCACAACAGTTTTTCAATAGCTTTTACAATTTATTCTGCATTGTTATTGTTTTACCTCAATGCACTGTGTAACCTGATCAGCTTTTCACTGTATGTGGGACAGTAATAAACTAATACTAACACATTCACGGCCTAGCACATAGTTCATTATACAACAATGCAGGCCCTTCAGCTCACAATGTCATGCCAGCCTTTGAACTATTCTAATATCAATATAACCCTTCCTTTCCACAGCTCTCTCTCTCTCTTTTGCCCATTATACCACTGGTGTTTAAGGCCGCAATGAAGGCCCTCCATTTCTGGCAGTGCTTACAGCTTCCTTCATTATGTCAGTAGCTTCCTCTCAGTTCTCACTACTGTCAGTTGCACAAATCCTGGTGGAGTCTCAGGAATATCATCACACTCAGGTGCAGAGGATTCTTCACTGCTGTTTCCGTAACAGTTTTGTTTTACCAGTCAAGGTCATTAAGCCTGAGCTGAACCCCTGAACCTGGAGTAGGGGTGGACCACTCTTACTCTGGCCTCTACCCTTTGACCTGTGTGGCATAGGTGATCTAACCAAGAGCCAAAGCATAAAGCCCTGACTCCAGCCAGCACAGCTCTCTGGGTCATTGAAGCACACATGCTTCAAACTAAGACTAGGTTGTGGTCCTCTGGCAGGCTCCCTCCTACATTGCCTCCATTTTTTTAATCATCCACGTGCCTTTCTAAGAGTTTCTTCAATGCCCCTAAAATGCCCGGTAAAATGTCCACTAGAATCAATCATACCCTTCCTTCCTCCATAGCCCTCTATTTTTCTATCACTCATGTGTCTATCAAAGAACTTCTTAAGTGTTCCTAATGTATCTGCCTCGACCACCATGCCCGGCAGAGTGTTCCATGCACCCAGCACTCTTGTGTGAAAAAAAACTATCTTTAACATCTCCCCTATACTTTTCCCCAATCACCTTAAAATTATACCCTCTGGTATTAGCCATTTCCACTGGGAAAAAGTCTCTGGCTGTCTGTTTGATTTATTCCTCTTATCATTTTCTACACCTGTATGATCTTATTAGGTCTTGAATGGAAGACTTTTTCCTGAGCACGTAAATCTGCATTTCTTTTAGCTGAGTTTTATGATTTCAGTGCACTTGTTGTGGCTTGAGAATGTACTGACTCTGCAGAAATAGAAATAGCTGCTTGTAATTAAGTTGCCACATAAAAACGCATTTCTAGCACATTGTGTTGGACACTGCAACATTCGACTGAGTGTGAATGATGCCTTGAACAGCAGGAGGAATTCTGTATGCTGACACTGTTCATACACAATTGATTAGTAGTGCCACAAGTCGGGAGGCAGAACAGTGACTCATTACTAGACTTGCTTTTAGCAAAAGTAAATATTGGGACAGATCCAAAAATGTTAATCTGTAATTACTTCACATTCAGCCCGAATAACAAATGTTACTTCAAAGAGGAAAGTGATGGGAACAGAACTGAAATGAATCCGGGATGAAATATTAGACCACAGGGCCATAAGACATCGGATAGAGTCTGGCCATTCGGACCATCAATTCTGCTTTGCCATTCCATTGTAGCTGACTTATTATCCCTCTCAACCCCATTCTCCTGGCTTCTCCCCATAACCTTTGACACACTAACTATCAACCTCTGCTTTCACCACACCCAATAACTTGGGCTCCACAGCTATCTGTGGCAATTGCCTAGATTCATTACCCACTGACTAAAGAAATTCCTCCTCATCCCTATTCCTAATGGACACCTCTCTATTCCGAGGCTGTGTCCTCTGACCCTAGACTGCCCCACTATAGGAAACATCCTCTCCACATCCACTCTGTCTAGGCCTTTCAATATTTGATAGGTTTCTATGAGATCCCTCCTCATTCTCCTAAACTTCAGTCTTTGTATTCCATCTTTATGGATCTTAAAGGTCACTATTCTGACTTTCACCTGGCCAGATTAATGGCCTGCTACCTCTGTAATCATGAACTCATCTGAGAGTCAGATGATAATGCCCATGCTCACACCAATCAGTCAGCACCAAGCTCGTTGATCAACATTGACTCAGGTTCTGAAATCCTTACTTTCAAATCCCTCCAAGACCTTTCACTTCTCAATTTCTGTTATCCCCTCTGATTCTGCAAGCCTCCATCTTAGTTGCCCTCAGACATATCCCAATTTTTTACATTCTGACATGTTTCATCTGCCAGGATCCATAACCAAAGTGCTATGCCTAAGCCTTGCCACCTCCCTTTCCCCTCATCGTATTCCTGTCTCCATGCTCAACATAACACCATGACACATAGAATCAGAATTCTGCCATTGGGCCCATCGTCTGCTCCACCATTCTATCATTTCTGATTTATTATCCCTCTCAACCCCATTCTCCTGCCTTCTCTCCATAACCTTTGATGGTCTGACTAATCAAGAACCTATCAGCTATCTGTGACAATGAATAACACAGATTCACCACCCTAGTTAAAGAAATTCTTCTTCATGTCAGTTGTAAAGGGATATCCTATTCTGAGTCTGTGCCCTTTGGTCCTTTCGATGGTCCCACTATTGGAAACATCCTCCCCAAGCCCACTCTATATAGGTCTTTCAATATTTACTAGATTTCAGTGAGATTCTCCCACAAGCTGATAGGTTTTTGATTAGAAATGGCGTGAAAGGTTACAGGGAGAAGGCAGGAAAATGAGGATGAGTTCAATACTAAATCAGCCATGATGGAATGGCATAGCAGACTCAAAGTCCAAAGTAATTTTATTATCAAAGTACGTAAATGCCCCCATATACAACTCTGTGATTCATTTTCTTGCAGGCATACTCAATAAATCCAATAACCATAATGGAATCAATGAAAAAGTACATCAGTTAAATTAATGAAAGACTGGGCATACAATCAGTGTGCAAAAGACAGCAATAAAATAATAGTAATAATATTTATTATTTATGTTGTATATATACATAATATATTATCATTATATCTGATTATTATAATAATAATTATTATAAATGAATATTGAGATGGGAGATGAAGAGTCCTTGAAAGTGAGTCCATAGGTTGTGTGAACAGTTCATTGATGGGGTGAGTGAAGTTATCCCCTCTGGTTCAAAGGTTGAGTGATAATAACAGTTCCTGAACCTGGTGGCTTGGGTTCTGAGGCTCCTGTACCTTCTTCCTGATGGCAGCAAGAAGAGAGCATGACCTGGGTGGTGGGGTCGCCAATGCATGATAATCTCAGCCATATCCATTTCTGTTTGTAGGATTTTCAAATCAAGGACGTTGGTATTTATTTTTAGTTATTTATTGAGATACAGCACAGAATAGGCCCTTCCAGCTCCATGCGCGATGCCACCCAGCAATCCCCCAATTTAATGCCAGCCTAGTCACAGGACAATTTACAATTACCAATTAACCTATCAGTTGGTATGGCTTTGGACTGCGGAAGAAAACCGGATCAACTGGAGGAAACTCTGTGTTGCTGGTACCAAGCACGGCACTACTGTGACTCTCCTGGTATTTCCATACCAGGCTGTGATGCAGCCTATCAATATACTCTCCACCACACTTCTATAGGAGTTTGTCCAAGCTTTGGATGTCATGCCAAATCTTCGCAAACTCTAAGGAAATGGAGGCATTGCCGTACTTTCTTCACAATTGCACTTACCTGCTGGGCCCAGGACAGGTCCTCTGAAATGGTAACACTGAGGAAGTTAAAGTTGTTGACCCTTGATGGGCTGAATGGCCTAATTCTGCTCCTATGTCTTATGGTCTTATGGAGGGACTGTTTTGGGGTTTATGATTTCTATGATTCAATTAGCAATTGAAATAAATAAGAAGCCAGGCTAAGTCCTTCATTGTTAGATTCAAGTGAAAGGATTATGTTGCAGCAACATGTATATACAGAAAATATTAAATTAAGGGATAAAATTCTGTGAATTATCTCCTGATGTCTTGTACAACAAACGGGCAAAACTGGGATCAGTCAGGACATATCGCTCTGACAACATCAATCAGACTTAAAAACCTCATTCAGATAAACAAAACAGGAATCTAGATGTCGTCTCGCAGTCGCGCAAAAAAAAAAAGCTGGAGGGAAAATAGACGTTGGACAGCCTCCAAATCTCCTCACTGGAGACTCAGGGCCCATCTGCTGAGCTTTGCATCTGAACTTTAACCACCATTCAAAATCCATTTCCACAGAGATCAATTCACAAAGCTAACAGATGGACCCCTGGTTCCCCAGGCCGCAGTGTTATTTGCTTAATAAATTTAATTAATATCCAACTACAGTGGATTGATCCCAGAATGGCGAGTGTCTCCATGACTGATTTCCCCTTAAAAGTTGGGTAACAGGGCACCCAGATCCAACTCCTATCGCCCACCCACCCCTATGCTTACGTAGCTTAACGCGTGTTTACTGTCATGGAATGTGAACCCTAACTTCATGTTCAAGTTTATTGTCATCTAACTGTACATATATATGATCAAATGAAACAATGTTCCTTCAGGCCATGATGCACCCACAGAACACGTATCACACTCTGCACATAAAACAAAATATTACCACAAACACTACTGTGCAAAAGTCTTAGGCTTAGAGCTAGATTTTTGCACAGTCCTGTATTTGTCAATGAGAGTGAGTTTGTAAATCAGGTGGGAGTAAAGGATGTTGGGAAAGGCGAGGGTAGAGCACCACGGGAGGGGTGTGGGACAGGTTGCAGAGAAGAAATACCAGGACGGGGGGTGGGGGGGGGGCGTTATGGGTGCAGACGCACCCAGCCCTGAGACGCCAGGCAAGATCATTTGATTCCAAACAATTGGTTTGTTGATAATTACAGAATGTCTCTCTGGTGCTTTCACTTCCTCCCCTCTCCCTTCCCCTTTTCCCAACCATGATTCCCTCTCTCCCTTTCCCTTTTCTCAGCCATTTATTCCCCCGCTCCCTGTCCCCTTCCCATTCTCAGATCACAATAGAGATGCATATCAGAATCAGATTTATCGTCACTCACATGTCAGAATTTTTTGTCGCAGCAGTACGGTGCAATACATAAAATAACTAGCGTGCTGTGCATAAGTCTTAGCCATCCTAGCCATATGTATGTGCCAAAGACTTTTATTTATTTATTTTTATTGTTTATTTATTGAGATACAGCACGGATGCTGCCCAGCAGTCCCCCAGTTTAATCCTAGGCTAATCATGGGACAATTGACAATGACCAATTAATGTCCATCGAGAGGAAACCCGCACTGTCTCAGGGAGAAAATACAAACTCCTTACAGGCAGCGGCTGGAATTGAACCCGGGTCGCCTGTACCATGAAGCATTGTGCTAACTACTACACTACCGAGCCGCCCCAGTACAGTGAATTAATAAAATATAATTTAAACTGCATGAGAAGTGAACAGCACAGTAACACAGTACTGTAAACAGTAACTCAGGGCTCTCTTGTATTCTTATGGGAAGTCTGCACCTTGGGAGGAGTCAAAATGCTTTGCCTATCAAGGCACATATTTCTAATGTTGCATTAGAAGCTCATATTATGTCATTTCCGTTTTCAACAAAACTGACAACAACCCTCCTGCTGTTTACAGGTTAATGAATGCACCCTCCTTCTCACCCTTAAGGCACCTGGCTGCCTTTCAGCGGACTTGCTAATTAGGCCCTTCGATATTAATGTTCAAAGGATGCTCTTTTCATTACTTTTCTTCCAAAAGCACCAGTTTAACACTGGTGCATAATGAACAGTGGCATACCGATCTCATGCTGACTTCTGATGTGGATTAAGGGTCAACTTCATTCATCACGTACATTTACATGTATCAAGAATTTGCTGTGGTAACATTCAACAATTATACTTGGTGGCCACTTTGTTAGCTACCTTCTGTACCTCCTTTTGGGCAGGTGGGGCTTGTCAGCCATGGTTGGCAGTTCATAAAGGAGAACTGTAATTTCAAACCTCTGCTGCCTTGCGGCGATACCCACTCACGGGGAAGGCTTCGGGAGTAAACCCCGAGGAAAAATTTGGAGCTGGACTCCCGAAGGTAGCCCTACACTGAGTTCAGCACTGACTGGCAACTCCTGCAATGCCGTTGGTGCCAAGCTGTATCGGTCGCTGCTGTTCTTTTGGGTTCATCAGCTGCACGGAGAGGGAGAGCTTGCTACATGGGCAACAGCTTGCTCTCCATGTCGTACTGCCCCAGATTGTGTGCTGGCTTGTGTATCAGGTACACAGCTGGGATGCAACATCCATGGTTGACCCTGGCCAACGGAGCGACTCTCTCTTTCTCCCAGTACCTAATAAAGTAGCCATAAAGTATGTTTATGGTCATTCGCTTCAAGGTTTGATGTTCAGAGATGTTCCTCTGCACATCATTGTTGTAGCACACAGTTATCTGAGTTTCTGTTGCCTTCCTGTCAGCTTGAACCGGTCTGCCCTATTCTCTTCTGACCTCTCTCAGTAATAAGTGTTTGCACCCACAGAGCTCTTTATTGTTTCTTGCACAATTCTCTGTAAACTCTAGAGACTGTTATGCGTGAAAATCCCAGGAAATCAGCAGCTTCTGAGATACAGTGGTATGCAGAAGAGCATCTCTGAATGCACAACACATTGAACCTTGAAATGGATGGGCTACAGCAGCAGAAGACCATGAACATACACTGAGTGGCCACTTTATTAGGCAGAGGAAGTATTCAATAAAAGGGTCTCTGTGTATTTTGTTATGACAGAGGGAAGCCATTCGGCCCATTGAGTCTATGCTCCCCCCAGAATAAATCCATTATTTCCCGTCTCCCATGTATTTCCTGCAATTTATTCTCTCAAATGTCCTCCAACTCCATCCAATATTCCTATCACCTTCCCATCCAAGGGAAAATTTATAAAGAAAGGATAAAGGTTAGCTTTATTTGCCTACACATACAGTGAAATGCGTCATTTACATCAATAACCAACACAGTCTGAGGGTGTGCTGGGGGCAGCCTGCAAGTGTTGCCTTGCCCACAACTTATTAACCCTAAACTGTACGTCTCTGGAGTGCTGGTAGAAACTGGAGCACCCAGAGGAAACCCAGGTGGTCACAGGGAGAATGTACAGACAGCGGCAGGAATTGAACTCTGATTGATAATCACTGGTGCTGAAATAGCTTTACACTAACGCTACACTGCTGTGCCAGTTAACTGTTTGAATATCTGCATTTTTCACCTTTGACCTTGGATTTTTTTTACAATTGTTTCTTCAATTCGTTGGTCTTATAAGGCAGGTCTTTGCTTTATAATTTCAATTTTCTCTCCAAATGCATCCCATAAATTCATAAGAATTTAAACTCAGACGGGCTGCAGAAAAGTACCTTTAGCAGTGTCACCAAGCTCTTTTACTGCCAACGTTTGAGCTGAAGCCGCTGTTGTAGACCAGGAATACAGCAGCCAATTTGTGCTCTTCAACCTCCCACAAAGTAATGAGTTAATAAGCAGGAGATCTGCATTGTTGTTGGTGCAACTGTGGTGGAAGCATCTGCTCTAGCTCGTCTTAGTGCCTCGTAACTTTAAAGCCGATGCTTAATTTGGCTGCATGAGTCAGCGGTTCATGAACACTACCTTGCTATTTGCTTTGCTCAAAGCAGAGCTTCCTGGTTGCTGAACATTTTAATTCTGATTCCCATTCCCATTCCAACATGTCAGTCATGGCCTCCACTTGTGCCCTGATGAGACCACCCTCAGGGAAGAGGAGCAGTACCTTATATTCTATCTGGGTAGCCTCCTACCTGATGGCGTGAATATCGATTTCTCCTTCTGGTAAAAGGAAATTTCCCTCCAGCTCCCTTCGTCTTCTGTTCCCTACTCTGGCCTCTTACATCTTCTCACATGCCTATCACCTCCCCCTGAGTCCTCTCCTCCTTCCTTTTCTCCCATGGTCCACACTCTTCTCTAAAAGATTCCTTTCTCTCCAGCCCTTTACCTTAGGTGTTTTCACCTATCACCTCCTAGCTATCCTCCTTCCTCTCCACCCACCTTTTTATTCTGGCACCTTTCCCTTCCTTTCCAGTCCTGAAGAAGGATCTCGGTCTGAAACATCGACTGTTTATTCATTTCCAAAGATGCTGCCTGACCTGCTGAGTTCCTCCAGCATTTTGCGTGTGTTGCTTTGCATTATTTAGTTATTTTAAATTTATAATGATTTTCTATGTCTTTGCACTGTACTGCTGTCACAAAACAATAAATCTCATGACATATCGTCGGTGATAATAAACCCGATTTTGATTCTGCTATAATCACTCCTCAGCAGATGCACTGGTGATGGGGTCCTGTTTGTGGATGCTTGGATCCGATTTAGTTACTGGAACCCAAGACGAGCTTGGATGCTGAGATCCAGTGTGGTTGCTCAAGATCAGAACCCGAATCGCGCAGTTCTGTACTAATGATCTTAGTGATTGACAGACCTGAGGAATTCATTGACCTCGAGCAGCAGCCAGGTGAAGCACTGACTGAAAAAGGAAATACCTGGCCTCAGTGAGTTTTCATCCGATGCACTCACCCCAGTTTCCACATGGAATCATCCTGACTGCCAATTTCAAACAGCAAACGTTCTCCACAGGTTTCCAGTATTCCCACATGAACGATCCAATCTGCCCGGCACAGTGACATATTTACAAGCTCTACAAGGGGGCTTTATAAAGTAACCATCACCTTAATCTATGTTGAGTTTTTTTGGACCAGTCTTCAAAGACTGATTTCAGCTTCTGCACTTATGGTAGTTTAAAAGTAAGGTAGCTTATTGCTCTTGGAAGAATGTAATTTGATCTTGAAGTTATTTCCAGTTTATTGCCTTTCCTTGGGTTATTCCTGACTAAGAGTGACCTGTCACCTCAGCCAGTGACAGGCGAGTTGCGTGGCAACGGTCTGCGGTGAGCATCACCTTCTCCTCGTCAGGTAGGGTTAGGGTTAACCCTAACCCTAACCCTAACCCTAATGCAGAGGCAGAAGTATGGTTGTCGTTTTGGGTCAAGAAGTTTTAAGTAAATTTATTATCAAAGTACATACATGTCACCATATATAACCATAAGATTCATTTTCTTGCAGGCCTACTCAATAATAACAGTAATAGAATCAATGAAAGACCGCACCAACTTGGGTGTTCAACCAGTGTGGCGAAAACATCAAACTACGTAAACACAGAAAGAAAGAAATAATAAATAAATCAACAAACCAACAAACAAACAAATAAATAAATAAGCAAGCAAGCAAGCAATAAATATCATGATTGTTCTTGGCAAGTTTTTCTACAGAAGTGCTTTGCTATTGCTTTCCTCTGGGCAGTGTCTTCACAAGATGGGTGACCCCAGCCATTATCAATACTCTTCAGGGATTGTCTGCCTGGTGTCAGTGGTCACATAACCAGGACTTGTGATCTGCACCGGCTGCTCATTCGACCATCCACCACCTGCTCCCATGGCTTCACGTGACCCTGATCGGGGGGCGAAGAAGGTGCTACACCTTGCCCAAGGGTGACCTGCAGGCAAGCGGAGGGAAGGAGCTCCTTACACCTCCTTTGGTGGAGACGCGTCTCCACCCCACCACTCCAGAACAACAGCAATGCAGAATAAAATGTAATTTACCACAGAGAAAGTGCAGTGCAGGTAAACGACAAGATGCAAGATTGTAAGGAGGTAGATGGTGAGCTCACCAGTCATCCTATCATACTACGGAACTATTTAATAGTCATTTAACAGTGGGATAGGATCTGCCCCTGAGCCTGGTGGTATGTGCTTTCAGATTTTTGTATCTTCTGCCCGAGGGGAGAGGGGAGAAGAGAGAATGTCTAGGTTGGATGGGTCTTCGTTTATGCTGACTGCTTTACTGAGATAGTGAGAAATGTATATTGAGTCTATGGAGGGGAGGCTGATTTCTGCGATGTGTTGAGCTGTATCCGCAACTCTCTACAGTTTCTTGCGGTCATGGGTGAAGCAGTTGCCATGTGAAGCCATGATGCACTCAGATAGGATGCTTTCTAAATATAGATTAACTTTATTTGTCACATGTACATTGAAACATACTATGAAATGTGTTGTTTACATCAACAACCAACACAGTCCGAGGATGTGCTGGGGGCAGCCCACGTGTGTTGCTACGCTTCCAATGCCAACATAGCGTGCCCACAACTTATTAACCCTAGCCTGGGCTGTGGGAGGAAACTGGAGCACCTGAAGGAAATCCACACGGTCATGGGGAGAACGTACAAACTCCTTACAGACATTGGTGGGAATTGAACCCAGATCGCTGATGTTGAAGCATTGTGCTAACCACTACGCTACCATTCCACCCTCATTCCCTCTACAGTGCATTGATAAAAATTGTTTAGGGTCAATGAGGATATGTGGAGTTTCTTTAACAGCCTGAGGAAGAATTGGCTGTTCAGAATAGTACAAATGAAGAGACAGGTGGTAGAAGAATTCTAGAGATTTAAAAAATGATGAACTTGCATTTCTTTGGCAGCACCTGTTCTGCGCCTCACAAGGCACTTTAAAGCCATTGAAGTATGCTTGGCCAATTTTGAAATGTAACTCGGCCATGGACAGTCCCAAGCCTGGCTGTGAAAGGAGGAGGGTTGGCCATGGGGCTAGCAACCCCATCCCGTAAAAACTCATGGGAGTACTCCAGGAACACCAATGGAAGCTCCAAAGAGCTCATCTCTGGGAAAGGAAGGATCTTCAAAGATGGTCTACACCTAGGGACAGCATGAAAGACTGTCCCAGGACACTCTAGCAAGCTGCTTTTGGCAACCTGTGCTCCATTAGTGATGATGGGCTAAGAAGAAGAACTTTTGGAATGTGGAAAACATTGCAGCCACTGTACTAGAAGTAAGCTCCCAGAAAGAGCAAATTGATAGTGAGACAGTAACCTGGACAGACAGTGGGTGAAGGAAGTGGAAGTGATATATATGAATTGGGGAGCTCTGTACTTAGAGACACTCAGTCCCGAGCTCCACACTCATTCTAATCTCTCTCAGGGCAACAAGGTCTCATCGCTCTGACATTCTGGCATCATTCTATGCCTCCAGAGAACCCAGTCAATAACATTAATCTTTCTGAGCTCTCTCTACACACCTCTCCTTTTGTGAAGGTGTTTGCCCATGTTTCATCGATGGGGACAGTTCGCTTAAAAACAATGAACTAAGGAATAATGGGCGTAATTTGTCTTTACACCCTCAGCATTGAGGAGCAGCTGCTGGAGATGTGAGTGCAGACGTGCATGCACAACAGCGACTTTCTCCCATGCCAGCAATCAGCAAAAGTGCATGACCAACACCAGCTTCCTCCCACACCAGCAAAGAGTCCTGTCCACAGCAAGGCAAGTTGTGGTTCTGGGAATGGATTTCCTCTCAGCTTGTGTGATTGACTCTCTCCCTGTCTCCTTCTCACTTTCTCTCCTTTGCTCTATCCCTCTCTCTCCCTCCCCTACATAAATACACACCCACAATGCATACATGCATAGACACTCATTGGCCACTTTGTTAGGCACACCTGCTCATTAATGCAAATATCTATTCAACCAATCATGTGGCAGCAACTCAATGCATAAAAGCATGCAGACATGGTCAAGAGGTTCAGTTGTTGTTCATAGTATTGTATGTGGTTCAATTTGTGGTTCAAAAATTAGAAATTAGACTTCTTCATCTTCAAATGTGATATTACTTTTATAGGGCGTGTGAAAATTAATCAAACATTTCCTAGGGGTGTGGGGCATAGAAAAGGTTGGGAAGCACTGGTCTATCGGGTGAAACCAAATGCTAAAAATCAACTTAAGACCTTTCCTATCTCTCTTGGCACCAGGGAGCTCGCTGGGTGTTCTGGTTTCCCAAGTCTGACTATCCATCAGAACATCTTCACTGGTGCTGAAGCATTTTTAAAAACCCTGGGGCTGTGAAAGTTGCTATATAAATGCAAGTTTTCTTTGTCTTTGGTTGATCATTTAAAGGTATAACAATTGCCAACCAGCTCAGTCTTGGCCCAGTTTATGACTGATCACCTCTGGGTCTCAGTTCTGCTGCAGAGGAAGGTGTTACCTGAAACCCCAGGTTTAATTATCAGCGTACAAATAATCCCGGCGACCTACTACACTCTGTATGAGATTAACTACGGTTCAGGTACCTGCAGCAGGTGAGAAACTTTCAGTCCAGCTCCTACTAGTCACACTCACCTGTTAATCCACCCAGAAATACTTTACACTCAGCACTTCCCTATTTAATCTTTCATCAGTCAGCTCTACTGGTTTAGCTAATATGGGGCGGAGGGTGCAAAATTTTAAGCCTAATTGCAGGGAAGTATTGGGGGGGAGGATGTCAGAGGCAATTCTTTACACAGAGAGTGTTGGGTGTGTGGAACACACTACCAGTATGGTGGTAGAAGCATTTATGTTAGAGACATTTAAGAGGCTCTTGGATGGACACATGGGTGACAGAAAAATGTGGGAGGGAAGAGGTAGATTGGTGGCAGAGTAGGCAAAACGTCTTGCCCAAAGGGCTTGTACTGTCATGTAATGTTTTAAGTTCTAACTCATCTTCTTCTGCTGATAATAATGTGTTTTTGTACCCCTCCCCCATTCCTTCCACAGTGGTGTTACAACGGCCTTTTACGCTGAATACACTTTGAGGCAAGAAATACCCAACCTTCCAAACTTTGCTCTGTTTCAGCTATAGTGCGCACAGAAGTTATATCCAGACACAACGGGAAGACAAGAGCTAACTCGTTAATTCGAGATGCTAACTCAGTTTTTCCCTCCACAGGTTCTGCCTGAGTTGTTGAGGACTTCTGCTATTTCACTCGCTCCAAATAAATAATGTGGGCACGAAGACTGGGGAAGCTGGAAGGTGGGTCCACACACAAGCTGCTGGAGGAGCTCGGTGTGGGGGGGCGGGTGGTCAGACTGCATCTATAGAGGGAAATGGACAGTTGACATTTCGGGCTAAGATCCTTTCAAAGTTCAAAGTTCAAAGTAAATTTGTCTGTTATCAAAGTACATATGTGTCACCATATATAGCCCTGAGATTCATTTTCTTGTGGGCATACTCAATAAACCTATAGAATTATAACCATAACAGAATTAGTGAAAGACCAAAGCAACTTCGATGTTCAATCAGAGTGCAGAAACTATACAAATAGAAAAAAAAGAAATAATAATAATAACAAAAAATAAATACGCAATAAATATTAAGAACATGAGATGAGGAGTTCTTGAAGTGAGTCCATTGATTGTGGGAACATTTCAATGATGGGGCAAGTGAAATTGAGTTAAGCTATCTCTGCCTCTCCCCAAAACATTGACTGTCCACTCCTCTCCGTAGATGCTGCCTGACCCGGCACTTTGTGCCTTCTATAAATAAATAATGTACTACAGTTCTCTTTTGCAACACAGAAGTCTTCCTGAGTTATATAAATGATGAAAAACCTAGATGTGTGTGTTTCCCTTAGTGGAGAGATCATTAAATCAATTGGTAGAAAGATTAGCTGGATCTAAAGAATTTCACTCAACAGAAGTTGTGGGTCTGGAACCCACTGCTGGAAAATGTGGTGGAGGCAGAAACCCTCATAGTTCAAAATTCAAAGTACATTTATTATCAAAGTATGTGTTCTATATACAACCTTGAGATTTATTTCCTCACAGGAAGCTGCAAAACAAAGAAATCCAATAGAACCATTTAAAAAAAGTTTATAGAGTCATAGTGTCGTAGAGCACTGCAGCACAGAAACAGGCCAGTTGGCCCAACTAGTCCATACCAGCCCAGTATTTTTGTCCAGTCTCATCTTTCTGCACCTGGACCATAGCCCTCCATACAGCTCTCATCCATGTACCTATCCAAACTTTTCCTAAGTGTTACAATTGAACCTGCATCTACAGCTGGTTCCACACTCTCACTACACAATGAGTGAAGCTCCCCGTTTGATCCCCCTAAATATTTCTCCTTTCACCCTAATTGTAGCCTCTCCCAACCTGAGGGGGAAAAAGCCTGCATGTACTCACCCAGTCTACACCTTCTTATCCATAAATATCTCTCATCAACAGAACCATTGACTAAGGGATGAGAAGTGGAATTCACCTACTTGGATCAGCAAAAGCAAAATGTCATAGATGTATTTTGCATAGCTCTGCTGTAACTTAAAAAATATATATATTATTTAGAGATACAACATCCTTAACATTAACCTTTCCCACCGGCTGCCAATAAATCCAACATGAACTGTACCAACTCTGCATGGTTATACTATCATGACAGACTATACTGCTCAGGTCAATCGCTGAAAGCAGCAGCCTCCAAATAACGTAACCTGAACTCCCCGCAATTACTCCAAGCTGTAACCATCTCTGACGGAAGTGTTCAAAGTTCAAAGTAAATTTATTATCAAAGTACATATATGTCATCATATACTACCCTGAGATTCATTATCTTGCAGGCATTCACAATAGAACAATAGAACTCAGCATCTGGAATTGGAATTGGTTTATTATTGTCACATGTACAGTGAAAAGGCTCTCTTGCTTACTGTTCATACAGATCAAATCACCGGCGACAGCCAACCCACCATCAAGAGCATATATACGGAAAGGTGCGGGAGAAAGGCCAGTGATATCATGAAGGATCCCACCCATCATAAAACCATAAGAAATAGGAGCAGAATTAGGCCATCTGGCCCATTGAGTCGGCCCATTCCATCATGGCTGATCTTCTTAATTTCTCCTCCTGGACTCATGGACTGCTCATGGTTTCTCCCATCAGGATGAGACTATGTAGCATCCACCCCAAGAACAATTACTTTCCCCAAGCAGTTAGGCTGATCAACACCTCCACTCACTAACCCACCCCTCCACACCCCCAACCACCACTACTTTATCATTTCCTGTCAGTCACCTTATGTACAGACTCTCCTGTGCCTAGTGTCACTTTATCTACATATAATCAATCTGTGCATATAAACTATCTTATGTATTTATATTTATTGTGTTTTTAATTATTGTTGTGTTCTTTTATCTTAGTGTGTTTTCCTTGTGCTGCCTCAGATCCAAAGTAACAATTATTTTATTCCACTTTACATTTGTGTACTGGAAATAACATTAAACAATCATGAATCTTGAATCACTACACAGTGCATTGAGGTCAAATGAGGTAAAACAAAAACAGAATGCAGAATAAAGTGTATCAGCCTAGAGAAAATGCAGTACTGGTAGACAATAAGTTGAGAATGAGGTAGATTGTGAAATCGTACTCTTTAGTAGTTTTATAACAGAAAGTTAGAAACTGTTCTTGAGCCTGGTGATATGTGCTTTCAGGCTTTTGTATCTTCTGTCCGATGGAGGAGAGGAAAAGAGAATGTTTGTGATTGGTGTGGTCTTTGATTCTGCTGGCTGCTTTACTGCGGCTGTGAGAAGGATAGACAGAGCTCAGAGAGGGAAGGCTGGTTCCTGTGACTTGCTGAATTGCATCCACAACTCTTGGCAGTTGAAGACAGTTGTGATACCAAGCCATTATGGAAAAGGCGGGATGCATTCTATGGAGGATCTTTAAAAATTGGTAAGGGTTAATGGGGACATGTCAAATTTCTTCAGCTTTCTGAGGAATTAGAGGTACTGATGATGGGATTAGCATGTGTGGTGACACTTGGAGGCTGCACCCAGCTCATTCTTAGGTTGTGTTAGTTGTTAACATAAACAGCATGTTTTACTGTGTGTTTCGATGTACATGTGATAAATAAATGAATCTGAATCTGAGGTACAAGAAATTCTGCAGGTGCTGGAAATCCAGAGCAACACACACAAAATGTTGGAGAAACTCAGCAGGTCAGGCAGCGTCTATGGAGAGGAATAAATAGTTGATATTTTGAGCCAAGACTCTTCATCAGGCATAATGAAGGGACTCACCCGAAACTTTGACAGAATCTGAAATCTTATTTGGAGTGTTCGACTCTGCAATGTAAATTAAATCCTGTGCTACTGTATACTCTGCACATATTAGTTTTCCTCAGAAAAAAAACATTTTTCAGCATAATTGCAAATGTACTAAAATAATCATTGCTATTAAGAATATCCTTAATATTTTACTTATTTCCCATATTAGCTTGGTCTTCAGAAAATCCTTCTTTAGTAACTGACTTACAATCCTCAGATTGCCAGCTATAATTAACTCCCCTCACATTTCATCCTAATGCTTTAAATTGTGTTTACTTGTGCCAAATTGCATTTATCTTAGTGTTTAATAGCCTCTGTGTATATTTTCAAATTATGTGTTTTGCTTTCCTACTACATTAATGTAATTAAATTATGTTATTTTTAATTAAATCGCTTAATATGTCTGCTTTACCTTTTCTTTCTTCTTTTAATGAGGTCAGACGGGAGTAAGTGGTGTCTATTCCAAGCTGAGCGAGCGGAGCTCAGCATTGTGAAATGATTCAGAATGGATGGGAAGACATTTAGAGCAAGCAAGTATAGAAGGAATTTTATGACCTTCCCCACTGCCACAATGAATCTACTTTCAGGTTGGAGGAGCAACACCTCATATTCCATCCAACCTGATAGCATGAACATTGATTTCTCCAACTTCAGGTAATTTTCCCCCTCTCCCTTCCCTCTTCTTCTATTCCCACCCTGGCTCCCCTCTTACCCCCTCTCTTCTTCTCACCTGCCTAATACCTCCCTTTAGCTCCCTTCCTCCTTCCCTTTCTCCCATGACCCACTCTCCTCTCCTATCAAATTTCTTCTTCTTCAGCATTTTACCTTTCCCACCTCACACCTTCCAGCCATTCACGTCATCACCCTCTCCCTCACCCACCTACCTTCCCCCTCATCTGGTCTCAACTATCACCTTCTAGCTTGTACTCCTTCCCTTCCCCTCCCCTTCTTATTCAGGCTTCTGTCGCCCCCCCCCCCCATTTCATTTCCAGTCCTGATGAAAGGCCTCAGATCGAAATGGTGATGCTGTATTCCTTTCCATGGAGCCTACCTGACCTGCTGAGTTCGTCCCACATTATGAATATTGAACAGAGATTTACAGGGAGTTCAGCTGAGAGACAATTGGGTAGATTCAAAGGAAGCAGGGAATGCTACATAGGGATTTAGAGGAATTGATTCCCGGGATTTAGAGAAATTGATTCCCAGGATTTAGAGAAATTGATTCCCAGGATTTAGGTATGAAATTCCAGGCCTACATTCCAACACTGGGATTCTAGCTTCATTTTATGTACATGTAATCAATTCATTCTATTATACACCCAGAGGCCACTTTATTAGGTACATCTGCTTGTTAATACAAATATTTAATCAGCCAATCATGTGGCAGCAACAATGCATAAAAGCATGCAGACATGGTCAAGGGGCTCAACTGTTATTCTAACCAAACATCAGAATGGGGTAGAAATGTGATCTAAGTGACTTTGACTGTGGAATGATTATTGGTGCCAGACAGGGTGAATTGAGTATCTTAACAGGCAGACAGACAGACATACTTTATTGATCCCGAGGGAAATTGGGTAAAATCTGCTGATTTCCTAGGATTTTCACGCACAGCAGTCTCTTGTGTTTACAGAGAATGATGCAAAAAACAAAAACCGTTCAGTGAGTTCTGTGGGTGAAAACGCCTTGTTAATGGGAGAGATGAGAGGAGAACGGCCAGACAGGTTCAAGCTCACAGGAAGGTGACAGTAACTCAAATAGCCATGTGTTACAACAGTGGTGTGCAGAAAAGCATCTATAAACACATCAAACCTTGAAGCGGATGGGCTGCCGCAGCAGAAGACCATGAACAATTACTTAGTGGTCACTATATTAGGTACAGAAGGTACAGTAATTAATAAAGTGGCCACTGCATGTATAAGCTAATCTTATGTATATACGGCCACGTTCAGCAATTACTTGTACATTGTGCTTTATCGAATTGCTTTTATATTTATATTTATTATGTTCTTTATGTTTATTGTGATTTTTCTGCCACATCATTTCATTCTCCTTTACACTCGTGTACTGAAAGAATGCCAATAAGCAAACTTGAATCTTGAATCTTAACAGAATTATGTTTCACCATCGATGCTATCTTTCCACCGTGATGGCAGTGTAGTGGTTAGCATAATGCTTCACTGCACTGGCAATGAGACCATTCAGGGCCCCAGACAGTCCTTCCAGGTGAGGCAACACTTCACTTGTAAGTCAGTTGGGGTAATCTATTGCATCCGGTGCTCCCGATGAAGCCTCCTCTGCATCGGCAAGACCTGACACAGGTTGGGGGACCGCTTCATCGGGAACCTCTGCTCCGTCTGCTACAACAGACAGGATCTCCCAGTTGCAACCCACTTCAACTCTGCCTCTCATTCCCATCTAGATATGTCCATACATGGCCTCCTCTACTGCCATGATGAGGCCAAGCTCAGGTTGGAGGAGCAACACCTCATCTACCGTCTGGGTAGTCTCTAGTCCCTTGGTATGAACATCGAATTCTCCAACTTCCAGTAATTCCCTCCTCTCCCTTACCCCATCCCACTTTCACTCTGCCTCCTCTTCTAGCTGCCTATCACCTCTCTCATGATTCTGCCTTCTTCTACTACCCACAGTGCTTTCCCCTTACATTCCTTCTTCACCTCTCTGGCCTATCCCCTCCCTGCTTCCCCCCCTTCACCCCTTGATCTTTCCTCTGATTGGTTTTTCACCATCCACCCTCCCCTCACCTTCTTTATAGGGCCCTTGCCCCCTTCCTCTTCAGTCCTGACGAAGTGTCTCGGCCCGAAACGTTGACTGCTCCTTTCGACGGATGCTGCTGAGTTCATCCAGCTTGTTTGGACGTGTTGATTTGACCACAGCATCTGCAGTGTACTTTGTGTTTGAGCTTGGGGTCTGATTCCCACCACTTACTGAGTGTGACTGAGTGGATATGCTCCGGATTCCCCCCACATTCTAAAGACGTACGGGTTAGGGTTAATGAGTCACGGGCATGCAATGTTGGCACTGGAAGTGTGGCGACCTTTGCTGTGCTGCCCCAAGCACGCCCTCACTGATTTGATTTCTCTGTGAGTTTCAACTATACATGTGACAAATTTTAATCTCTAATGTCTGTGAGAAATGGGAAGGTTACAAACTAACACCAGAAAGCAGGATTAGTGTAGATATGTATGGTAGACGGCACAGATATGTTACGTCTAAGGGCCTCGTACGATCCTAAAGTTACAAGGAACTAAGCTGAGGGAAAATAGATGTTTCCATCATAGTGTGATGTCCAATATCTACTGCACCACCAAAAATTCAGATATCCTGGTTATTAACCCATTGATATTTGTGGGAGGTTTCTGTGCACTGCTGCCATATTCTTAGCCCATTACAGAGGCTTCATATCAAAATTTGACGGCAAGATGTTTTTAGACCACAAGACATAAGGGCATTGAGTCTACAGTACCGTTCCATCATGGCTGATTTATTATCCCCCTCAACCCCATTATCCGGCCTTCTCCCCGTAACCTTTGATGTCCTGATTAGTCAAGAATTAGTCAACCTCTGCTTTCAATAAACTCAGTGACATGGCCTCCACATCCATCTGTGGTAATGAATTCCGCAGATTCACTACGAATTAGCTAAAGAAATTCATTCTAATCTCTGTTCTAAATGGACATCCCTCTAGTCTTAGTCTGTGTCCTCTGGTCCGAGACTCACCCACTGTAAGAAACATCCTCTCCACGTCCACTCTATCTAGGTTTTTCAATATTTGATACATTTCAATGAGATCCCCCCTTCATTCTTCTAAATTCCAGCAAGTGCAGGCTCAGAGCCATCAAACTCTCCTCATGTGTTAACCCTTTCATTCCCAGGATCATTCTAATCAACCTCTTCTGGCTCCTCTCCAATGCCAGCACAATATTTCTTAGATAAAGGGCCCAGAACTGCTCACAATACTCCATGCAGTCTGCCCAGTGCCTTATAAAGCCTCAGCATTACATCCTTGCTTTTATGTTCTAGTCCTCTCAAAATGAATGTTAACGTTACATTTGTCTTTCTTACCACTGACTCAACCTGCAAGTTATCCTTTAGAGAATCCTGCACATAGACTCCGAAGTCCCTTTGCACCTCTGACTTTTGAATTTTCTCCCCGTTTAGAAAATAGTTTATTCCTTTATGCCTTTATTCCTTCTACCAAAGTCCATGACCATGCACTTCCCTATACTGTACTGTATTCCATCTGCCACTTTTTTGCCAATTCTCCCATTCCTTCTGTAGACTCACTGCTCCCTCAGCACTACTTGTCCCTCTATCTATCTTCATATTCTCTGCAAACTTGATCACAAAGCCATCGATTCCATCATTCAAATCATTGACATATAACATCAAAAGAATTGGTCCTAAGACCAATTACTAAGACCAATAAGACCAATAAGAATTGGTCCCTGTGGAACACCACTCATCACCGACAGCCAATCAGAAAAGGCTCACTTTTATTCCAACTCTTTGCCTCCTGCCAATCAGTTACTGCTTTATCCATGCTAGTATCTTTCCTATAATATCATGGGCTCTTACCTTGTTAAGCAGCTTCATGTGTGGCACCTTGCCAAAGGCCTTCTGAATATCCAAGCAAAGAGCATCCATCAAATCTCCTTTGTCTATCTAGCCTGTTATTTCCTCAAAGAATTCCAACAGATGTGTCAGACAAGATTTTGTCTTAAGGAAATAAGTTTGACTTTGGCCTGTTTTATCACGTGTCTTCAAGTACCCCAAAACCTCATCCTTAACAATGGACTCCAACATCTTCCCAACCAGTGAAGTTTGGCTAACGGACCATAAGAGTTCACAAGTTCTGCTTATAGACCATAAGTGCTTGGCAGTGCTACTGCACAGAACTTCCCTTCTCATTCTCAAGGTTTAGGTTTCATGAATTTATTGGAATGCAGCTGAGAAAATTAAATTATCAGGGAAGACCTGCCTTATAAGACCAGAGAATAAAATAAACTACAGTGGATTCCAGTTAATTGAGACATCAATTAATTGGGGTAGTTGCTTATTGGGCCAACTCTTCAAGAACAGAAACCATTCGAGAAAATAGCCAGGAATCCTTCATTTTAT
This sequence comes from Hypanus sabinus, assembly GCF_030144855.1. Lineage (NCBI taxonomy): Eukaryota > Metazoa > Chordata > Chondrichthyes > Myliobatiformes > Dasyatidae > Hypanus > Hypanus sabinus. Next base: position 171,828,014 of record NC_082712.1, on the reverse strand, counting down.
TTAGGAACTATGCCACTTAATTCGGACAGGAGAAACTATTGCCAAACAGTTTCTTACTATCATCAGACACATGAACTTGTGTTAAGAGTGAACAGTTTTTTAAGCTAGCATCAGTTGCATGAGCTTCCGTTAAAAAAGCAATGATCTTTCTCACTCTTAGTTGGCAAGAAATAAGCAGTAAGACAATTCTGAAGTGCTTTCCACGCTGCAGTCTCAAGCATTCAGGCTTGGAGACACCAGAAATGGCCGGAAGTGAAAATGAAACTATTTCACTACTTCAGCAAGTTAGGAACAACAAAGAATTTGAAGGTATCGACAAATATTACAATGAAAATGAAGATTTAGGGGATGTAATTGTCGAAAATTGTTTGAAGGCAGTCAAATATCTGTACTACATGTCTGTGCTCATTATGTTCATTTACAGTCAATCAGAAGAACTTGGCAGCAAATACTGGATAAATTCCTCTGTAGGTCTCTTATTAGGAACTAGCAAACAGTTTTATAGTACTGTAGTAGTATCTGATTTGCTCTGTATTTCATTTAAATACACAATTTGTTTTTCATTTAAATGGTAGTTTGTCTGTTTCATACCTTTTAAACTATTTTCATGAAACTGGTTAATTGGGGCAGCCACTTAATTGGGCCAAAATGTACTGGTCCCGATCTTTGCCGATTAACTAGAATCAACCGAATTTTTTAAATTCTGAGGTCGACGGCGATAAATGCAAGTTCTCAAGCACTTAACTGGCCTAGTAGTGTAATGTGATCAGAGTTCAATTGCCACTTCTGTCTGCAAGGAGTGTGTATGTTCCTCCCATGACCCTGTGGGCTTCCTCTGGGTGCTACGGTCCCCTCCCACATTCCGAAGACACACGGGTTCTGGTTACTGAGTTGTGGGTGTGCTATGTTGATGCCATAAGCATGGTGATACCCATGGGATGCCCCCGGCACATGTTGGTTGTTGATGCAAACAACATATTACACTGTATGTTTCGACGTATGTTCAGGAAATAAAGTTAATCTTTCATTAATCTTTTTGATCAAAATGAGGAGAACGAAAATTGACCAACTGTTCGCTTTGACAGGCCAAAGGCCATGGCACAGATAACAGGCCCACAAAAGACTAACAAGATTTCCAAGATTTGAGTTAACAGTGTTTCCTGTGGGAGTTAGCAAGCTGTGCAAGCCTGATTGTTTGCGAAACGTACTGAACAATATGCAGAGGGCAGAGGGTGGCATTCAGGTTGCAAGTGGAGGGAACAGCCAGGGCAGCGGGACCTGCTGAACGAACAGTAACCGCAATCTTACGCCCGAGATCACACAGCAACAACCTTGTAAAGTTGGGCAGACAGCACCACCAGCAGGTAATAGTGCAAACTGCAATAGTAAAACAGTAAAATACAGGTTTTAAAAAGTAAAGATTTAACTTCATTTGACACGTGGACATCGACATGTGAAGTGAAAAGCATCATTCACGTCAATGACCACCACAGTCTGAGGTTTGTGCTGGGGGAAACCCACAAATGTCAGTGGATTCTGCCCAGTCCATCTCAGGGAAAACCCTCCCCACCACTGAGCACATCTACATGAAACACCGTCACAGGAAAGCAACATCCATCATCAATGACCCCCACCACCCAGGCCATGCTCTTTTCTTGCTGCTGCCATCGGGTAGAAGGAATTCTCACCACCAGGTTCAAGAGCAGTTACTACCCCTCAACCATCAGGCTCTTGAACAAAGGGGATAACTACACTCACTTGCCCCATCATTGAGATGTTCTCACAACTAATGATCTCACTTTAAGGACTCCTTATCTCATTATCTCATGTTCTCATTATTTATTGCTATTTATTTATATTTGGATTGCACAATATGTTGTCTTCTGCCCTCTGGTTGATCTTTCATTGATCTCGTTATAGTTACTATTCTATAGATTTATTGGCTATGCCCTCAGGAAAATGAATTTCAGGGTTGTATATGGTGACAATAAAATTTACTTTGAACTTTTGAATTTCTGGTGCCAAAATAGCATGCCCACAACTCACTAACCCTAACCCAAAGGTCTTTGGGATGTGGGAGGAAAGCAGAACGCCCAGAGGAAATCCACACAGTCATGGGGGGAGTGTACAGACAGCAATGGGAATTGAACCCCAATCAGTGATCATTGTGCTATAAAGTGATTGTTCTAACCGCTACTACACATACCGCCCTACGAAAATAGTGAAACAATAGGTAGATGCAACAATGATAGACATGTGGACCCAAGAGACCACAGGAACTGGAAACTTCATCAACAAAGAAGAAGTTAGAAGAGCTAGTGGGTCAGGCAGCATCTGTGGTGGGAAATAGGCTGTTGACGTTTCGAGCCAAGACCCTTTATCTGGACTGAATGACGGAGGGGCAGGGAGAGGTGGTGGCCAATATAAAGAAGAAAGAGGAACGGCTGAGGAAAGAGCTGGTGAGCAATAGACTGGTCAAGGTGAGGAGGAAGGAGGGAATAAGCAGGTGAAGGAAGGGAGAGTGGGAATAGTAACAGAGGCTGGTAGGTGATGGGTGGATCCAGGTGAGGAGGAAGGATGGAATAAGCAGAGGAAGAAAGGGAGAGTGGGAATAGTGACAGAGATGATAGGTGGATTCAGGTGAGAAGAGGGGGTGACAGGTGGATGAAAGAGGAAATAGAAGGAATAGTGACAAGCTGGGAGGTGAGAGATGGAGGCATCAAAGGACTGCAGATGGTGGAATCTGACAGGAGAAGGTGGTTGGAATTGGAACTGGTTTAGAGGTGAGGTGAGCAGATATGGGGAAGGGTTCCTGTGGGAAGAGTGTGTGGGAGAAAGACATGTATTTTTATAGCATCTTTCACAATCTCCCTTACTATAGAGTAGTTTTCTACAGTCTTTTTTCTAGAACAGGAGCATTAAAAACAAGAGAACATCGGTGTAATGTAAAAGGGGAGATATTTAAAGGAGATTGAAAGAGCATGTTTTGCACACAGGGTGTGGTGGATATATGGAACAAGAGGTAGTAGGGACATTTCATTTCCCTATAGAGATCACCCCCTGTGTAAAGAAGTTGCCTCTGAAGTTCCTATTAAGCATTTCCACTCTCACCCCATGCCCTTTAGTTTTTTAACTCTTTTAACCAGCTATTTACTTAGCCCCCCCGCCCCCCTAGGCTTTAGATATTCTTACTGAAATGCCAGATCAGCACTGGTCGATGGAGGTGGGGAGGTTATGCAGATATAACTTCACCGATCAAACAAATTAGCTTAATAGCACTGACAGTGAATGAAGCCATTCAGACTATCAGGTCTGTGACAGCCACACATAGAGTGATCCCATCAGTCATCATCTCTCCTCTCCCCTTTTGTTCCCATAATTTATTCTCTCTCTCTTGTCAAACTCCACTTGATAGAAGCGCACAAGATAAGAGTCATAGATCGTGTGGACAGCTGGAGACTTGTTTCCCAGGTTGAAAATGAGGGGGCATCATTTTAAAGTAATTGGTGATTGCTGATTGGAGGAAAGTAGTGTGGGGGATGCCAGAGGTAGATTTGTTTTACACATGAGAATTATGGTTGTGTAGAACACCCTGCCAAGGATGATGTTAGAGGCAGAAATATTTGGGATATTTAATAACACTTGTACAAGTACACGGATGATAGAAAAATGGAGGCTATGTGGGAGGGAAGAGTTAGATTGACCGTAGAGTAGGTTAAAAGGTCAACACAACATTGTGGGCCAAATGGCCTGTATTGTGCTATGTTTTCTGTTGTACTTTGATTCTTTTACTATTTAGCTAACCCCCCTCTCCACCGGATATCCTTAGGTTGTTAACATAAACAACACATTTCTCCGTATGTTTCAGAGTCAGAATCAGGTTTATTATCAACGGCATGTGATGTGAAATTTGTTAACTTAGCAGCAGCAGTTCAACGTAATAAATAATCCAGCAGAGAGAGAGAGAGAGAGAGAAGTAATAATAATAAATAAAATAAAACATAGTAATAAATAAACAAGTAAATCAATTTCATATAATGAATAGATTATTTTAAAAATGTGTAAAAACAGAAATACTGTATATTAAAAAAAAGTGAGGTAGTGTCCAAAGCTTCAAAGTCCATTCAGGAATCAGATGGCAGAGGGGAAGAAGCTGTTCCTGAATCGCTGAGTGTGTGCCTTCAGGCTTCTGTATCTCCTACCTGATGGTAACAGTGAGAAAAGGGCATGCCCTGGGTGCTGGAGGTCTTTAATAATGGATGCTCCCTTTCTGAGACACCACTCCCTAAAGATGTCCTGGGTACTTTGTAGGCTAGTGCCCAAGATGGAGCTGACTAGATTTACAACTTTCTGCAATTTCTTTTGGTCCTGTGCAGTAGCCCCCCCCCCCCCCCCATACCAGACAGTGGTGCAGTCTGTCAGAATGCTCTCCATGGTACAACTATAGAAGTTTTTGAGTGTATTTGTTGACATGCCAAATCGCTTCAAACTCCTAATAAAGTATAACTGCTGTCTTGCCTTCTTTATGACTATATCAATATGTTGGGACCAGGTTAGATCCTCAGAGATCTTGATACATAAGAACTTGAAGCTGCTCACTCTCTCCACTTCTGATCCCTCTATGAGAATTGGTATGTGTTCTTTCGTCTTACTCTTCCTGAAGTCTACAATCAGCTCTTTGGTTTTACTGACATTGAGTGCCAGGTTGTTGCTGCGGCACCACTCCACTAGTTGGCATATCTCACTCCTCGCTCTTGTCATCACCTGAGATTCTACCAACAATGGTTGTACTGTCAGCAAATTTGTAGATGGTTTTTGAGCTATGCCTAGACACGTAGTCATGTGTATCCAGAGAATAGAGCAGTGTACACTTGATAAATAAATGAGAATCTTGACTCTTGAAGCCATTTGTAGCCCTGACATAGAAAAAGACCATTCAGATTATTAGGACTGTGGCAGCTTCAAACAGAGTGGTCCCATCCATTCCATTCACCCTTTCGTTTCCCTGTCGCCTGCCATTCAATCCTCTCCCACATGCCGTCCAATTCTCTCTGATGTTTTTGCCATCCTGTCAGCACTTAGGGATAATTCAGAGCAGCCAGTCCATCTACAGGCCTGGCATTGAGACATAGGATAAAGGTTGAGCACCCAAGGGAAACCAACACATCTGCAGAGAGAACGGGCAAACACTACACAGACACCGGTGCCCGAGCTCAGGATTGAACCGGAGTCGTTGGAGAGTTGGCTCTAGAGATAATCACACAGAGCTATGATGTAACATCGCTCCTGTGCTGCAACATTAGTGCAACAAGGAGTCACGGAGTCCACCAACCCAAAAACAGGCTGTTCAACCCAACTCTTGTCCATGGACATCTAAGTCCGCATGGATCTGTTGGGCCTAATGCCATATTCAGACCACCCCCTGGGTGACCATGTTGCCTCTCAGGATCCTGGTAAATCTTCCTCCCCTCATCCCATCGACCTTAAACCTGTGCCTTCTTATTCTCTGCTGGTCCAACAAATGGAACATTGGACACTGTACTCCTCCTCTGGGAGATTCAATCACTGAATATGAGCAGGCAAGAGCCCTGTGCAGGGTCCGCAGGAACTAATTGCTTCTTTAGGCAGAGAAGCAACCCCAGGATATTGGGTTAAACACAAATAGAGGCAGATCTAGTGGGGAGTTCAGAAATACTCTCCTGCATACCGCTGTTCTAATGCATGGTTATTCGAGTTACTGTCACCTTCCTGTCAGCTAGAACCAATCTGGAAATCCTCTTCTGACCTCTCTCATTAATAAAGTGTTTTCATCCAAAGAACTTCTTCTCACAGTTTTTCACATCATTCTCTGTAAACTCCAGAGATTGTTCTGTGTGTAAATCCCAGGAAATCAGCAGTTTCTGAAATACTCAAACCTCCCCATCTGGCACCAACAATCATTCCATGGTTATAGTCACTTAGATCACATTTCTTCCTCATTCAGATGTTTGTTCTGAACAACAAATGAACCTCTTGACCATGTCTGCAGACTTTTATGCATTGAGTTGCTACCACATGATTGGCTGATTAGATATTTGCATTAACGAGCAAGTGTACCTAATAAAGTGGCCACTGATTATAGGTGTCAGGTAACAGCAGTGCCACACAAGGTTAGCCATCACTGCCCGAGGTTCAGTGACAGCACCATTACCGAATTCCCCTATCATCACTATCCTGGCGGTGGGGGGAATGGTTACTCCTGACCAGAAACTGAACTGGTATAGTCATATACACAAAATGCTGAAGGAACTCCAATGTAGTTGAACTGCCCTCATCCAAGCAAGTGGAGATGGTGCACTGGCTTTGGGGAGGTAGGAGAAGAACGACTCACTGCACTGTTCAGTTAAGGAAAATGAACAGTTGGCATTTTGATCCAAGAACCTCCATTAGAAATTCTCGATGAAGGATCTTGGCCTAAAACATCAACTGTTTGTTGCCTAGTATGGATAAACTAGCAGGATAGGAAGAGAGGGAATAAATTCTGTTGTTGGTTGCCGGTGACTAGTGATGGCCTGCAGGGGTCAGTGTTGGGACCGTTTCTTTTCTCGTTATATGTCAATGACCTGAATGACTGAATTGACAGCTTTGGGCCAAGTCTGCGGACAATACGAAGGCAGGTGGTATCGAGAGAGCAGGGAGTCTGCGTAAGGACCTGGACGGATGGGGAGAATGGGCAAAGAAGTGGCAGATTGAATGTACTGCAGGGAAGTGTTTGGCTATGCACTTCAGTAGAAGGAATATTTTTTAAACAGGGAGCAAAGTCAGAAATTAGAGGTGCAAAGGGATGTGGGGATCCTTACACAGGATTTCCTAAAGGTTAACTTGTAGGTTGAGATGGTGGTAAGGAAGGCAAATGTAATATTACCATTAATTTTGCGTAGACTAGAATATAAAAGCAAGGATGTAATGCTGAGGCTTAATAAGGCATTGGTCAGACTACAGTTAGAGTACTGTGAGCAGTTTGGGCCCCTAATCTAAGAAAGGACGTGCTGGCATTGGAGAGGGTCTGGAGGATGTTCATGAGAATGAGTCTAGGAATGAAAGGGTTAACATATGAGGGGCTTTTGATGGCTCTGGAGTTTATAAGCATGAAGGGGGATCTCATTGAAACCCATCAAATATTGAAAGGCCTAGATAGTGTGGATGTAGAGAGGCCGCTTTCTTTAGCAGGAAGTCCAGGACCAGAGGGCACAGTCTCAGAATACAAGGACATCCCTTTAGAACAGAAATAAGGAGGATTTTTTTTTAGCCAGAGTGTGGTGAATCTGTGGAATTCATTGCCACAGACAGTTGGGGTGGCCAAGTCATTGGGTATACAATATTTTAAACGGTGGTTAATAGGTCCTATATTAATCAAGGTTATGGGGGACAAGGGTAATAAATCTGGCATGATGGAATAATGGAGAATACATGATGGGCTGAATGGCCTAATTCTGCTCCTATGTCTTACTGTCTCACAGTCTTATGGCTTGACTGGTGCTGCAAAGTTTACTCTCTCCAGCTGATATCAAACAAACTGACTCTTTTTCCTTAACCTTTGCATCTTCCATCTATCCATGGAATTCTTCTTTTTGTGAAAGCTTGCCTCGCTGGCTAATCAATTAATACCAATCCACACCTGCACTGCGTTGCATCCCATCTGCACTTCCTGCTCTGTGTATTTGTTAAAGATCGCCTTATTTTAATGTTTACCACAGCTATTTGTTAATGTGAGAGGGAAAAGAACATGACTCCAAATAATTATCCCTGGGTCTAAGCAAACAATGGCAGACAGCAGCCTGCTGCAGTGTAATTAATGTGATAGTGCAATCTGAGCCGGTCGTTGCCTTTCCCCTGGAAAGATGCATTACTCTGCCCCTCCAACGCCCTTGCAGGAGGCAGCACCTCAGCCTTTCAAGACGCAGTGATGGAACATGGACGTGGTCAGGTCTGACACCCAGCATCATCAATCTAAACCTCGGGTGAACTAGAGTTTCACAGCTGCTAGATCCAAGTCGCATTCCTCAGGGGAGTACGGCGGTAACGCTGGGGCTGGAGAGAGAAGCTGCGGAGTCTCTGTCATGAGTCACAGTTTGCCCTCAGAGGGGAAGTGTTCCTCTGTAGCAGGCAAACTCTGTTCCTTTACCCCCTCATGGGGTAGAGTGAAAGAGATAGAAGCAGACCCATCTGCCCATCTAGTCTATGCCAACCAATTACTGCCTAGTCCCATCAAACTGCACCGGGACCATAGCCCTCCATACCCCTGCTATCCATGTACCTATCCTAACGTCTCTCAAATGTTGAAGTTGAGCTTGCATGCACTACTTGCACTAGCAACTCATTCCACACTCTGATGACTCTCTGAGTGAAGAAGTTTCCCCTCATGTTCCCCTTAAACCTTTTAATTTTCACCCTTAACCCATGACCTCTGGTTGTAGTCCCACCCAACCTCAGTGGTAGAAGCCTGTTTGCATTTACCCTATCTATACCCCTCATTTACAGCCTATCTATACCGCTTGTGTTGGCGCATGGCCAAGTGGTTAAGGCGTTTGTCTAGTGATCTGAAGGTCGCTAGTTCAAGCCTTGGCTGAGGCTGCGTGTGTATCTTTGAGCAAGACACTTAACCACACATTGCTCTACGACGTCCTAATGCCCTTTCCTTGGTCGACGTCGGTGGCATGAAGAGGGGAAACTTGCAGCTTGGGCAACTGCTGGTCTTCCATACAACCCAGCCCAAGCTTGTGCCCTGGAAACTTTCCAAAGGCGCAAATCCATGGTCTCATGAGACTAATAGAGGCCTACACACCCCTCATAAATTTGTATACCTCTATCAAATCTCCCCTCGATCTTCTACATTACAGGGAATAAAGTCCTACCAATTCCTTTCCATATAACTCAGGTCCTCCAGATCTGACAATATCCTTGTAAATTTTCTCTGTACTCTTTCAACCTTATTTACATCTTTCCTACAGGTAGGTGACCAAAACTGCACACGCAACTCCAAATCAGGCCTCACCAGCACCTTGTTCAAATTCAACAAACTCCTTACGGACTGTGGTGGAATTGAACGCAGATCACTGGCTCAGTAAAGCGTTATGATATTCAGACTGTGGTGGAATTGAACGCAGATTGCTGGCTCAGTAAAGCGTTACGATTATTTCAGGAGGAGGAAACTGGAGGTCCATGAGCCAGTCCTCATCGGGGATCTGAGGTGGAGATGGTCAGCAACTTTAAATTCCTCAGTGTTATCATATCAGAGGACCTGTCCTGAGCCCAACAAGTAACTGCAATTACGTAGAAAGCAAGGCAGTCCCTTACTTCGTTAAGAGTTTGTAAAGATTTGGCATGTGACAAACTGTGTGAGTATACTGACTGGCTGCACCACCATTGTCCTTGGATGGAAAATTCTATGAAAAGTAGTGGATATGGCCCAGTCCTCCATGAGTAACCCCCACCACTGAGCACATCTACATGGAGCACTGTCACAGGAAAGCAGCATCCATCGTCAGGGACCCCACCAACCAGGCCATGCTCTCTTCTCACTGCTACCATCAGGAAGAAGGTATAGGAGCATCAGGACTCACATCACCAGGTTCCAGAACAGCTACAACCCCTCGACTGTCAGGCTCTTGAACCAAAGGGGTTAACTTCTCTTAGCTTCACTCTCCCCATCACCAAACTGTTCCCACTGCCTATGGACTCATTTACAGGGTCTTTTCATGTCATATTTTTGAGATATATTGCTTATTAATGTTTTATTATTATTTCTTGTTTTCATTTGTATTTCACAGTTCATTACCTTTTGCACATTGGTTGTTTGTCCGTCCTGTTGGGTGTGGTCTGACAGTGATTTTATTATGTTTCTTGGATTTACTGAGAATGCCCAGAAAAAACTGAATCTCAGGGTTCTATAAGGTGACATATATGTACTTCGATATTAAATTTACTTTGAACTTTTGCTACTCTACTATGCTTCCCCATGGATAGAAAAGATTTATACCATGGAAGAGTACAGCACAGGAATAGGCCCTTTGCCCCATGATGTTGTGCTAAACTAAACTAGTAACTAAACACCTAACTAAATTAGTTTCTTCTGCCCTCACAATGTCCACGTCCCTCCATTCTCCACATATATTTAGAAGGATATGGGACAAACACAGGCAAATGGAACTAGTTTGGACAGATACTTTGTCAGCCAGAACAAGATGGGCTGAAGAATCTCCTTCTTTTTATATAAATCCGTGTCTCTTGTCTAGAGTCACATTTGCCTGTAAGGACAGCAGATTCTGATTCATTTATTTATCACACAAATAACCAACGAAACCTAAGGATGTGCAGGGGGCAGTCCACTAGTGTTGCCTCACAGTCCAGTGTCAACATAGCATAGCCACAATGCTCTGCAGAACAATACAAGCAACTGTCTCTCTCTCTCTCTCTCTCACACACACACACACACACACACACACACACACACACACACACACACACACACACACACACACACACACACACACACACACACACACACACACACACACACACATATTCCTCCAACACTAGGACAGGCTGTCTCTGGGCCTCCAGCCTCAAGTGGACTCACAGACTCACAGACACTGGGTCTCTGAGTTCCCCAGTGGACTGGCAGACTCACAGACCCAGGCCTCAGCCATCAGGCCCCTGAGTTCCCCAGTGGACTGGCAGACTCACAGACCCAGGCCTCAGCCATCAGGCCCCTGAGTTCCCCAGTGGACTGGCAGATTCACAGACCCAGGCCTCAGCCATCAGGCCCCCGAGTTCCCCAGTGGACTGGCAGACTCACAGACCCAGGCCTCAGCCATCAGGCCCCCGAGTTCCCCAGTGGACTGGCAGACTCACAGACCCAGGCCTCAGTCATCAGGCTCCCAAGTTCCCCAGTGGACTGGCAGACTCACAGACCCAGGCCTCAGCCATCAGGCACCTAAGTTCCCCAGTGGACTGGCAGACTCACAGACCCAGGCCTCAGCCATCAGGCACCTGAGTTCCCCAGTGGACTGGCAGATTCACAGACCCAGGGCCTCAGCCTCTAGGTCTCTACATTTGGACTTCTGATTGGCCTTAGGTCTTCAGCCTTCATCAGGGACACCAGGACTCACCAATGATAGGGACCCCAAGCTCCAGGCCTCAAACTCTGCCAATGGAACCTTGAACACCAAGCCTCAAACTCCGCTCCGGAGTTGCCACCTTTTCACCACCGGGTGATCTTGTAATACAATCCACTAACTTCACATCACTTCCAACTCAGTGTTTTTTAATTCTGGATTTTTTTAATGAACTGAATTGAAATTCCCAGCTGCCAGCCTGTGAGCCGATACATATCAGAGGACAAATCAAGCAGCATAGATAAATAAATTATTCTTCTGATCTCTCCCAGTACAGCCATTTGGCCAAATACCTTGTCAGTCTCTGAGCTGGCCTTTGGTCTTTGACTGATTTAAGTGGTATGTTGAAGGAATGACATATGATTAACCAGAGAATAAATGTACTTTCGGCAGCAGGATTAAAGGCAGTGTGAGCCAGGACACTGGCCACAAGAGAGATCTGATTGCGGGAAGACTCTGGCTGTTGATTGAGTCCATTCCTCAGGCTCTGGGCATCATTGTCAAGGCCTTCTGTTACTGCCCATCCACGCTGCCTCAAGGAAGGGGGAGGTGAATTACCTCCTTGAAACACTGAACTCCGTCCTGATGCAGGTAGAACATAGAACAGTGTAGCACAGAAACTGTCTCTTCAGCCCACAGTGTTGTGCTGAACTAATCAAACTAGTGCTCAAACTCCTGTCAACGCTGGCACACCTCAGGGATGTTTGCTCAGCCCACTGCTCCACTTTCTTCTACACCCACAACTGTGTGGCTAGGCAGGGCTCAAGCACCATCTATAAATTCGCTGATGACACAACTGTTGTTGGCAGAGTTTCAGATGGTGACGAGGAGCCGAACAGGAGTGGGAGAGATCAGCTGGTTGAGTGGTGTCACTGTGGTGAACTACATATACTTGTCCAGTCAATAAAAGCCGATATCTCGCCTTACGTCTCAGAGTGAGTTATTGATGGTGCATCAGTCACAACAACAACCTTGCACTCAGTGTCAGTAAGACCAAGGAACTGATTGTGGACTTCAGGAAGGAGAAGCCAACAGAACACACACCAGTCCTCATGGAGGGATCAGCAGTGGAAAGAGTGAGCAGTTTCAAGTTCCTGGATGCCGGTGGTATTGAATCCGATCCTGATTCTGGTAACTAAACCTAACCAAACCCTTCTCCTCTCCATCCATCCAGCAGACAATACAGAAGCCTGAAAGCACATACCACCGGGCTGAAGGAGACCTTCCAGCTATTGTTATAAGCCTATTGAATGGCTCCCTAGTATGACGAGATGGACTCCTGACCTCTCAATCTACCTCATTATGAGCTTATTTTCTGCCCGCACTGCCCTTTCTCTGTAGCTGTTACACTTTATTCTGTGTAAGACAAAACGAGGCAGAGATAGAGTGGATAGCCAGTGCCTTTTTCCTGAAGTGACTGTGGCTAATACAAGAGGATATACTTTTAAAGTGATTGGAGGAAAGTGTAGGGGAGTGTCAGAGGTAGGCTTTTTACACAGAGAGTGGTGGGTGCATGGAACTTAAATGCCCCTAATGTATCTGCCTCTACCACCACCCCAGGCATTCACTACTCTCTGTGTAAAAATAAAATGACCTCTGACATCCCCTCTATAATTTCCTCCAGTCACCTTAAAATGATGCTCCCTTATATTAGTCATTTCCACCCTGGGAAAAGGTCTCGCTGCACATTCATTCTCTGCCTCCTATCGTCTTGTACACCTCTGTCAAGTCACTTCTCATCCTCCTTCACTCCAGCAGGAAGAGTACCAGCTTGCTCATCCTATCCTTACAAGACACACTCTTTAATCAAGGCAGCATCCTGGCAAATCTCCTCTGCACCCTCTCTAAAGCTTCCACATCCTTCCTGTAATGAGGTTGTACTGAGACCCTGGGTGAACAGCAGAGGAAGTGGGTCAGCTGAAGCACCACCCACCCATCTGTCGCATTGACCATCACCTGCCTCTTCATCCACATGGCAAAATCCTCGGTCCTGGGGAACTACTAAGAACAAGGCCTATGGAGTCATAGAGTTTCCAGTACAGAAATGGGCCTTACAGCCCAACTGGCCATACTAACCAATATGCCCATCTAAGATCCCATCAAACCTTTCCTATCTGTGTACCTATCCAAGTACTTTTTAAATGTTTTTAATGCACCAGTTCTTCTGCCAACAGATTCCATAGAGAGGTTTTCAACCTGGGGTCCCCTGACCCCTTGCTTAATGGTATTGGTCCATGGTATAAAAACTGTTGAGAACCCCTGCATACAGAGCACCTAATAAATCTTTCCTCTCTCACCTTAAACATATGCCTACTGATTTTTGTTTCCCCAACCCTGGAAAAAGACTGCGCATGCTTAACAATTTTATACACCTCTATAATAACTCCTGCACTTTAGTGAGAGGTCCCACATTGCTTTACTCTCTCCTTAACTCAGTCCGGTTCCAATACCAACTTTGTAAGTCTCCTCTGCATTCCTTTCAGCTTCACTGCATCCTTCCTAAAGCAGTATGTCTAAAGCTGAGCACAATATTCCAAATGGGCCTTCAGCAAGTACAAAATAACAACCCAACTTTAATATTCAGTGCCTTGGCTGATGGAAGCCAGCATGCCAAAAGGTTTCTTCACCACCCCGTCTATTTGGAACGGACATAAAAAAGCATTTACTGTGCCCTCCTGAAACCTGGCCTCAGAATTCTTCGCAACACATACAGTGCTGGAGAAAATCAGCAGGCCAGGCAACATCTACAGAAACAAGTACAGTCAACTGTACTTTCTTTTTCTCAATGCTGCCTGGCCTGCTGAGTTCCTCCAGCACTTTGTGCGTGTTGCTTGGATTCCTAGCATCTGTAGATTCTCTCGTGTTTGTGCTCAGAGTTCTTCAAAGTGCAAAGTAAATTTATTATCAAAGTACATTTATGTCACCATATACAACCCTGAGATACGTATTCTTGTGGGCATACTCAATAAATCTATAGAACAATAACCGTAACAGGATCTATGAAAGACTGGCCAGCCAGGAAGTTCAACCAGAGTGCAGAATACACTGTAAATATAAAAGAAAAAGAAATAATAATAATAATGATCTTAATAAATAAGCAACAAATATCGTGAATATGAGTTGAAGAGTCCTTGAAAGTGAGTCGATTAGTGTGGGAACATTTCAATGATGGGGTGAGTGAAGTTGAGTGAAGTTATCCCCTTTAGTTCAGGGGTAACAACTGTTTCTGAGCCTGGTGGTGTGGGTCCTGAGGCTCCAGTACCTTCTTCCTGATAGAGCAGTGAGAAGAGAGCATGACCTGGGTGGTGGATGTTGCTGAAGATGATGCTGCTTTCCTGTAACAGCATACCATGTAGCTGTGCTCAGTGGTGGGAAGGGCTTTCCTTTGAGACTGTATGACTAATGAGTATAAACCATAATTTCAGCCTAACTGTGAAGAAACTTCTTAAACACTTAGAGTGAGTTTACCAGTACTTCTGGTAATTTAGTGATTCTTCAGAGCAAAGGAGGATGAGAGAACTTGATCGAGATTTTCAATGCGAGAATAAGCATAGATCAAATGGATAGCCAGAGAATTTGCCCCAGAATAGAAATGACTGATTCAATGGGGGATAATTTTAAGTCTAATTACAAGAATGTATGTCAGAGGTAGGTTTTTTATAGAGAGGTGGTGCTTGGAACACCCTGCCAGGGATGGTGGTAGGGCAGATAAATTAGGGACATTTAAGAGACTCTTAGATAGGCACATGGATGAAAGAAAGGAGCTATGTCGGAATGAAGAGTTAGCTTGATCTTAGAAGTAGGTTAAAAAATTCAGCACAACTTTATGTTCTAAGTTCTTTCCTTGGGAATGCTGCAACTCAAGGAATCAGCACTAGAGGGCAGAATTGACTGCAGAGAACTCTGTGAATTCTCAATTCACAGGCAGACAATTAGTTTGCGACTGTCTCATGACAGGGCTGTCATATCTGGTGCTGTCTACTTTGAAAAGCCCGGACAGAGTGGAGGTGGAGAGGATGTTTCTCATAGTGGGGTAGTCTGGGACCGGATGCCGAGGCTCTCCCTTGGTTGGGGTTGACCATGGATGTTGTGTCCTAGCTGTCTACGTGATACACAAGCCAAGGAAGTACGATATGGAGAGCAAACTGTTGTAAATGTAGAAGGCTCCCCCTCTTTACGCAGCTGATGAATCCAACGTAACAGCAGAGACCGGCACAGTTTGGCACCAGTGTTGCAGAAGTTGCCAGTCTGGGACACTAGCTCGGGATTTTCCCTCGGGGTTTACACCCGAAGCCTCCCCCATGAGGGGGTATAGTCGCAAGGCAGCAGGGGTTTAGGATCAGAGGATTCCTTCTCCTAGATGAGCTGCCAACCACGGATGACGAACCCCATCTGCTCGAAGCAACTGATTTTTAGATGTCAGTAACCTGCCTTTGCTTTTTCTCCAGTCAGTAGAAAAGGTTCCGTCAGGTTTAGTAGCTAAGCCCCATGTCTAGGCCAGGAGCTGGTTGGTTGTTAAATTGCTATTTGAGACACATGCGGTTGGGAGCATTTAATAGGTAGTGGCAGCTTGTCCCCATTACTCCCCCCTCACACCCCTCCCCACTATGACAACCTTAAGGAACCAGAGGGTTCCGTCTCAGAATAAAACAACATCCCTTTAGAAAGGAGGCAAGGAGGAAGTGCTTTAGCCAGAGGGTGAATTGCTATGGACGGTTGTGGAGGCCAAGTCACTGAGTATGTTTAAAGTGGAGGCTGATAGTTTCTTCATTAGTAAGGCCTTCAAAGGTTACAGGAAGAAGGCGATGGGCCAAATGGCCTAATTCTGCTCCTATGTCTTATGGTCTCTTATGGACCCAGTATAAAGTTCTATTGCAATTCTATTGCATTTCTATTCTATTCTACAGCTCCTACATACAATGTACAGTAAATATGTTTATAGGTGGAACATAGTAAACATGGTTTTTATAAGAATAAATTATGTCATTTTTTTCCCCAACACACCGCTGTGTGTTGACACTCCAGTGCTTATTGTTACCTTATGGACATACAATTAGTCTACGTATGTAAGCTATCTTATGTATTTATATTGATTGTGATTTTATTGTTGTGTTCTTTATCTGAACTCAATTCTACGTCCCCGTCATGAGGGGGGGAAATGGTGAGGCCGGCCACACGCTCTGCTGAAGCAATAAAGGCCAATCCCCTGATTACAGAAACATTGACGAATCCAACCAGACCATCGACCTTGGGTGATGGAGATGGGAGGTCATCAGTGGCCCATACTCCACTGGGAGCTAAGGACCTAGGAAGGAGTTCTTTATTTTATTGTGGGGGTCCCTTTGTGCTGCATTGGATCCAGAGTGACATTTATTTCATTTTCCTTTACACTTGTGCACTGGAAATGCCATTAAACAATCTTGAACAAATTCAGACCGTGAAAACCGAAAAACTTTTTGGGGTCCTATCAAGAACAAGTTAGGAAACTTGGAATAATTCTGAAGTCACACATGGGCAAAGTGATTGGTAATGTGTTTATCATTGGTAATTGCTTTATTCTTGTCGCACGTACCAAGAATCAGTGAAAAAGTTTGGATTGAGTTGTTCTCCCATCTTGGCAATCCAATTGCCAACGTATCATCACAATGCAAGGAGACATCTTCAGTGTGCCATGCCCTCTGAATGCTTAGCCTTTATAAACTTATCAAACCAAACATCAGAGCTCACACCACAAGTGAGCTGCACACTGATGATCTCTCCTCGTACAGTGATGAAACGTTTGCAAGTGGATCGCCAAGATCAGAGAACAACTCGACCCAACCAGCACCCACCCGAACTACCCATTTTCCATGTTATTTCCATACGGTGAAGAAGTTTGTTTTGCATGCCACCCATGCAGATCATTTTAACCCATCAATGTGTCAAGGCAATCAAAGGAAAAGCAGTTATACAGACGGCAATAAGGTGTAAGCACCTTGATAAGGTAGATTGTGACATCAAGAATTCAAAGGAGATTTTCTGTCCTGCATTTTGGTATTTTGAACTATCGTGTAATTTCCTAGTCACTGTTACTGAAATAGGATTGTTACTTGTATCTTTACCAAGGAGCTTTTCTCTTTGGAATGAAGGAGGATGAGAGGTGAACTGATAGAGGTGTACAAGATGATAAGAGGCACAGATAGAGTGGACAGCCAGAAACTTTTTCCCAGGGTGGCTAATGCAAGGGGAAATAACGTAAGATGTTACATAGAAACATAGAAAACCTACAGCACAATACAGGCCCTTCGGCCTACAATGCTGTGCCAAACATGTACTTAATTTAAAATTATCTAGGGTTATCCATAGCCCTGTATCATACTAAGTTCCATGTATCTATCCAGGAGTCTCTTAAAAGACCCTATCGTATCTGCCTCCACCAATATTGCTGGCAGCCCACGCACTAATTCCACGCACTCACCACTCTCTGCGTAAAAAACTTATCCCTGACATCTCCCCTGTACCTTCTTCCAAGCACCTTAAAACTATGCCCTCTCATGCTAACCATTACAACCCTGGGAAAAAGCCTCTGACTATCCACACAATCAATGCCTCTCATCATTTTACACACCTCTATCAGGTCACCTCTCATCCTTCACCGCTCCAAGGAGAAAAGGCCGAGTTCACTCAACCTATTCTCATAAGGCATGCTCCTCAAACCAGGCAACATCCTTGTAAATCTCCTCTGCTCCCTTTCTATGGTTTCCACATCCTTCCTGTAATGAGGCGACCAGAACTGAGCACAGTACTCCAAGTTGGGGCTGAACAGGGTCCTATATAGCTGCAACATTACCTCTCAGATCTTAAACTCAATCCCACTGTTGATGACGGCCAATGCACTATATGCCTTCTTAACCACAGAGTCAACTTGTGTATCAGCTTTGAGTGTCCTATGGACTCAGACCCCAAGATCCCTCTGCTCCTCCACACTGCCAAGCGTCTGACCATTATTACTATACTCTGCCATCATATTTGACCTACTAAAATGAACCACCTCACACTTATCTGGTTTGAACTCCATCTGCCACTTCTCAGCCCAGTTTTGCATCCTATTGATTACTGGGCTGTAACCTCTGACTGCCCTCCACATTATCCACAACACCCCCAACCTTTGTGTCATCAGTAAACTCAGTAAGTCATCCCTCCAATTCCTCATCCAGGTCATTTATAAAAGTCACGAAGAGATGGGGTCCCAGAACTGAGGCACACCACTGGTCACTGACCTCCATGCAGAATATAACCTGTCTACAACCACTCTTTGTCTTCTGTGAGCAAGCCAATTCTGGATCCACAAAGCAATATCCCCTTGGATCCCGTGCCTCCTTACTTTCTCAATAAGCCTTGGATGGGGCACCTTATCAAGTGCCTTGCTGAAATCCATATACACTACATCTACTGCTCTACCTTCATCAATGTGTTTAGTCACATCCTCAAAAAATTCAATCTGGTTCGTAAGGCACAACCTGCCCTTGACAAGGCAATGCTGACTATTCCTAATCATTTATGCCTCTCCAAATGTTCATAAATCCTGCTTCTCAGGATCTTCTCCATCAACTTACCATTGAGCAGACTCAATGGGCCAAATGGCCTAATTCTGCTCCTATAGCCTACGGTCTTATGGTCTTCTATGCTATCATTGTCACGTTTACCAAGATACAGTGAAAAACATTTGTTTGAATGTCATGCCATTCATAGAACATGGAACATAGAACACACAACACATGTATGAGTAGATCGAGGAAATAAAAGGAAAACAGAATGCAAAATATGCATTGGCAGCAACAAGTAAAACGTAGGGTGGGTAAATAAATAAAGTGCAAGAGCCACTAGGAAGCTGATTGGATGATCAAGAGATCAGCCTTCCCATATGAGAGGTCCATTCGAGGGTCTAATAAAAACAAGAAGTGCCTCAGCCCAAAACATTGACTGTTCTTTAATTTCCATAGATGCTGCCTGGCCTGCTGAGTTCTTCCAGTGTTTCTACCTATTTATTTATTGCCATACAGCACACAGCGGGCCTTTCTCAGCCTTCGAGCCGTGCCACCCAGCAACCCCCGATTTAACCCTGGCCTGATCACCGGACAAGTTGCAATGACTAATTAACCTGCCAACCGGTACACCTTCGGACTGTGGGAGAAAACCAGAGCACCCGGAGGAAACCCACAGCATCACGGGCAGAACATACAAACTCATTACAAACAGCAGTGGGATTTGTGTGTGTTGTTGCGAAACAAGATCGAATTTGTCCTTCAGTCTGTTCCAGATTATTGAATTAATGTTTTAAAATTATTTAACTACCACAATGGAAGTCAGGTTGACATCATTGGATTATTAGGCCAGGAATTTGGATGATCAATGCATTAATTTAGACAGAATACTAACATTCTCACAGGAGATTTTGTTGATGCTGGAAATCCAGAGCAACACACACAAAATTCTGGAGGAACTCAGCAGGTCAGGCAGCAAAATAAACAGTCAACAATTTCAGACCAAGACCCTTCATCAGAACTGGAAGAGAAGCGGGGGAAGAAACCAGAATTCGAAGCTGGGGGCGGTGGAAGGGGAAGGAGTACAAACTGGCAGATGATAGTTGAGACCGTGAGGGGGAAGGCGGGTGGGTGGGGGAGTGAAATGAAGTAAGAAGCTGGGCGGGGATAGGTGGAAAAGGTAAAGGGCTGAAGAAGATGGAATCTGATAGGAGAGGAGCGTGGACCATGGGATAAATTAAATATGGACAAAGATTATACATTTCCACCACTGAAACAATAATCCACGTTATCAAGAAAATCAGTTTGGAATTCATATAAAGCAACATTTTATATTTTTTCAGCATGCAAGGACATGGAAGCACTTGAGAAAGTGCCTGAAAATTATATGTACAGTACAAGGAACAGGTCCTTTGGCACATTGAACCAACACTGACCATCAAACACCCACTTACACTCATCCTGTCTTATTCTCCTGACATTCCCAATTCCCTATAGATTCCATCACTCACTTACCCACAAGGGCAAATTAACCTCCCGAAACCCAATGTCTTGATGAAGGGACATGGCTGGAAATGTTTATTCCTCTCCATAGATGCTGACTGACCTGCTGAGTTCCTCCAGCATTTTGCGTGTGTTCCTGTCGATTTCCAGCATCCACTGAATCTCTTGGGTTACCTGCATAACCCTAGTCTCCTCAATAGGTTAAAGATCTGTCTCCCTCAGCGTACAGAGTCACGGAATCATACCATAGGGAAACAGGTCTTTGGGGTCAGCGGGATCTTCAAGCACTCACTTACGCCATGGTAGCGTGGCAGTTAACATAACACAATTACAGCTTGTGGCACTCAGAATTTGGGGTTCAATTCCAGTGCCATCTGTAGGGAGTTTGTACATCCTCCCCAGACCATGTGGGTTTCCTCTGGGTGCTCTGATTTCCTTCCACAGTCGAAAGCCAGACCAGTTGGTAGATTAATTAATCATTGTATATTGTCCTACTATTAGGCTAGGGTGAAGGAGGTGAGTGTGAGGTGATGCGACTCACTGGGCTGGAAAGGCTTGTTTGGCGCTGCATCTCTAAATAAATAAGCAGAAACATAGAACATAGAAAACCTACAGCACAATACAGGCCCTTCAGCCTGCAAAGCTGTGCCGAACATGTCCTTACCTTAGAAATTACCTAGGGATACCCTTAGCCCTCTGTTTTTCTGAGCTCCATGTACCTATCCAGGAGTCTCTTAAAAGACCCTATTGTATTTGCCTCCACCACCGTTACCGGCAGCCCCTTCCACGCACTCACCACTCTCTGCATAAAAAACTTACCCCTGACATCTCCTTTATACCTATTCCCCAGTGCCTTAAACCTGTGTCCTCTTGTGGCAACCATTTCAGCCCTGGGAAAAAGCCTCTGACTATCCACACGATCAATGCCTCTCATCATCTTGTACACCTCTATCAGGTCACCTCTCATCCTCCGTCACTTCAAGGAGAAAAGGCCAAGTTCACTCAACCTATTATCATAAGGCACATCCCCCAATCCAGGCAACATCCTTGTAAATCTCCTCTGCCACCTTTCTATGGTATCCACATCATTCCTGTAGTGAGATGACCAAAACTGAGCACGGTACTCCAAGTGGGGTCTGAACAGGGTCCTTTATAGCTGCAACGTTACCTCTTGGCTCTTAAACTCAATCCCACAATTGATGAAAGCCTCCTTAACCACAGAGTCAACCTGCGCAGCAGCTTTGAGTGTTCTACGGACTCGGACCCCAAGATCCCTCTGATCCTCCACACCTCCAAGAGCCTTACCATTAATACTATATTCTGCCATCATATTTGACCTACCAAATTAAATCACTTCACACTTACCTGGGTTGAAATCCATCTGCCACTTCTCAGCCCAGTTTTGCATCCTATCAATGTCCTGCTGTAACCTCTGACAGCCCTCCACACTATCCACATCACCTCCAACCTTTGTGTCATCAGCAAATTTACAAACCCATCCTTCCACTTCCTCATCCAGGTCATTTATAAAAATCATGAAGAGTAGGGGTCACAGAACAGATCCCTGAAGCACACACCGACCTCAATGCAGAATATGATCCATCTAAAACCATTGTTTGCCTTCTGTGGGCAAGCCAGTTCTGGGTCCACAAAGCAATGTCCCCTTGGATCCCATGCCTCCTTACTTTCTCAATAAGCCTTGCATGGGGTACCCTGTCAAATGCCTTGCTGAAATCCATATACACTACATCTACTGCTCTACCTTCATCAATGTGTTTAGTCACATCCTCAAAAAATTCAATCTGGCTCAGAAGGCACGACCTGCCTTTGACAAAGCCATGTTGACTATTTCTAATCATATTATGCCTCTTCAAATGTTCATAAATCCTGCCTCTCAGGATCTTTTTCATCAGCTTCCCAACCACTGAAGTAAGACTCACTGGTCTATAATTTCCTAGACTATCTCTACTCCCTTTCTTTAATAAGGGAACAACATCTGAAACCCTCCAATCCTCCAGAACCTCTCCCGTCCCGATTGATGATGCAAAGATCATCGCCAGAGGCTCAGCAATCTCCTCCCTCACCTCCCACAGTAGCCCAGGGTACATCTCATTCGTCTTGGTGATTTATCCAACTTGATGCTTTCCAAAAGCTCCAGCACATCCTTTTTCTTATGATCTATATGCTCAAGCTTTTCAGTCCGCTGTAAGACATCCCTACACTTGCCAAGATCCTTTTCTGTAGTGAATACTGAAGCAAAGTACTCATCAAGTACCTCTGCTATCTTCTCTGGCTCCATACACACTTTTCCACTGTCACACTTGAGTGGTCCTATTCTCTGACATCTTATCCTCTGGCTCTTTACATACTTGTAAAATGCCTTGGGGTTTTCCTTAATCCTGTTCACCAAGGCCTTCTAATGACCCCTATTGGCTCGCCTAATTTCATAGGTACAGAGGAGATGTCAGGAGGAAGTTTTTTACTCAGAGAGTGGTGAGTGCGTGGAATGGGCTGCCTGCAACGGTGGTGGAGGTGGATATGATAGGGTCTTTTGAGAGGCTTTTAGATAGGTACATGGAGCTTAGTAAAATAGAGGGCTATGGGTAAGCCTAGTAATTTCTAAGGTAGGGACATGTTCGGCACAGCTTTGTGGGCCGAAGGGCCTGTATTGTGCTGTAGGTTTTCTATGTTTCTATCACTATCTAGTTTTTTTTAACCTTTTGTAAGCTTTCCTTTTCTTCTTGACTAGATTTACAACAGTCGTTGTACACCACAGTTCCTGAACCCTACCATAACTTCCCTGTCTCATTGGAATGTACCTATGCAGAACTCCACACAAATATTCCCTGAACATTTGCCACATTTCTTCCGTACATTTCCTTGAGAACATCTGTTCCTTATTTATGCTTCCAAGTTCCTGCCTGATAGCTTCATAGTTTCCTTTACTCCAATTAATGGCTTTCCTAACTTGTCTATTCCTATCCCTCTCCAATGCTATGGTAAAGGAGATAGAATTGTGATCACTATCTCCAAAATGCTCTCCCACTGAGAGACCTGAAACCCGACCAGGTTCATTTCCCAATACCAGATGAAGTACAGCCTCTCCACTTGTAGGTTTATCTACATATTGTGTCAAGAAACCTCCTTGAATACTCCTAACAAACTCCACCACATCTAAACCCCTCGCTCTAGGGAGATGCCAATTGATATTTGGGAATTTGAAATCTCCCACCATGACAACTCTGTTATTATTACACCTTTCCAGAATCTGTCTCCCTATCTGCGTCTTGATGTCCCTGTTGGGAGGTCTATAAGAAACACCCAGTAGAGTTATTGACACCTTTCTGTTCCTAACTTCCACCCACAGAGACTCTGTAGACAATCCCTCCATGACCTCCTCCTTTTCTGCAGCTGTGACACTATCTCTGATTAACAGTGCCCTCCTTTGCCTGTCTCCCTGTCCTTTCTGAAACATCTAATGCCTGCCCCTCAAACATCCAAGTTTCTGTAATGGCCACAACATCATAGCTCCAAGTACTGATCCACACTTTAAGCTCATCTGCTTTGTTCATAATATTCCTTGCATTAAAATAGACGCATCTCAAACCATCGGTCTGAGTGCACCCCTTCTCTAACACCTGCCCATCCTTCCTCTTGCACTGTCTCCAAACTTTCTACATTTGTGAGCCAACTGCCTTTTCCTTTGTCTCCTCAGTTCAGTTCCCACCCCCCCAGCAATTCTAGTTTAAACTCTCCCCAATAGCCTTAGCAAACCTCCACATCAGGATATTTGTCCCCCTGGGATTCAAGTACATCCCGTCCTTTTTGTACAGGTCACACCAGCCCCAGAAGAGGTCCCAATGATTCAGAAATCTGAATCCCTGCCCCCGCTGCAATCTCTCAACATGCATTTATCCTCCACCTCACGCTATTCCTATACTCACTGTCATGTGGCACAGGCAGTAATCCTGAGATTACTACCTTTGAGGTCCTGCTTCTCAATTTCCTTTCCATCTCCCTGTAGTCTGTTTTGACAGACAGACAGACATACTTTATTGATGCTGAGGGAAATTGGGTTTCATTACAGCCGCACCAACCAAGAATAGTGAAGAAATATAGCAATATAAAACCATAAATAATTAAATAATAATAAGTTAATCATGCTAAGTGGAAATGAGTCCAGGACCAGCCTATTGGCTCAGGGTGTCTGACACTCTGAGGGAGGAGTTGTAAAGTTTAATTGCCACAGGTAGGAATGACTTCCTATGATGCTCAGTGCTGCATCTCGGTGGAATGAGTCTCTGGCTGAATGTACTCCTGTGCCTAACCAGTACATTATGGAGTGGATGGGAGTCATTGTCCAAGATGGCATGCAACTTGGACAGCATCCTCCTTTCAGACACCACCATCAGAGAGTCCAGTTGCACCCCCACAACATCACTGGCCTCACAAATGAGTTTGTTGATTTTGTTGGTGTCTGCTACCCTCAGCCTGCTGCCCCAGCACACAACAGCAAACATGATAGCACTGGGCACCGCAGACTCGTAGAACATCCTCAGCATCGTCCGGCAGATGTTAAAGGACCTTTTCAGGACCTCCTCCCTTTTCCTACCTATGTCGTTGGCACCAATATGTACCATGACCTCTGGTTGTTTTCCTTCCCACTTCAGAATATCATGGACGTGATCAGAAACGTCCCGGACCCTGGCACCTGGGAGGCAAACTGCCATCCGTGCTTCTTTCCTGTGTCCACAGAATCACCTGTCTGACCCCTCTGATTAAATAAAAAATAAATATTCCACTCAGATTCCTATCAGCTCTCCCTGACTCACCCATTCAGTGGGGGCAAGCTACTGAGGCCAATTGACCAACCAACCAACATATCTTTGGGAGCTGGGAGGAGCCAAGAAGAGTGTGCAAACTCCACACAGACAGCACAGGTCGGGGATGAACCTGGGTCACTGCAGCCATGAGGCAATGACTAGGCTGTGCTGTTCCCTGGGGTATCATATATTTAAGAAGCTACATTTGAATAAGCTGTGGTTCGGAATGTCAGAGTTCTAGATGACTGAGTATAGTAGAAAACATGGGCAGAGAATATTAATATGGTGGCAGTCACAGCCAGTCACTCTCCCCTTCCCAGGAATCCGCACCCAAGCTCTTCCTTATGAATGGAGACTAAAGCAACTGTGTGCTTTCACAAGAAATCTCAAACCTGCACTCTGCCCACGTTTACCAGATTCTCACCATGAAAAAATGCTCCATTCTGTATTCTTTCTTCCAAAGTAAAACTCAAATTAATAAGACATACGGCTCATCAAGTCTGTTGCACCATTTCATCATGGCTGACATTATCCCTCTCAATCCCATTCTCCTGCCTTCTCCCTGTAACCTACGATGTCCTAACTAATCTGGAATTTATCAACCCACGGTTTAAATATTTCCAATGATTTGGCCTCCACAGCCTTATGTGCCAATGGATTCCGCAGATTCACCACCCTGTCTGAACAAATTCCTCCTCTTGGAGGTTCTTGATTAGTCAGAGTGTCAAAGGTTGCAGGGGTAAGGCAGAAGAATGAGATTGAGAGGAATGGAAGCGTGTATGATGTATGAGGGTTGTGCTCCCAATGGGTTTTTTCTTGTTTTTTTTCCAGTTAGTAGGGGTTCTTTTTTTCCCTTTTTCTTTCAAAAAAAAATATTCTTAACACTTCAGTTTTTCTTATTATTATTGATATATTGCTTAGCTTTGTTAATCAATTATTTGCTAATTTAATTCTTTATTGTACCTAATGACATATTGACTTAATGTATCATATTGACTCTGTATCCCTTTTGCCAATCACCTTTCCAGCTCTTAGCTTCATCCCACCCCCTCCGGTCTTCTCCTATCATTTTGCAATTCCCCCTCCCCCCACTACTTTCAAATCTCTTACTATCTTTCCTTTCAGTTAGTCCTGACAAAGGGTCTCGGCCCAAAACGTCGACAGTGCTTCTTCCTATAGATGCTGCCTGGCCTGCTGCGTTCCACCAGCATTTTGTGTGTGTTGACTTAATGTATCTTTTTTTGTTAATCTTCAATAATAATTAATGAAAATATTTTAAAATGAGATTGAGAGGGATAATAAATCGGCCATGATGGAATGGTCGTGCACCCTCAAGGAGCCGAATGGACTAGTTCTGCTCCAATGTCTTATGGCCTTATCTTCCCTCCTTGTAACTTCAGTAAATGTGCTCCAGAATATTTGCTGGACTTGAATTCTTTTGCATGGTTTATCCTTACACAGCATGTGAGCGTTCCTGAAAACAACCAGTTATTATCTGGTAATTTCTTGCAAATTAACCATGTAAATCGCTTCCCTTTGTATTGAAACGAAATGGGTCTTTAGCTAACCGTTTACATAAGACCGATGTTACCACATCCTTAGTAACAGATTCCAGCAATTCTCTGGAAACAGATGTCAGTTTACTGGCTGCTGGGTTGCTGAGTTCTTTCCGAACCCCCTCGTGAACAATGATACATCTTTGCATCTCCCGATCTGCTGGGACCATTCCCAGATCCGGGTAGTTTTGGAAAATCATTACTAATGTGTCCACTATCTCAGATGTCATCCAGGGAGCAGGTCAGATCCAGGGCAATCCTTGTCTTAATTTGTTCTCCTTAATACCTCCATTCCTTTTTCAGTTTGACAGCTCAACCTGGTTAAATCATGGCTTTTGATTTAACACAGGTACTATCATGTCCCCCGTGACTCAGCTGGGACGTAGCATTATTAAATGTATCAATGGGGCACCACAGTAGCGTAGCAGTTAGCACGATGCTATTACAACTCAGAGCGATGGAGTTCAAAGTTCAATCCCGGTGTCCTCTGTAAGAAGTTTGCACATTGTTCCCATGAGCACGTGGATTTCCTCCGGATGCTCTGGTTTCTTCCTACAGTCCAAAGTCCAAAGTGGTTAGTAGGTTAATTGGTAATTGTCCTCTGATTAGGCTAGGGTTAAATAGGTGTATTGCTGTGTGGGGTGAGTCGTTGGGCTGGAAGGGCCTACACTGCCCTGTATCACTAAATAAATAAATAAATAGCTAGATAAACAAACAAATAAATAGATGAATGGATACATATTCAGTTCTAAGACATTTACAAAGAGAAATTAGTGAAGTAAACAAATGGGCAAACTATGGATTCTAATGAATTCTAATGCAGTCATAAACACACGAGATTCTGCAGAGGCTAGAAATCCAGAGCAACACACACAAAGTGCTGGAAGAACTCAGCAAGTCAGGCAGCCTCTGCGGAGAGGAATAGAGTCAATGTTTTGGACTGAGACCCTTCATCAAGATCAGAAGGAAAGTTGGCCGAATAGGACGGTGGGGGGAGGGGTGGGAAGGGAAGGTGTACCAGCTAGAAGGTGATAGGTGGATCCAGGTGAGGGGCAGTTGAAGTGAGAAGCTGGGAGGTGATAGGTGGAAGAGGTCAAGGTCTGTAGAAGAAATTTGATAGGAGAGGAGAGAGAACCATGGGAGAAAGGGAAGGGAAGGGAGGAAGCACAGGGAGGTAATGGACAGGTAAGAGGGGTCCAGAATGGAAAATGGAAAAAGGGAGAAGAGGAGGAGGGAGACATTTTCAGGTTAGAGAAAGAGATGTTAAATATGCCTGATTATAATTGTAAGGTACCGGGGTGATTGATAAGTTCATGGCCTAAGGTAGAAGGAGTCAATTTTAGAAAATCTGACACATTTATTTTTCAACATAGTCCCCTACCTTTACACACAGTCCAGCAGTCATGGAGCATAGGGATCTTGAACCTCCAGATACTGTCCACAGCAGGGGTGATTGATAAGTTCGTGGCCTAAGGTAGGAGATGAGTTATACAGCTCTTATTACATACACATGCAGTTCAACTCTTTGAGTGATTATGCAGAAAGTAATGCAGAAGGATAACTCATCTCTTTCTACCTTAGGCCATGAATTTATCAATCACCCCTTGTGTGTGGAAAGTGACTGCACTGAGAAATCTGCTTTATTACAGTATAGTTGATAGGCAAGCCTAGATGTTTAAACAAATGTATATATAAAATAGCCTATGAAAGATCAAAAACAAAGTTATCTATCAATATAGAGGAGGGGAGGAAAAGAGAGATTAGCTTCAATTGTTACATGTACATAGAAACATTCTCTGCAACATGTCATTTGTATCGAGAACATGCAGAGGGCAGCACACAAGTGTTGTCACACTTCCAACACCACCACAACATGCCCACAACTTACTCACCCTAACCCATACACTTTGGACTGTGGGAGGAAACCCACATGGTCATGGGGAGACTATATAGGTTCCTTACAGGCAGCAGGCGGAATTGAACCTGGATTGCTGGTACTGTAAAGTGTTGTGCTAGTCACTATGGTACTGTGCCACTCTGAAGTGGGAACTGAATCCAATCTTACAGTTGGCGTTGTGATAGTGTTAAGCTAAGCACTACGGTACTGTGCCCACCCCTCAGTCTCTAGTTGATAAAGTTAATTGTAGATGGGATTGAGTCAGTTACAGAGAGGGATTGAGAAGGCTAGGAATTTACCCAGTGGAGGATACAGAGTATTCAAAGATATGAGGCAGACAGACAGGATGAGACATCCCAGAAGATGTCCTTATAGAGGTGTACAGAATATGAGGGACATAGACAGGGTGAATGCACTCAGTAACTTTTTCCAAGACTGAGGAAGCAAAAACAAGAAAGCACAGGTTCCAAGTGAGAAGGGAAAGATTTAATAAGAAAGTTTTCAGTCAGAGGGTGTTCTGTATGTGGAATGAGTTGCCCAAGAAAGTGGTCGAAGCAGGTACATTAACAACATTTAAAAGGTACTTTGACAGATACATGAATAAGGAGGGTCCAGAGGGATATGGATCAAACACAAGAAAATGGACGTTAATTAGTTGGTCAGCATGGGCCAGATGGGCCAAAGGGTCTGTTTCTGTTCTGTATGACTGTGAGGCATCTGGGCCATTGAATTGATCCATCTTAAAAAGAAACAATTTCACTTAATATTTCATTGTTTGCTGAAATGTTATATACTGTATGAAAACAATTCTTGGGACACAAGGTCCCTTAGAGCAGATTATCGGGCAGGCAAAATTAGCTCAGAAAGGTAAACATTGAAGGGGATTTTAAAGTAGGAGAGGGGTGGCAAAGTCAAGTTAGGCTCTGCAGACCAGGCAATTTCTTCCCGTTCGTCCACGACACAGCTTATTTCTCTTCTCTTACGTCTTTCTTTTCTTTTCGAGGTGGTTGTGGATCTGTAAGAGTCTGTGATCTACAGTTTAAACTACGGTTCTTCACGAACAGTGGGTTTTCGACTGACTGTGTGGCCTAGTGCTTCACTATCTCCAGGAAAGGCCTGGAAGACGTGCCCTTGCGGCTGGGAGGCTGGAAGTCAGGGAGTGGTGGGGGTGGGCAGGAGCTGCTGCTTTTGCTGCTGTGTGTGCGAAGGTCGGTGGTGGGGGGTGGGGTTCAATGTTTCTATCAGTCATTCTATGGGGTTTCTTGTTTCGTGTGTGTCTGTGAAGAGTATCAATTTCAGGATGCATACTGTATATATACTCTGATATTAAATGTACTTGGAAACCTTTGAAATCTTGATGTCAAGCTACACTTATTATCAAAGTATGTAAACTATATACAACCTTGAGATTTGTCTCCTTGCAGGCAGCCACTAAACACAGAGACACAATAGAATCCATGAAAAAAACCCACACCACAAAGATCGTCAAACATCTAATGTGTGAGTAAATAATAAATTGTACAGACGATAAAAAAAGTAAAGAAATAATTCACAGATCATGTACTGCAGAGTCCCTGAAAGTGAGTCTACCTCTGCAAGGTGCATTGGATCACACAGACAGCTAAAGGTGGTCTCCAAGAAACTAATCTCTGCCTAATAAAATACCCCATTGTTCTTTAAGTGATTCCAGGTATTTTCTTTACCCACCCACTAATCTATCAGGAGTTCCATCTGTGTATTAATTACTCCCTGTGTAACAGAGAATTTCCTATTATCAATCCCAAAATTACCCTTTAATAGTTTGAACCTGTGAACCCTTGCCTTCCTCTTGTAATTTTAGAGAAAGAAAATAAAGAGTATTTGATTCACAACCATGGTAAACGTCGGCTGCAATTCTGACATTTGTTTGGGGCACTTAATGGAAACTGAAAATTCCTGCTTGGCTCAAACCAACCTTGCTCAACGGTTTTGTGTGTGTGTGTGTGTGCGTGTGTGTCTGGTCAGGACCAGAGGGCAGAAGGCAGGCATTTAAGGAAAGATGAGACTGAATTAGCAATCTGCTTGCTGCTTGGATTGGATGCTCCGTCAAAGTGTTTGTTTTGACTGTCAGGGTGCTTTATTGACGGGGAAGACCACAATCTCTTTCCCTTACCATCAAACACTCCTCGTTAATAGTGTTTGGTCCTTCAGCTGGAGTTTAAGATTGACTATTCAGAACAGCATGAGCAATATCTCAGTTCAAACTGCCTCTGAAGTTAAACTTTGGACAAATGTGATCCTCAAACACTTAAGAGCAGATACTTCTTCACTTCCTCAGGAATCTGGAGACTCAGCATGTCATCGAAAACTTTGACAATCTTCCATTGATGTGTGGTGGAAAGTGTGCTGACCGGCTGCAATACAGCCTGGTACGGGAGCCCCAATGCCCTTGAGTGGAAAATCCTACAAAAGTTAATGAATTTGGCCCAGGACATCACGGGTAAAAAACATTGAGCACATCTACATGAAACGTTGCCATAGAAAAGCAGCATCCATCATCAAAGATCCTCATCACCCAGGCCGTGTTCTCTTCTCACTGCTACCATCAGGAAGAAGGTAGAGCACTCACATCACCAGTTTCAAGGACAGTTACTGCCCCTCAACCACCAGGCTCTTGAACAAAACTCATTCAAGGACATTTATCTTGTTATTTCATTCTCGTTATTTATTGCTATTTATTCATTATCTGCATTTGCACAGCCTGTGTACAGTTCACAGTTCCTGACATTTACAATTTACAGATGCTGTTTACATTTACTGTTCTATAGATTTGCTAAGTATGCTTGCAGGAAAAGAATCTCAGGGTTGTATATGGCGACATGTATGCACTCTGATAATAAATTTTACTTTGAACTTTGAAGAGTGAAGATCACTATCGGCTTTGCCTTTATCGCAGACTTTTCCAATTAACACACATTCAGTCCAATAGCAGCATAACTGTATTTTTCATTTTGAGATACAGCTCGGTAACAGCCCCTTCCAGCCCAACGAGCCCGCGCCGCTTGGTTACACCAATGTGACCAATTAACCTAATAAGCCATCTGCCTTTGGAATGTGGGTGGAAACCAGAGCACCCAAAGGAAACCCGTGTGGTTGCGGGGAGAACGTACAGACAGCAGCTGAAACTGAACCTGGGTCGTTGGCATTGTAATATCGTTCTGCTACTGAATTCTTCTTCTTGACCCCTTCAACCTTGCGGGCCATAGGCCGCCAACAGCAGCTTGCCAGAGTCCTCTGTCCTGGGCCGAGGGTTGATCATCCCTGCGATCACACACCTTCATAAGCCAACAGTCCTTCCTCTCACAGGGATGAGGACTTTGGAGCTCCCGTTGACGTTTCTGTTGTTTTGGGTTTTTACAGAATGTTGCTAGCCTCATGCCCAACCCTCCTCCTTTCAGAGCCAGGATTGCAACCATCCAAGGTGGAGTTCTTATTCTACAAGGCTTCCCCAACTAAGTTACAAACACAAGAATTTTTGCGGATGTTGGAAATCCGAGCAACACACAAAATGGTGGAGGAACTCAGCAGGCCAGGCAGCATCTATGGAAAAAAGTACAGTCAACGTTATGGTCCGAAACATCGACTGTACTTTTTCCCATAGATGTTGCCTGGCCTGCTGAGTTCCTCCAGCATTTTGTGCATAAATCACAAACACAATGTTTCTGCAGATGGGGTGAGGAAAGCAAATGCAATGTTAGCATTCACTTCAAGAGGTCTAGAATACAAGAGCAGGGATGTGGTGCAGAGGCTTTATAAGGCACTGTACTCACCTTGAGTACTGTGAACAGTTCTGGGCTCCTCATCTAAGAAAAGATGTGCTGACATTGTAGAGGGTTCAGAGGAGGTTCACAAGGATGATTTTGGGAATGAAAGGGTTATCATACGAGGAACGTTTGATGGCTCTGGGCCAGTGCTTGCTGGAATTCAGAAGGATGAGGCGGGGATCACACTGAAACCTTTGAATGTTGAAAGGCCTAGACAGAGTAGATGTGGAAAGGATGTTTCCCATTGTGGGAGAACCTAGGACAAGAGGGCACAGCCTCAGGAGAGAGGGGCATCCATTTAAAACAGAAATGCAGAGAAATTTCTTTAGCCCGTGGGCGGTGAATTTGTGGAATTTGTTACCACAGGCAGCTGTGGAGGCCGGGTCACTGGGTGTGTTTTAGACAGAGCTTGATAGGTTCTTGATTGGACATGTCGTCAAAGGTTACGGGAAGAAGGCCGTGGAATGGGACAGAGGAGGGAAAAGAATGAATCAGCCATGATTGAATGGTGGAGCAGACTCAATGGGTCAAATGGCCTAATTCTGCTCCTGATGCCTTATGGTCTTATAGTCTTATAATAAACCCAATTCTGATTCTAAAATGGACTCTTGACCTCACAATCTACTCGTTATAATTGTGCATCTTATTGTCTGACTGTGCTGTACTTTCTCTGTAGCTGTTACACTTCATTCTGCATTCTGTTTTTTTTTACCTTGTACTACTCCATTTGGGTAATGGGATGGAGTTACATCTCTACCAAAGGAGGTGTAAGGCATTCTTTCCCTCTGCTAGCCTGCAGGTCACCCTTGGGCAAGTTGTGGCACCTACTTAGCCCCTCGATCAGGGTCACATGAAGCCATGGGAGCAGGTGGTGGATGGTCGTATGAGCAGCCGGTGCAGATCACAAGTCCTGGTTATGCAACCACTGACGCCAGGCAGACAATCTCTGAAGAGTATTGATAATGGCTGGGCTCACCCGTCTTGTAAAGACACTGCCCAGAAGAAGGCAATGACAAACCACTTCTGTAGAAAAATTTGTCCAAGAACAATCATGGTCATGGTCATGATCGCCCACGTCACACAACACAGCACATAATGATGATGATGATGTTCTACACTTTCCCTGTAGCTGTTACACTTCATTCTGTGTTCTGCTGTTACTTTATCTTGTTCTTCCTCAATGCACTGAGTAATAGTTCAATCTGTATGAAAATATGCAAGACAAACTTTTCACTGTATCTTGATACTTGTGATAATAATAAACCAATTCCAATAACGGAAGTGTGGGTTGTACTATGATTTTAGGAAACTTAAGCTGGGGAGTGAGTGTAAGTGAATACTGGAGGCTGATGAAAAGGAGCTGCCTTGGTGTTGGTTAGAGGGCTGGGTGTGTGTGTGTGAGAGAGGGAAAGAGAAAAGGGAAATTGTCTTGATATTGTTTTGTTGCTTGTTGTGTTCTATGTTGTTGTGGCAAGCATGGTGGGCTTGCAATGTTGGCACTGGAATGAGCGGTGACACTTGTGGCCTGTCCCCAGCTCACCCTTGCGTGTGTTGGTTGCTAACACAGACAACACATTTCACTGTGTGTTTCCATGTACACATGACAAATAAACTTGAATATTTAGAATCAGAATCAGACTCATGTTTGTTACCAACAAGAGAAAGTCTGCAGATACTGGATATCCAAGCAACAACACACACAAGATGCCGGAGGAACTCAGCAGGCCAGGCAGCATCTACGGAAAAGAGAAGTTGACCCTTGAGTCCCAAAGAAGGATCTCAGCCTGAAACTTCGACTGTTTACTCTTTTCCATAGATGCTGCCTGGCCTGCTGAGATCCTCCAGCACTTTGTGTGTGTGCCTCAGGTTTATTACCACTGGCATATGTCATGAAATTGGTTGCTGTATGCAGGAATACATTGCAATACATAATACAAAAAAACTGTAAATTACAATAAGAAATATGCATACAAAATTAACTTAAGTAATGCAAAAAGACAGCAGAACAATAGTGTTCATTGGTTCATTGTCCATTCAGAAATCTGATGATAGAGGGGAAGAAGCTGTTCCTGAAAGATTGAATGTGTGGCGTCAGACTCCTGTACCTCCTCCCGGATTGTAGCAATGAGAAGAGATCATGTCATGGTGATGGTGGTCTTTAATGATAGATGCCACCTTTTGAATCTTGTCCAAGATCAGCTTCATCCTCTTCATTACAATGTTAGTCAAAAATATTTGCTTAGAGTTCTGAAAGGCTTATCAAGCGTATCAGAAGTGACTGTGGTTTATAAGCAGCTGACGACCATCCGGAATAAAACAGGAAAAAGCTAGAAATGCTCAGCAGCAACTGTGGAAAGAGAAGCTGAGCTTCATATTGGTGTCAATAACCCTTCATCAGAGCTTCTGCAATGTGGACTTAGATGTGAGGGATGTATAAAGAAATGTGCAACTTATTCAGTGGTGAGAGAGGAAGATCTGGCCTGATGGAAGAACTAACAAAGTTACTTGTCCACTGCTTCTTCCATCAGCCTAGAAATTCCTCTCTTACCACTGAATATGTTGCAAATATCTTAATTATAGACCCTGAATCTAAGTCTATATTGCTAAAATCTCTCATGAAAAGCAATGTCCATTATACTGATCATAGAACATAGAGCACACGCTCTCTTTTTGCATAATGGGACTCTTATTATGAAATTGTGATCTTGGGTGTGCTTACTGTGTGTGTGACTGTTGGTAACGTGTGTGACTGTGTGTGTGACGTGTGTGACTGTGTGTGTGACTGTTGGTCACGTGTCTTTGCAGCTTGACCCTGTAGTAATGCTGCCTTGTTTGGCTGTACTTATGAGGATTCATATATGGTTAAATTAAAATTAAACTTGAATTGAAATGCTGGAGGAACGCAGCAGGTCAGGCATCATCTACGGAGAGGAATAAGCGGTCGATATTGTGGGCCGAGACCCTTCATCTGGACTGAAAAGGAAGAGGAGAGAAGCCAGAATGTGGGGGGAG
This sequence comes from Hypanus sabinus, assembly GCF_030144855.1. Taxonomy (NCBI): domain Eukaryota; kingdom Metazoa; phylum Chordata; class Chondrichthyes; order Myliobatiformes; family Dasyatidae; genus Hypanus; species Hypanus sabinus. Next base: position 171,792,741 of record NC_082712.1, on the reverse strand, counting down.
GGGAGAAGTTCAAACCAGTAGTTGCAGCAAACGTGTATAAGAATGATTTTATCCACACCAGAGATGTGAGAGGACAAACAAGATCATTGATAAATAGTTGGGTGTACGGATGATGTGTGTTCAGCAATGTGGCAAACTATTAACTAACTCTTCGGGAATCAGTCGTTACAAATATTGGTATTTATTAAAGCTCACGGTCCCAGAGCCCTTTCTGCACAATCAGGAGAGATGATTTTCTGAGGAGGCTGAAGAGAGCTGGACTTTGCCCATCCATACTCTTATCATTCTACAGAGCACCCTGACAGGCTGCATCACTGCACGGTACAGAAACTGCACTGCAGCAGGGTAGGAGGGCTCCACCACGGGTAGTCAAAAATACCCGGCGCGTCTTTAGCACCAGCCTACCCACCATTAAGGACATATACTCAGAAAGGTGCCGGATAAGGGCCAGTAACATCATGAAGAATCACACCCACCTTGCTCATGGACTGTTTGTCCCACTCCCATCAGGGAGGAGGCTACATAGCATTCACACCAGGACCAAATCTGCAGCATGTTACCACACACACAGGACCTCCTACCGACATAACCGATCGATAGATCGCGCAATAGCCACAGCTCTTCACACTGTCCTTACACATCTGGAGAGGGATGCTTATGTGAGAATGCTGTTCTTGGACTACAGTTCAGCATTCAACACCATAATTCCCTCCAGGCTCAACAAGAAACTCCGAGACTTCACCCTGCCTTGTGTAGCTGGATTCCAGACTTCCTGTCAGATCACCAGCAGGTGGTAAGAGTGGGCTCCCTCACCTCTGCCCCTCTGACCCTCAACAAAGGTGCCCTTCAGGGCTGTGTCCTAAGCCCTCTCCCTTACTCTCTGTATACCCACGACTGTGTGGCCACCACAGCTCCAATCAGCTAATTAGATTTGCTGACGATACTACATTGATGACCCTTATCTCAAATAATAACGAGGCAGCCTACAGAGAGGAAGTCATCACCCTGACACAGTGGTGTCAAGAAAACAACCTCTCCCTCAATGTCGCAAAAACAAAGGAGCTGGTTGTGGATTACAGGAGGAATGGAGACAGGCTCAACCCTATTGACATCATCAATGGATCTGGGGTTGAGAGAGTGAACAGCTTTAAGTTCCTTGGCGTACACATCACCGAGGATTTCACGTGGTCTGTACATACTGGCTGTGAGGTGAAAAAGGCACAACAGTGCCTCTTTCACCTCAGACAGTTGAAGAAGTTTGGCGTGGGGCCCCAAATCCTAAGAATTTTCTACAGGGGCACAATTGAGAGCATTCTGACTGGCTGCATCACTGCCTGGTATGGGAATGGTGCTTCCCTCAATCGCAGAACTCTGCAGAGAGTGATGTGGACAGCCCAGCGCATCTGTAGTTGTGAACTTCCCACTATTCAGGACATTTGCAAAGACAAGTGTGTAAAAAGGGCCCAAAGGATCACTGGGGACTCGAGTCACCCCAACCACAAACCATTCCAGCTGCTACCATCCGGGAAATGGTACCGCAGCATAAAAGCCAGGACCAACAGTGTCCGGGACAGCTTCTTCCGCCAGGCCCTTGACTAATTAATTCACACTTATACAATTGTACTTCCATGTTATATTGAATGTCCTGTTGTACATACTATTTATTACATATTAGTATAAATTGCACATTGCACATTTAGACAGAGACGTAATGTAAAGATTTTTCCTCCTCATGTACATGAAGGATGTATGTAATAAAGTCAACTCAAATTCAGACTCAAAAACTGTTACTTTCTACAAGCAGTAAAGCTGATCAATACTTCCTCACACTAATCCACCCCACCACACCCCCAACTACCACAGCTTTATCATTTCCTGTCAGTCACCTTATGTACAGAGACTCCTGTGCCTAGCCTCACTCTATGGATATACAATCAATGTATATAAGCTATCTTATACAGTTGGAGTCATAGAGTCAGAGGAAAGCACAGCATAGAAACAGGCCCTTGCCAAGCCATTGAAACTGCCTACTCCCACTGGGATTTATACTTATCGAGTTTTATTATTATTATTGTGTTCTTTATTTTATTGAGTTTGCTTTGGTGTTGCATTGGTACAAAAGTAACAATAATTTTGTTCTCCTTTACACTTGTGTACTGGAAATGACTTTAAACAATCTTGAATCGTGAGATGACCCAGAGGTTAGGGAAATTTGGAGGGCAAAGCCAAAGGTTGAAGTTCAGAGCTTGGCGACTCTGATTCTGATTCTGATTCAGGAAGTAAGTCCATTTCAGTTCTTGGCCACTCTGAGATGTTTACCAAAGAGGGGGAGGGGAGGTTTGACTTAGGCGCTTAACAGCACAAGAGGCCTGGACAAGATGAACAAGAGAGTTTGATTTCTTGAGGCAAAGGCGTTAGTTACTCGAGAGGACGGAAATTGGAGGGAGGATTAGAGAAGTATGGAGGATTTTCTTTCACCCAAGTGATAGTGGGGATCTAGAACTCACCGCTTGATCCAGTGAGTCCCAGGATCATCATTTCATCTGTTGCAATAAATGTCCATCTTACCAGTTCATTGAAAGATATTAGCTGGAGATTGGCACATTTAACAAGCATTGCAGTCCTCCCACAGGCTACTTTTTGGCACCTGCACTGGCTGATGATGTCACGGCACAAGTGGAGTATAAATCTAGCACACTGAAAGCACCTGGTCTCTTTTACTCTCTGGGTCTCTGTGGATGGTGCCATGGAAACAGTAAAAGTGTGCTGCAGTAAGAGGGGCCCGTGTGCACACTGTAGATATATATTTGTAACTGAATATAATTTGAGTGGTTTACTGAATGGTCAGCGTTTACCTTGTCCTGTAGGTAAATAGGTAACTTACCTACTGATGTAAGTTCAAGTATCATCCAAGCCCATTTGCTGAGGCCGCAAAACTAATTTTGCACAACATCATCCCCCCCTGGCCAGCACACGGAATGGTCCAAGATGTGGAAACACTCAACAAATGCTGTTCTGCCGAGCATTGTGGGTGTGCTATGCTGGCTCCGGAAGAGTGGCGACACTCGCGGGCTGCCCCCTGCACATCCCCAGGCTGTGTTGGCTGTTCAGGCAAACAACACATTTCCCCATACGTTTCAATGAACATGTGTTAAATAAATCTGAATCGGAATACTTAAAGCATATAATTTTACAATGCGGATGCATTGGTAATCATTTTCCAATGTTCCTTAGATTCAGGATCAGTTCCTGAAGATTGGAGAGTGGCTAATGTTATCCCACTTTTCAAGAAGGGAGGGAAGGAGAAAACGGAGAACTATCGCCCTGTTAGCCTAACGTCAGTCGTGGGGAAGATGCTTGAGTCCATTATTAAGGACGAAATAGTGGCACATCTTGATGGCAGAAATAGGATTAGGCCGAGCCAGCATGGATTTACCAAGGGCAAATCATGCTTGACTAATCTGTTGGAGTTTTTTGAGGGTGTAACAAGGATGTTAGACGAGGGTAAGCCAGTGGATGTTGTGTACCTAGATTTTCAGAAGGCATTCGATAAGGTGCCACATAGGAGATTGGTGAGTAAAATCAGAGCTCACGGCATTGGGGGCAGGGTTTCAACATGGATAGAAAACTGGTTGGCAGATAGAAAGCAAAGGGTAGCAGTGAATGGGTGTTTCTCGGACTGGCTGGAGGTGACTAGTGGGGTACCACAGGGCTCTGTATTGGGACCACAGCTCTTTACAATTTATGTCAATGATTTAGATGAGGGCATTGAAAACTATATCAGCAAGTTTGCTGACGATACTAAACTGGGTGGCAGTGTGACATGCGAAGAGGACGTTAGGAGAATACAGGGAGACTTGGATAGGCTGGGTGAGTGGGCAGATACTTGGCAGATGTCATTCAATGTGAATAAATGTGAAGTTATCCACTTTGGAAGCAGGAACAAGAGGGCAGAGTATTGTCTGAACGGTGTAGAGTTAGGTAAGGGAGAAATGCAAAGAGATCTAGGAGTCCTAGTTCACCAGTCAATGAAGGTGAATGAGCAAGTGCAACAGGCAGTGAAGAGGGCAAATGGAATGGTGGCCTTTGTTACAAGGGGAATTGAGTACAAGAGCAAGGATGTCCTTTTGCAGTTGTACAGGGCCCTGGTGAGACCACACCTGGAATATTGTGTACAGTTTTGGTCTCCAGGTTTAAGGAAGGACATTCTGGCAATTGAGGAAGTGCAGCGTAGATTCACTAAGTTGATTCCTGGGATGGCAGGGCTGTCTTACGCAGAGAGATTGGAGAGATTGGGCTTATACACGCTGGAATTGAGGAGATTGAGAGGGGATCTGATTGAAACGTTTAAGATAGTTAAAGGATTGGATAGGATTGAGGCAGGAAATATGTTCCAGATGTTGGGAGAGTCCAGTACCAGAGGGCATGGATTGAGAATAAGAGGTCAGTTATTTAAAACAGAGTTGAGGAAAAACTTCTTCTCCCAGAGAGTTGTGGAGGTGTGGAATGCACTGCCTCGGAAGACGGTGGAGGCCAATTCTCTGGATGCTTTCAAGAAGGAGCTAGATAGATATATGATGGATAGGAGAATCAAGGGATATGGGGACAAGGCAGGGACTGGGTGTTGATAGTGAATGATCAGCCATGATCTCAGAATGGCGTTGCAGACTTGAGGGGCCGAATGGTCTACTTCTGCACCTATTGTCTACTTCAGATTTAAGTCTCAGTAGCCTTTTGTGGGGAGGGAAGCCTAGTAAAAACAATGGTTTGAAGGATCTCCTTCTCTGATCCATCAGTTCCTATGGTTCTATGATAGAGCACCTCCAGTGTGGTAATCTGCTGCAGGTTGCCTCACTGAGGAGTTGTCTGTTATCAGACAAGATGTTCTTCAGAGCCTTTCATTAGCACAGATTAGGGCAGATAAGGAGGTCGGTTTGAAGGATTATTTTAGACAATAGACAATAGACAATAGGTGCAGAAGTAGACCATTCGGCCCCTCGAGTCTGCAACGCCATTCTGAGATCATGGCTGATCATTCACTATCAATACCCAGTCCCTGCCTTGTCCCCATATCCCTTGATTCCCCTATCCATCAGATATCTATCCAGCTCCTTCTTGAAAGCATCCAGAGAATTGGCCTCCACCGTCTTCCGAGGCAGTGCATTCCACACCTCCACAACTCTCTGGGAGAAGAAGCTCTTCCTCAACTCTGTTTTAAATAACTGACCTCTTATTCTCAATCCATGCCCTCTGGTACTGGACTCTCCCAACATCTGGAACATATTTCCTGCCTCAATCCTATCAAATCCTTTAATTATCTTAAACGTTTCAATCAGATCCCCTCTCAATCTCCTCAATTCCAGCGTGTACAAGCCCAATCTCTCCAATCTCTCTGCGTAAGACAGCCCTGCCATCCCAGGAATCAACCTAGTGAATCTACGCTGCACTTCCTCAATTGCCAGAATGTCCTTCCTTAAACCTGGAGACCAAAACTGTACACAATATTCCAGGTGTGGTCTCACCAGGGCCCTGTACAAATGCAAAAGGACATCCTTGCTCTTGTACTCAATTCCACCTTGTAATAAAGGCCAACATTCCATTTGCCCTCTTCACTGCCTGTTGCACTTGCTCATTCACCTTCATTGACTGGTGAACTAGGACTCCTAGGTCTCTTTGCATTTCTCCCTTACCTAACTCTACACCGTTCAGACAATACTCTGCCCTCTTGTTCCAGCTTCCAAAGTGGATAACTTCACATTTAAAAGAAGACAAAATGGGGAGCATTTAGGGAAGGAATTCCAGAGTTTAGGGATGAAGTAGCAGATGGCACACTCCCAGTGTTAGGCAAAGAAATCCGAGATGCATAAGAACCCTGAGTTGATGGAACGCAGTGTTCTTGTTGGACTCGGGGATGTCCCAGATGTATAATCACAGCTCATTCTCAATGCGCTCAGCACACTCTGCATGAACCTCTGAAACACTGGCGGCTGGACTGTCATCAGCACTGCTTTCTATAACTGTCCTGAACTGTGGAACAGCAGCTGCCTGAGTGGGGCTCCTTTTAATGTGGAATACCACCATAAGTCAGTAGGACATAGGAGCAGAATTAGGCCATTTGGCCCATCGAGTCTGCTGTGCCATTCCATCATGGCTGAAATATTATCCCACTCGACCCCATTCTCCTGCCTTCTGCCCATAACCATTCACGCCCTTCCTAATCCAGAATTTATCAATCTCTGTCTTAAATATACATAATGACTTGACACCTGCTGCTATCGGAGGCAATGAATTCCAGTTTTACACACACAGTTGTACAAATACTGTGACAACAGGGCTGACTGTCCCAATCCCTCCCTTTCTCTCTGTCTCACCCCACCCACGCACACCCACAAAGACACAGCAACACACACAAATGTTTTTTGTCCACTCTAAGTGCATCCATTTCAGAAGCTCCGTTTGCATCTCTGTCCTCGTTGCTCTCAGACAGGGTATTTCAAATCTGAGACTCCATGGAAGACAGAGATTTTTCTCATTCTCTCTCTGGTTACCTTTTATCTGAACCCCCTGGTTATTCATTGCCAGTTTTCCATCAATTTATTTCAAACCTCTCATTCTGTCAAATCTCCTCCTGAATTCTCAATGGTACACAAGATTGTTCTAACAATCTGTTAGTTCAGGAACCACCCCAATAAATCCCTATAAATTCACCAAAGTCTTCACATCTTATAATATGGTGCCAGATCTGGGCATGGTATTGCTGCCTGGAAAATAACAAAACTTTTTCCTTCTTTTAGACCACAAGACCATTAGCCATTCTGCTCATTGAGTCTGGTGTGCCAGTCCATCATAGCTGATTCATTATCCCTTTCAAACTTATTCTCCTGCCTTCTCCCTGCAACCTTTGATGCCCTTACTAATCAAGAACCTGTCAATCTCCTGTTTAAATATACCCAATGACTTGGCCTCCACAGACATCTGTGGCAATTAGTTCTTTGGCAGAAGAAATTCCTCCTCATTGCTGTTCTAATGGGACATCCTTGTATTCTGAGACTGTGTCCTCTAGTATTAGACTCACTCACTACAGGAAACATCCTCTTCACGTTTACCCCAGATGAACCTCAAAGGGTAATTTCTTCTGTATCTCCAGTGCTGTTATAATCCATAAACAATATGTTCAAGGGAAAGAGGCACTTAGTTTTCATTGAATGCCCTTTTGGTTCTCTCTCTGGCATTAGGAATAGTATGCAGGTGATCAGTTTTAATTCCTACAAATGCAAAGAGTTTAATACACTAAACCATTCCTCTCAAACTTGTTGCAATAGCCTGACACCCTTTCTAGCACCCTCACTGTCTCAGTTACCTGGAAATATTGGCATGTATCCAGGAAATCCTAGAGAATAGAGCAATGGTCTAACTCTCTGCCACCAGTGTCTGGAACGGAATAAGGCAGTGGTTGCATTAATTACCAGCTGATTGAAAACATGCTCACAGGTCATTGATCAGAAAAACACTCATCAGAGATGGACCCCAAGAGCAATCCTTAAACTGAGCAACCCTTGAAAACTGAACAGAAATCAAGAAAGAACACACAGTTTTTTTCCCCAGAGTGCAACAGCAAATAAAATCCTTCAAAATCATAATGAATGCATCAAGAAAACATCTCTAGACATTACAAAAATCAGATCATATACAAAAACCCAGTGCATCAAGCCTGGTTATTATTTCAAGCACACCTTCATTCTAATGAGGTGTATTAACTGAAATTAAAACTCAGAACATCAGCAACTTTTTCATGAATAAATCTGAGTAGCATGAATACAAATTCAATTAAAGCTGCTTTCTTTTTCCTCTACCTGAATGATCACAATGCCACTGAAAGTTTTGGAAGGGGAGATCCTGATGAAGGTACGTTGGCGATCTGTTAGACAGAGGATAGACAATGTCACTATTACAGGACAGCAAAGCAAAATGTGGACTAGTGCCAAGAGCAGACTGCCTGGGAATGTGTTCAAGGTTCAAATCGTTTCACCCCACACATTTAAAAAACCGTGAGAATCTTTACAAGTTTAACAAATTTAGTGATGCGCAGAGAACTATGCCAAGCACTAACCAATTAAGGGTACACTCATTAAAATGGAAGGTGAGGGGGAATGGAGTAGTGTGAGATGGTGAGGGGAGCAGGTACAGTGATAGCCTGCTGGGCTGAATGGTTTCAGTCGTAAAGTTAATAAATATCAGCAGTTTACAATAAACTGGGCAAGATGACATTGAATTGTGAAATGGTTGCAAGTTTTGAATCAAAAACTCAGACATAATCTTTGTAACGTGACACAGTAGATTCCAGTTAATTGGGACACATCAGGGCCAGTGCATTTTGGCCTAATTAGCTGCCCCAATTAGCCAAAGTGTTGTGAAAATTGTTAAAAAGACAAACTATTGTTTAACTGAGTAGCAAGTTACGCATTTAAATGAAATACAGAACAAATTAGACCACTATCAACACCCACCACAGTACTATAAAACTGTATTAGCTCCTATCAGGGTTACTGACAGAGGATTCCATCCATTGTATACGGCTGTGTATGGGGTATCCAGGATGGAGTAGCACTTCTGATGAGGGGGCTTGTCATGTTCATTCTGGGGCAGCTCACTGACTTGGTCCCCAGCAGACATTCAACTTTCACCTGTGGCTTCAAATGGCCATTGGCATGCGGCAGTGGTCACACCCGCTCACTGCCTCGACCAGCAGCCTAAAGGGAACTGAACAGCACCAGTGACCCTGGTTCAGTTCTGCTGAGTTTGTATATCCTCCCTGTGAGCTCGTGGGTTTCCTCCGGGTGCTCCGGTTTTCTCCCACATTTCAAAGACGTACAGGTTAGTACATTAATTGGTCACATGGTGGTAATTGGGCGGTGCCAGCTCATTGGGCCTATATGGGCTGCTACTGGGCTGTGTCTCTAAATAAAAAAGTAAGTCAATAAAAGCTAAGGATAAAGCTCAGAAACATGAAAGATTCTGCAAATGCTTGAAATCCAAAGTTACACATGCAAAATACTGGAGGAACTCAGCAGGTCAGGCAGCATCTAAGGAAATGAATAAACAGTTGATGTTTCGGACTGAGATCCTACTTCAGCCCTGAAGGGTCTCAGCTCAAAGCATTAGCTGTATGCACATTTCTGTGGATACTGTCTGATCTGTTGGGTTCCTCCACATTTTGTGTGGGTGTTGATAAAGCTCAGAGTGGTAATGAGAAGATTTTTCATCCAAGGTTTATAACTGATTGGAATTCTCTACCTCAGGTGGCTGGGACTGCTTATTCACTCAGTAGATTCAAGAGGGAGGTGATAGATTATTTGCCAATAGAACAAAGCAAGCAGAGATTGAGTAGTAGAGTGCATCTGAGCTGATGTTCAGCCAGGAGTTTACTAGATAGTAAATGGAGAAAGGAAGTTTGCATAGATTCAGCATGTCATCTAAAACTGACAAACTCTATAGGAGCAGTCCTGATTGGTTGCATCGCAGCCTGGTACGGAAACACCAATGCCTACAAAAAGTGGTGGATACAGTCCAGTATGTCACAGGAAAAGCATGCCCACCATTGAGCAGATTTGCAAGGTGCGCTGCCACAAGAGAGCAGCATCCATTATCAAGGAGCACTGCCAAACAGGCATGCTCTCTTCTCACCACTGCCTTCAGGAAGGAGTTGCAGGAGCCTCAGGACTCACACCATCAGGTTCAGGAACAGTTATTACCCCACAATCATCAGCCTCCTGAATCAGTGTGGAAAACTTCACACAACTCAATGCTGAACTCGTTCCACAACCTATGGGCTCACTTTCAGGGACTCTACCGTTCATGGTCTCAGTATTATTTATTTACATTCTTAAATATTTGCATGATTTGTACTTTTTTTGTACATTGGTTGTTTGTCCTTGTACATTGGCAGTTGGGGCTGGTCAGCCTGTGAAGGCAGCCCTCCTAGTAGAAGGAAAACTCTGATTTTAACCTCCACCGCCTCGCGGCCATACCCACCCATGGGAAAGGCTTCGAGAGTGAACCCCGAGGAAGAAATCTGGAGCCAGGGTCCCTAAGGCAGTTTGATGTTGTTTACAACTTCACTCTAGCAACCTCTGTGACGACACTGCCCTTCCCTTGGACCACATCAGTGACGTGGAGAGGGGGAACCCGCTGCATGGGCAACAGCCGGTTCTTCAAATCTTCCTGCCCAGGCTTACACCCTGGAGAGGACACAGTCCATCAGAGGAGCAAACCCACGATCCCCTGGGATCGGTGGCTGCCTACTGCTGTTTGTTCGTCAGTCTTTGTTATTTGTAGTTTTTTCATAAATTCTATTGTATTTATTTTCCTGTAAATGCCTGCAAGTAAAATGGATCTCAAGGTAGTATATGATGATATATATGTTCGTTGATAATACATTTACAAGGATTTTGACTTTGAATAGGGTTTTGTGCACGACGGGCAGCGCAGATCAATCCTTCCTTTATACAGTGTCCTACAGAGCACTGGGAACCGTACTTCGAAACTTGACATAGAGACCTTCAGAGAGTTCCCAACAGCAACATTGTTGTGCTTCATTGGATTCTGGCCACTAAGAAACAAGCCAGCTGTAAACACAAGAGATTCTGCAGACGCTGGAAATACAGAGCAACACACACAGAATGCCTGAGTAACTCAACAGGCCAGGCAGCGTCGATGGAGGTGAATCAACAGTTGACATTTTGGGCTGTAGTAGTAAACACCCCTAAAAACAACACCTGAATTAAACAATGATCACAGTGTTTAGCTGATAATATAAATCGACTTTGGTTAAGATCATCAAGCTAAATTTTACTCAATGCATCAGAAGATATTGGGGTGGATGGTCTTGGGTCAAACAGTTTTTCCTGTTTGTTGGGTGTGATATTGATATTGGTTCATTATTGTCGCGTGCGCAGAGACATAGTGAATAGCTTTTTCATGAGCAAAATGGTAGCGTAGCAGTCAGCACTTTACAGTCCCAGTGATCCTGAAGATCAGGGTTCAATTCTCGCCACTGTCTGTAAGAAGTCTGTACATTCTCCTGTGACTGTATGGGTTTCCTCTGGATACCTCCCACATCGCTAAGACATACGGGTTAAGGGTTGGTAAGTTCTGGACGTGCTGGAAACATGGCGATACTTGCACATCCTCAGTCTGCTTTAGTTGCTGACGCAAGCAATGCATTTCTCTTTTTCAATGTTTCACTGTACATGTAACAAATAAAGGTAATCATGATCTTCTGTCGTGTGACATCCAGTCAAATCATGCCGTGCATAAGTACACTGAAAAGGTAAGAGAGAAACAGAATGCAGTACAGACAAAAATGCAGAACAGGCAAACGAAAGAAGTGCAGGGGCTTCAGTGAGGTAGACTGGGAGATCGTTCATTCCTCTTTAGCTAATAAGAGATGCATTCAAAGCTCTGACAGCAGCTGGATGGAACCTGTCCTTGAGCCTGATGGTTTGTGCTTTCATATTTTTCTATCTCCTGCCCAGCAGGAGAGGAGAGCAGGGAGAATGTCCAGGGGCGGGGGAAGCGATTCTTGATAATGCTGGTTGCTTTCCCAGCACAATGGAATTGAACTGTGTTTTGCAAATCCTTTGTGGTTCAGAAAGCATTTGTAATTTTAAAATCTTTTACAAGGAAGAAAGCCTTCGTAGGGTTTAAATGTGTTTTAAGAATCTAAATTTAAATGTGTATCACTAAAAATAAATTAACTGTGTTTAAATTCCTTTGTTCGCTTCAAGTATCTCCTCCTTGACAGGGAAGGGGAACCCACTGCCGAAATAGCGAGTATTGGTTTCTAAACTTGCAGTGGAAGATAAACAGGGAAGTGAACTCATCTTTAAAGAGCAGGTGGCTACAGCATAACCCCCCCCCCCCCCCCCCGTAGTGAGAATACTCATGGTATCAGATAGGGATTAAGGTCTGTGTTGAGTTCAGAACTTCAGGACAGCAAACCCAATACCTTCACAAAGGATGCCTGCCATCCAGCCATGCTCTCTTCTTGTAGCTGCCATCAGAAAGTTCAAGTGCAAGTTCACGTTTAATGATCAATCAATCATGCATGAATATAGCCAAATGAAACAGCATTCCTCCGGAGCCAAGGTGCAAAACACATTACCAGCAGCACACAACACACTGCAAATAGCACATATGGTTATGATTTCAGAAAAACATACAGTCACCAGGAGAAAAAAATAAAATATATAGCACAAGTCCCTGAGTGGCATGACTCTAGGTTGCCTGGTCCAGCTTGTTCTTCCACTGAGTGAACACTGGAGGGCACCACTGAGTGAACACTGGAGAGCAGCACTGACAGGAGGGTCCAGACTCCATCTGAGCACAATTCCAGAGGACCCTGCTCTCTCCACTGGGTGACCACAACAGGTCACTGTGTACAAGGAAAGGAGTACAGGAGCCTTAGGCCACTCATCTCTAGATTCAGGAACGTTTATTTCCCTACAAACATCAAGCTCCTGGATCAGCGCGGATAACTTCACTCACCTCCACTCTGAACTGATTCCAAACATATGAACTTATTTTTGAAGACTTCTCAACTCATGCTCTCACTATTATTTATTTACATTTTTGCTAATTAATTAGCTTTGTCTTTGCAAAGTTTGTCTTTTTTGCACATTGGTTGTGTGTCAGGGTTCATGTTTAGTTTCTCATTGATTCAATTGTATTCCTTTGTTCTACTGTGAATGGCTGAAAGAAAATTAATCTTTGGATAGGATATGGTGACATACACATTTTAATAATAAATTTATTTTGAACTTTGAATTTCTTCTGACATCTTTTATAAAATGGTAACAAGCCCTTCCTGCCCAAAGAGCTGCCATGATGCCCATGTGACCAATTAATCAGCAGCTATATTTCATTAGAAGTTTGAGGAGATTTAGTACATCACTGAAGACTCTAGCAAATCTCTAGAGATGTCTAGTTTGGAGGCACCAATGCACAAGATCAGAAAAAGCTGTAGTAGGTTAGAAACTCAGCCAGCTCCACCATGGGCACTAGCCTTCCCACCAACGAGGACATCTTCAAAAGGCGATTCCTCTAGAAGACAGCTTCCATCATTAAAGAAGCTCACCATCTAGGGCATACCCTAGTCTCATTGCTACCATCAGAGATAAGGTACAGGAGCCTCAAAGTTAACACCATCAAGTTTAGGAACGGTTATAATCCGTCAGTCTTCTTCAACCAGAAGGGATAACTTAACTCACCCTATTGCTGAACTGTTCCCACAGTCTATGGATTCACTTTCAGGGACTCTTCATTATATGTTCTCGATATATATATTACCTATTTATTTATTATTATTGTAGTGTAAAGTAACTGGGAGAAATGTATGTAGTTCACAACCGCCGACATTGAGTTGGGGTTTCACTTTAAGAGGCTGGTCTGATGTGATGACATTTTTACGTAAAAGGTTTTTCAGTGCACTTTGTGTTCACTTTTTGGTGAACAGCCAGAAATCGTGGACCACGTAGGCACCAATGAAATGGGTAGGACGAGTGATGAGGTTCAGGGAGTTAGGCGCTGAGTTAAAAGGCAGAACCTCCAGGGTTGTGATCTAAGGATTGCTGTCTGTGTCATGTGCTAGCAAGGCCAGATCTAGGAAGATTACATAGTTAATACATGGCTAAGGAGTTGGTGTAGTAGGGAGGGCATAAAATTTTTGGATCATTGGGCTCTCTTCCAGGGAAAGGGACAGTTTGCACCTGAACTGGAGGGTACTAACAGTCTAGCAGGAAGATTTGTTAGTGCTGCATGGTGGGGTTTAAACTAGAGTTGCAGGGGGATGGGAACCAGAGTGCCAGAACAGTTAGTGGAGACGTTGAGGGGACAGATGTTGTGAAGTTGTGTAAGTACACAGACAATGTCAGGGATCAAAAAGTTGAGCATGGTGTGACTAGTGCCCTGAGCTGCCTATATTTTAATGCAAGAAGTATCACAGGAAAAGTAGACAAAAGTGCTGAAGATGAGTTTACAAACAGAGGCAATTTGTAGAGTGGAGAAGCTGTTGATAGGGCAAAATTGCAGTCAACAGGATAAGTTGCAATGAAAAACAAAATCAAAAAAGGTGAATACAGGACTGAAGTTGTTGCACTGTATCTGAATGCGCACAGTATATGAAATCAGGTAGATGAACTTACAGATCTGAACACAGTTGCAGATTGGCAGGTATGATGTTGTTGGCATCACTGAATCATGGCTGAAAGAAGATTATACCTGGGAGCTTAATGTCCAAGGATACACATTGTATCAAAAAGCAAGGTGGGAAGGCAAAGGGGGCAGCATTACTCTGTTGGTAAAAAATGAAATCAAACTATTAGAAGGAGGGGACATGGGGTTAGAAGGTGTTGAATCATTATGGTAGAGCAAAGGAACCACAAGGGTATAAAGAGCCTGATGAGAGTTGTATACAAACCCTCAAACAGTAGTAAGGATGTGGCCTATGAATTACAATTAGAAAACATACACGCCAAAAAGGCAATGTTACAGTAGTCATGGGGGACTTCGATATGAAGATAGATTGGGAAAATCAGGTTGGTGCTGGATTACAGGTGGGGAAATTACTAGAGTGCCTACAAGATGGCTTTATCGAGCATCTTGAAGTTGAGCTCAGTAGAGGATCAACTATTCTGTATTGGGTGTTGGGCAATGAACTAAAATTGATAAGAGCTCTTAAGGTAAAAGAACCCTAAGGGGAAATTGATCATGAAGAAGAAGAAGAAAAAAGATCTTAACTCCAAGAGGAATCATCGGGACGCCATCGTGACGGCTTATTTTTATGAGGCCGAGTTGCTAGCTCAACGCTCAACCCAGCACGGGTAGAAAGCATGCAAGGGGGCCAGCTGCATTCGAACTCAGGAGCCTTCGCTCCGAAATCCGACGCTGATGCCACTATGCCACCAGCCGGCTGAAATTGATCATAATATGATCTAATTCACCTTGAAATTTTAGGAGCAGCTAAAGTCACATGTATCAGTATTACAGTGGAGTAAAGGGAATTACAGAGGCATGAGAGAGTTGGCTACCATTGATTGGAAAAGAACACTGACAGGGATGATGGCAGAGCAGCAATGGCTGGAATTTCTGGAAGCAATTCAGAAGGCATAGGATATATGCATCACAAAGAGGAAGAAGTATTCTGAAAGCAAGATGACATAACTATGGCTAACGAGAGAAGTCAAAGCCAACATGAATGCAAAAGAGAGGGCATGTAATAGAGCAAAAATTAGTGAAAAGTTAGATGATTGGAAAGCTTTAAAAAACTAACCGAAGGCAACTAAGAAAGTTATTAAGAAGTTAAAGATGGAATACATAAGTAACCTAGCCAATATATTAAAGATATTGAAACTTTCTTCAGATACCTAAAGTGTAAAAAAGAGGCAAGAGTGGATATCGGATCACTAGAAACTGATGCTGGAGAGGTAGTAATGGGGAACAACGAATTAGTAGATGGACAGAATAAGTATTTTGCATCAATCTTCACTGTGGAAGACACTAGCAGTATAGTGGAAGTTCCAGGTGTCAGGAGGCATGAAGTGTGTGAAGTTACCATAACTAGAGAGAAAGTTATTGGGAAACTGGTAGATAAGTCACCTGAACTAGATGGTGTACACTCCAGAGTTCTGAAAGAGGTGGCTGAAGAGATCATGGAGGTGTTAGTAATGATCTTCCAAGAATCGCTAGATTCTGGAATGGTTCTAGAAGAGTGAAAAATTGCAATTATCACTCCACTCTTGAAGAAGTGGGAGAGACATATAAAAGGAAACTATAGACCAGTTAGTCTGACCTCAGCGGTTGGGAAGATGGTGCAGTCAATTATTAAGGATTAGGTCTCAGGGTACTTGGAGGCACATGATAAAATAAACCGTAGTCAACATGGTTTCTCAAAGGAATATCTTGCCTAATAAATCTGTTGGAATTCTTCAAAGAAATATCAAGCAGGGTAGACAAAGGAGAATCCGTTGATGTTGGATTTTCAAAAGGCCTTTGACAAAGCGTCACACATAAGACTGCTTAACAAGCTATGAGTCAATGGTATAACAGGAAATATTCTAGCATGGACAAAGCAGAGGCTGATTGGCAGGAGGCAAAGAGTGGGAATAAAGGGAGACTTTTCTGGTTGGCTGCCAGTAACAAGTTGGTGTTCCACAGGAATCTGTGTTGGAACCAATTCTTTTTACATTATATGTCAATGATTTTGATAATGAAATTGATGGCTTTGTTGCAAAGATTGCAGATGATGTGAAGATAGCTGGAGGGGTAGAAAGTTTTGAGAAAGTAGAGAGGCTACAGAGGGATTTAAACAGATTAAAAGAATGGGCAAAGAAATGGCAGATGGAATACAGTGTCAGGAAGTGTATGGTCATGCACTTTGGTAGAAGAAATGAAAGGGTTGACTATTTTCTAAATGGAGAGAAAATACAAACACTGAGGTGCAAAGGGACTTGGGAGTCCTTGTGCAGGATTCCCTAAAGGTTAATTTGCAGTTTGTTGTGATGAGGAATGTAGGTGCGATTTTAACATTCATTTGAAGAAGACTGGAATATAAAAGCAAGGATATAATGTTGAAACTTCATAAAGCACTAGTGAGGCCTCACCTGGAGTATTGTGAGCATGTATGGGCCCTTAGAAAGGATGTGTTGGAACTGGAGAGGGTTCATGAAAATGATTTCATGATTGAAAAGCTTGACATTTTCCTGTGCAGGAAAGCACAGAGTCGACTGTACTTCCTCAGAAGGCTGGTGCCATTCAATGTTTGTAGTGAGATGCTGAAGATGTTCTATCGGTCAGTTGTGGAGAGCACCCTCTTCTTTGTGGCGGCGTGCTGGGGAGGCAGCATTAAGAAGAGGGACGCTTCACATCTTAATAAGCTGGTAAGGAAGGTGGGCTCTGTCGTGGGCACAGAACTGGAGAGTATGACATCGGTGGCAGAGCGGAGGGCGCTGAGTAGGCTATGGTCAATCATGGAAAACCCTGAATATCCTCTGCACAGCACCATCCAGAGACAGAGAAGCAGCTTCAGCGGCAGGTTGCTGTCAATGCAATGCTCCTCAGACAGGATGAAGAGATCATTACTCCCCAACGCCATTTGGCTCTACAATTCAACCACCAGGGGCAAGACATGTTAAAGTGCCGGGGTTAGGACTGAGCTTAAGTTACCACTCAATGCACTTTAGTAAACTATTTAAGAACTTTTTAAAAGCTACTTATTAATGCTTTTTGGGAGGGTGATTTTAGATGCATTTCATATTTATACTGAGTTAAATACTGTATGTAATTAGTTTTGCTACAATAAGTGTATGGGACACTGGAAAAATGTTGAATTTCCCCTTGGGGATGAATAAAGTATCTATCTATCTATCTATCTATCTATCTATCTATCTATCTATCTATCTATCTATCTATCTATCTATCTATCATTTGAAGAATGTTTGATGTCTCTGAACCTGTTTTCACTAGAATTCAAACACGAGGAAATCTGCAGATGCTGGAAATTCAAGCAACACACACAAAATGCTGGTGGAATGCAGCAGGCCAGGCAGCATCTATAGGGAGAAGCACAGTCGACATTTCGGGCCGAGACCCACAAAACGTCAACAGTGCTTCTCCCTATTGATGCTGCCTGGCCTGCTGCGTTCCATCAGTGTTTCGTGTGTGTTGCTTCACTAGAATTCAGAAGAATGAGCGGTGATCTCATTGAAGCCTATTGAATGGTGAAAGACTTTGATAGAGTGGATGTGGAGAAGATGTTTCCTATGGTGGGAGATTCCAAGACCAAAGGACACAGCCTCAGAATAGAGGAGTGTCCTTTTAGAATGGAGATAAGGAAGAAGTTCTTTAGCTGGAGAGTGGAGAACCTGTGGAATTTTTTTGCCACAGGCTGCTGTGGAGGTCAAGTCTTTATGTATATTTAAGACAGATAGATTCTTGATTGGTCAGGGCATGAAGTGTTATGGGGAACAGGTAGAAGGTTGGGGCTGAGAGGAAAATTGGATCAGCCGTGATGAGAGCAGACTCGATGGGCCAAAAGGCCTAATTCTGCTCCTATATCTTATGGCCTTATGGTCTTAAAATGCTCTCTCTTGGTTCATTTGAGCTGAAGTTCAATTTGCAGTTTGAGAAATCTCTGCTGACAACACCAAATTCTACCATGTGGTAGCATTGCTCAGCAATTCTACAGCTGTGAGAGTCATGAGTCTGCTTGAACTCATGCCTGAACACGATAAATACTCACCTCTTGCAGACTTCAGGACTATTGGAGCCTGAGTGCACCAAAGTTACTCTCCTTACCCAGTCTCGGCAATGCTAGGCCATTGGAGCTAACTGACCACATGCTGTCTCTCCTGGAAAATCACCCTCTTTGTTTTATTTTCTTCATACACAAATGTCTGATCAAGTTAGCATAGCCTTCACTAATGCACCTGTGAAGGACTGTAAGGTGCTTGCTAAAATGTCTGATACTCTACACTCAGCTAGACAGTGGTGCATCACTCCTCCTCCTTTCTCTACCTCAGTAAGCCCAGTTAGCAAGGCCCTCAACATAAGGACACCTGCGGCTGCACAATAGATGATGTCAGGCCTGTGTTTTTTACCACGCATACTTTGGTATGAATGCTAGGAAGTGCTGACTGCCTTGCAGTTTTGACAGTGCCAGTGCATGGGGATCTCAGAAATCTATGAACACCGTAGGTTCCAGCTGCCAGGGTCGTCTGCTGTTCATTACAGACACCCTTTTAGAGTGGTGCTTCCTGGGTGACACAGGTACTCAAGTGAGTGTGCTGGCAGTATTGCCTAGTGATGAGAAGGCAAAGAGTGAGACATCCTCACGGGAGGCTGCCAACAGCAGCAGGATCCAGACTTGCAGAATACAATGGGTGACGTTCTGCTTCAGCGGCCAGTGTTACACATGGGACTTTGTCCTGGCTCAAGAGGCTCGAGCTCTGCTCGGTGCAGATTTCCTGTGTGCCCAAGGACTGTTAGTCAATCTTAAGAACTGCTGGCTTGTGGATGTCAAGGACTTAGAGTCAAAAACCCTGCTCTCCCAGTAAGTTCTCCACAACTCTGTCAAGTGCATGCACCACCGCATGAGAGTTTACTCGACTGCTGGGCAAATTTCCAAACCTGACCAAGCCCATGTTCTCCACGACAGTCACAAAACGTGGGGTCAAGCACTAAATTCCCACAAATGGCCCACCAGTCCAAAAGCTGGCAACTGTAATGGCTGAATTTGCCAACATGGAAAGACTTGTCATTGTATGCAAGTGCAATAGCCCCTGGGATTCATCCTTCCATTTGGTTTCTAAGTCCGATGGTGAGTGCTGCTCATGTGGGGGTTACCAATGCCTTAACAAGGCCACCGCCTCCCGTTATTTCATAATCCCACACATCCAAGACTTTTTGGCACGCTTAGCCAGAAAGTTAATTATTTCCAAAGTTGATCTAGTTAGGGGCTATCATCAAGTACCTATCTGACAAGAGAACATTCATAAAACAGTGGTGATAATCCTGTTTGACCTTTTTGAGTTTGTGTGCATGGGCTGGAAAATGCAACACAGATTTTCCAGCGGCTGGTGGACTCTGTATTATAAGACTTGGACTTCCTTTTTTGTTTACCTGGATGACATACATGTCACCAGTACGTCCAAATCTGAACCCCTCATCTCCACACACTTTTCAACGCAGGTTGATTATTAACCCTGCTAAATGCCAGTTTGGGTTGTCAACCATTGACTTCCTTGACCATCACATCTCCGCAGAAGGTGCAAAACCCCTCCCATCAAAAGTAGCTGCTATTACGGATTTCCCACTAGCCCCCACTAAAATAAATATACATGAGTTTTTAGATATGGTGAAGTTCTATCACTGCTTCGTTCTGTGAGCTTCAGAACTTCTGCTCCTCTTGTATGGTGTGCTGAAAGGCAATACCACTAATCACATGCTTGACTGGTCAGCGGACATGGCCAGGCATCTCAAGATACCAAACGAGCTCTTTCTAATGTGATCCTATTGGTGCACCCACTCCCCAACACACCGGTAACCATAAACACCGACGCCTCAGACTACGCTGTGGGTGCTGTGCGCAAACATCTGGTCAGAGGTGTGTGGCAGCTGCTCACTTTCTTCAGCTGTTAGTTCTGTCCCTCCGAAAGGAAACACAGCACGTTTGATCCTGAGCTTCTTGGTCTCTATCTGGCTGTCAGCCATTTTCATTTTCTTCTAGAGGGTTGCCATCTCACAGCGTTCATTGGCCACAAATCCCTCATGCACACAATTGACAATTGAGTTGTTTTGGGAGTTTGTTTGGCACTCCCTCAGAAAGGACATGCCTGATTGGACTGCAGCCTGTGTGGAGTGGTGGCAGGCAAAAATTACCTGTCACGTTCAGGTGCCATTGGCACCTTTTGAGGTCCCTGAGTGACTGTTTGACCATGTTAATGTGGATCTTGTTGGTCCTCTTCCCCCCCACTTCCCACAGTTTCACGTACCTTCTTACCATGGTGGACTGCGTCACCAGGTTGCCAGAGATCATCCAACTAGCATTGACGATGGCCGCAGATACGGCTGGGGCGTTCATCAGCACCTGGGTTACTCAGTTTGGCACCCCATTTGATATTTCCTCTGACCATAGTCTCCAATTCATTTCAGACCTCTGGGCTGCGACAGCCCAGAACATCAGCATTACGCTACATCACACCATAGTGAATCACCCGCAGTCCGATGACCTACTCGAGCAGTTCCACCTCTCCTCAAAGGCTGCTCTGGGGGCTTTGCTGACCACTGAGAAAAATGAATCTCAGGGTTGTAGATGGTGATATATATGTACTTCGATAATACATTTACTTTGAACTTTGAAAACATACACTCAACGTTTTAGGAACATCTTCTTCCCCTCCACCATTAGATCCCTGAATGACCCATGAACACTACCTCACTATTTGGCTTCCTTTTTGCAATATTTACTTTTTATATTTCTTTTTGTAACGTATTGGAATTCTTTTAAGTATTATGCCGTGTTGCTGCCGCAAAACAGGAAATTTCACAAGATATGTCAGTGATAATAAACTGATTCAATTCTGATGAGGAAAAATGGTATTGCGAAGACAGATGTGGCAGGATTGCAGTCCTGAAACTGTGGAAGTCATTAAATAAGACAGCCAGTATCTAAATAGACTTAATTGTGTGCAAGAAGATGGTGGTATCCCCTTGACAGAAACTTGGCTTTAGACTGGGAATAAAGCACTCCAGGCAACTACATTTTCAGGAGAGAATGCAACAGTGAGAAGGAACTAAATATGTCTTTATTAACAATGGAACTGTAGTGCAGCTAACTCACAGTATCAGAGACTTGGTCTCACTCCTTACCTTGCCTGCTGTCTGTGTGGAGTTCCCATGTTCACCCTGTAACAAAGCAGATTTTCTCTCGGTGCTCTGGTTTATTTTTATTTATTTATTTAAATATACAGCACAATAACAGGCTCTACCAACCATACCATGTTGCAATTACACCCATGTGACCAGATAACCTACTAACTTGCACATCTTCAGAATCAGAATCAGATTTAATATCACTGGCATATGTCATGGAATTTGTTAACTTTGCATCAGCAACACAATGCAATACATGATAATAAAGGGAAAAACTGAATAACAGTATATATATATATATTTTTCTTTTTAAAAAATTAACTAAGTAGTGCAAAAACAGAAATTAAAAAGTAGTGAGGTAGTGTTCATGGGTTCAATGTCCATTCAGAAATTGGATTGCTGAGGGAAAGAAGCTGTTCCTGAATCATTGAGTGTGTGCCTTCAGGTATCTGTACCTCCTCCTGATGGTAACAATGAGAGAGGGGCATGTCCTGGGTGATGGGGGCCTTTAATGTTAGGCGCCACCTTTCCAAGTCACTGCTCTTTGAAGACGTCTTGGTTACTATGGAGGCTAGTACCCGAGATGGAGATGACTAATTTTACAACTTTCTGCAGCTTTCTTCAGTCCTATGCTGTAGCGCCCCCCGCTCCCGTTTACCAGGCAGTGATACAGTGATACAGAATGGTCTCCAAAGTACATCTGCAGAAATTTTGAGTGTTTTAGGTGACATACCAAATCTCCTCAAACTCCGAATGAAATATAACCACTATCTTGCCTTCTTTATAGCTGTATCAATATGTCAGGACTAGGTTAGGTCCTGAGAGATATTAACACTCAAGTCTTGAAACTGCTCACTCTCTCCACTTCTGATCCCTCTATGAGGATTGGTGTGTGTTCCCTTGTCTTAACCTTCCAGTAGGCTCTTTGGTCTTACTGATGTTGAGTGCAAGGTTATTGTTGCAACACCACTCAGTGAGCTGGTGTATCACACTCCTGTAAGCACTTTTGTCATGATCTGAAACTCTGCCAATAATGGTTATACCATCAGCAAATTTATAGATTGCATTTGAGCATGGCATTAGATGGGTGTAGAGAGAGTAGAACAGTGGGCTAAGCACTGAGGTGTGCCGCTGTTGACTGTCGGAGATTTATTTCTATTTCGCACAGATTGTGGTCTCCTAGTTAAGGAGTCAAGGATCCAGTTGCAGAGGAAGGTACAGAGGTCCATGTTCTGTAGCTTATCAATCAGGACTGTAGGAACGATGGTGTTAAATACTAAGCTACAATAACTAAACAGATTCCTGACAGTGTCTATATTTGTATCTTTGGAATGTGGGAGCAAACTGAAGCACCCAGAAGAAACAGGTGTGGTCACGGAGAGAATGTACAAACTCTTTACAGACAGTGCCAGGAATTGAACCCAGGTTGCTGGGATTGTAATAGTGTTATGCTACTGTGCCAATCAATAATGCCGTTTCCTTCCACATCTCAGAGGCATCCTTACTGCAGGTTAATTGGCCATTGTAAACTGCTCCTAATGTACAGGTGAACGGTAGAAACTGGAAAGAAAGTGTAGAGACTGGGGAGAAAACGATGAGCATATGGGGAGATAAAGAAATGGGATTAGTGCAGGACTAGTGTAAATGGGTGGATGATGGTCCGTTCAGACTCAATGGGCTGAAGGGCCTGTTCCTGTGCTGTGTCCTCTTATGACTGACTGTGTGACAACTTCAGCAATAAAGGGAAGAAAATATTTCTTGAAACAATCAGATTTTCAGCATCTGACAAATCTCTTGTGTTTAAGATTGCAGGGAAAACTCATTTACTTAGTGGCCACATTATTAGATACATATATAGACCAGTTCGTTAATCATCATATCTCATCATATGGCAGCAGCTTAATGCATAAAAGCCTGCAGATGTGGTCGAGAGGTTCAGTTGTTGTTTAGATCAGACACCATATTGGGGAAGAAATGTGATCTAAGTGACTTTGACCATAAAATGATTGCTGGTGCCAGAAAGGGAGGTTTGAGTATCTCAGAAAATGCTGATCTCCTGGGATTTTCAGGTGCACAATATCAGGAGTTTACAGAAAATGGTGTGAAAAAAAATCATCCAGCGAGTGGAAGCACCTTGTAAAGGCAAGAGGTCAGAAGAGAGTGGTTAGAGGAGTCAGTGTACAACACTTATATGGAGTGTGAGAGGTTGCAGCCCCTGTTTGAGTGTCTGAAGGGGCTGCTGCTCAGGTTCTGGTTGCACTTCAGCCCTGCACTCCTCACATATGGACACCCAGTATGGAAAGATCTACTGGCGGGCTTGCACCTGGGCCTGGGCAAGATTGTCTTTCAGAGGTCTAGGCAGCAGACAGTCAAGGGTTCTGCCAGGGCCGACTGCTTGCCCCTCTCCGAGGATATGTTCGTGCCTGGCTGTTCTTGGAGAGGGAGCATGTGGTCACAATGGGTGCAGTGGGAGATTTCCAGGAGTGGTGGGCCACCCAGGGAATGGACTGTTTTATAGACAGTAATAATCGTATTTTAATTTGAATTTAGTCACTGTCTGGTAAATACTGAATGGTTGTACTTTGTGTATTTGTTGTGTAAATAAACTTTTTATAGTTTTGTTTAAAAAATGCTGTCAAGAAGTTGGCAGTAACTCAAATAACAGTAATGTTACAAAAGCATCTCTTAATGCACAGCATGTGAAACCTTGAAGTGGATGGGCTACAGCAGCAGAAGACGACAAATATATACTCAGTGCCACTTTATCAGGTACAGGAGGTCCTTGATAACTTTCACCAATGTCCATAAAACCAAAAGATATAGGAGCAGAATGAGGCCATTTGGCCAGTTGAGTCTGCTCCGCCATTCCATCATGGCTGATTTATTACCCCTCTCAATCCCATTCTCCTGCCTTCTCACTGTAACTGTTTTGCTGTCCTTCATGGAAGGAAATCTTCCCTCCTTATGCTGTCCAGACTTACGTGGAACACAACCCATTTCTTTTTGTATTCAATATCTTCATTCATTACATTTACCTACTACTCTTTATAAGTGTTATAGCCCCTCCAGTAAAGGTAATCCTAAAGCATTGGAAGTTTCAGAATTTCAACAGCAGCAATATCTTTCCAAGTCAGTATGGACGTAAGGAGAATCTACTGGAGGTAGTCCCATGTGTTCACTGTCCTCTTTTGTTGGTTGGAAAGGGCAGTTGAAGAAAATTTGGTGAGCAACTGGAATGTCTGTTGTTGTTACCATGGTAACCTGCTGCTGGAAGGAGGGAGTGATTAAGGCTCAACAACTACAAAAGTCAAGTCTTTTCTCAGAGAAGGGCCCTAAAACTTCTCACAATAATCCAAGTGGGGTCTGACCAATGCCTTAAAAAGCTTCAGCATATAAAACTGGTGTTGTGAAGCACCATAGGCCACTTGGATGGGTGGAGAGGAAACGTGTACAGCTCTTACCTTACAGGAAGCAAGAATTATTTGTCAAAGAGCCACAAAAGCATCTTTCAGTCCAGATCAATTGTCTCAACCAGAAACGTCAAGTGTCCAGTTCCTACTACACAAGAATCATAGAGTACTCTAGCAAGAAGCAGGCCCTTGATCCCATCAAGTCCATGCTGACCAAATCACCTGCCTAGCCCTATCTACCTGCACCTGGAACATAGACCACTATACCCCTCTCACCCATGTACTTACCTTGTGTTGCAATTGAACCTACCTGTATTGCTTCCGCTGGTAGCTCATTCCAGCCTCCCCTTCAGATGACCTTTAGATATTTCACCTTTCACCCTAAACCAGTGACCTTACAGTCTGGATGAAGAGTGTCAGCCCAAAATGTCAAGTGTTTATTCCTCTTCATAGATGCTGAGTTCCTCCATCACTTTATGTGTGTTGCTCATGTTTTCCAGCATATGCAGAATTCTTTTGTGCTTATCTTTAGTGCAAATCTCACCCAATCTGATGGGGAAAAGCCTGCATGCATTCACCCTACCCGTACCCCTCATAATTTTGTTCACCTCTGTAAGGTCTCCTTTCATTCTCCTGTTCTCCAACCTATTTCGCCTTTTTCCCTATAACTCCCACCTCAGGTTCTCAAGGTTGTCTGAGGTTAAAACTTTTTGAAGATAACATTTGTTTCTGAACAGTGAGGTGAGGTGAAATCCCTGCAGTTTGGGTATCTGATCTCAGGTACAGGTAACTGGCAGACCTGAGAGACTGCGGGAGCTGGGGTCTGTCGCGCAATGATTTACAGTGGTCAGGGTTCAACTCCTGCAGCTGCCTGTAAGGAGTTTGTTCGTTCTTCTTGTCACAATGTGGTTTCCTCTCGTTCTCCCCTCACGTTCCAAAGGCGTACAGCTTAGTAAGGTTTAGCAAGGAGTGAGCTTGGTGTGTTGGCACTTGTGGGCTGTTCCCAACACATCCCCGGACTGTTGGTCATTGATTCAAATGACACATTTCACCATCTTTTTAAAAGCTTTTTAAAACTTTTTAAAAGCTATTAATGCTTTTTGGGAGGGTGATTTTAGATGCATATCATATTTTAAATACTGTATGTAATTAGTTTTGCTACAATAAGTGTATGGGACACTGGAAAAATGTTGAATTTCCCCTTGGGGGTGAATAAAGTATCTATCTATCTATCTGCTTTGATGTACGTGACACAAAAATTGCTAATCTTTATCAGATCTTCCACACAACTGCTGCTAGAATGATGACTTTTTTTTTCTCTCTCTAATTAAGTCCGGATCAATTTTTTTTTGACCCCGTAACGAATAGGTTAACGACATCTGTCAATCAAGAGTCACTCTGTTCGGGCCAAGCTCAGGAATGGGCTGTGCTATGTCAGTACAGACACAACCCCAGGAGTTTGATTTAATGCCTACCACCACTTTCTGTTTGCTTAACCAGGAGTCCTGTCAGGGTGAGCCTAATCCTTTAATGGTGTTTGATACTCACAGAAGGCATCTTCAGATATTCCACCATTGTAAATTGCTAAGTGTTCGGTCCACTTATGCTTTACTTTAACAATAAGCCGACACTAAGTATCATGCAGTTAAAAATGATGTTCAATAGTCAACCTAGTAGGCATTCTGTTCAGCAGGGACACTGATCAATTAATCATGTACAATACATGGACAGCACATTGCTTTTCATTTCTCTGTCCCAGCTGAAGAATTTTCACTAGGACATTAATCCCCAGCACAGGCTTATCTGGTTAGTGGATGCCTGCATTTGTACGGCCAGTTCTTTAGGTTACACCTGTCTGGATTTATAGGAGCCCTGAAACAACTGACCTTCTGGTTCAGCAACACCTGGAGTTCAGAAAGATCTCATCCCTCATGATTTTTACATCCCTCATTTGCCTCATCCCTCCCCATGAATAATTTTTGGCTAACAACACTCTGAGATCACAACTCCAACTTCTGGAGCATCATCACCGATTTCAAACCTCAGCCTCACCTGCTGTGTCTACAGCCCAAAGTAAATTTTCACTATCGAAATATCAGAGTATGTATTCCTCATCATTTACTTCCTTGTGATTTGATTCTTAGGCATTTACAGAAAAATAAAAAATTACGATAGAATTTATGACAAATTATAAATCATATGTACTGACAAACAATGTTAAAAAAAACAAATTGTGTAAACAATAACCAAAGAAGTAAGTAAAGAATACTGAGTTGTAAACTCTTTGAAAGTGAGCTCAAAGGCTCTGAGCCCATATTTCTTTATGACATTTAAAGGAGACACTGGACGCCTCAGTCTTAAATTGGCAAACAGAGCAATTCCCTCAAAACTACATTTTTACCTTCTTTCTTCTTCTCTCTCAGATGCCTGTTTATACTCCACCGTTGATTTCCCACCAGCTTACCTACACTAGAGTATTGGAATTGGTTTATGATTGTCACATGTACTAAGATACAGTGAAAAGTTTGCCTTACAGATCAAACTATTACACAATGCATTGAGGTAGAATGAGGTAAAACGATAACAGCACACAGAAGGGGCTGCACAACACTTCACAGTACCAGCAATCCGGGTTCAATTCTCGCCACTGTCTGTAGGAGTTTGTATGTTCTCCCTGCGTGGATTTCCTCCGGATGCTCCAGTTTTCTTTCACAGTCCAAGGACGTGCTGGTTAGTAGGTCAATTGGTCATTGTAAATTGTCCCATGATAAGGCTAGGGTTAAATCTGCAGTAGCTGGGCAGCATGGCTCTAAACAGCCAGAAGGGCCTATTCTGCACTGAATCTCAATAAACAAATAAAATGCAACAGCTACAGATAAAGTTCAGCACAAGTAAACAATAAGATGCAAGAGCATAATGAGGTAGATTGTGAGATCATGAGCCCATTCAATAGGGAACCATTCAATAGACTACGTTCCAATGTGGATAGAGATATTTTTTAAAACGCATAGTGTGGATGCCTATTGTTTTTACGTGAAACCAGCGTTTTCAAAATTATCCGGTCTAGTGTGGATGTAGCCACAGATCAGCGAGGTGGAAGCTGTCCTTGAACCTACTGGTACATGGTTTCAGGCTTTTGTATCTTCTATCTGCTGGGAGAAGAGAGAATATCCAGGGTGGGTTTGATTAAGTTGGCTGTTTTACTGAGGCAGAGAGAAGAGGAGATATAGGGGAGATTTGATAGAGGTATACAAGACTTTGAGGGTAAAGACAGGTTAACTGTAAGCAGGCTTTTTCCACTGAGGTTGCTTGAAACTAGAACTAGAGGTCATGTTTTAAGGGTGAAAGGTGAAATGTTTAAGGGGAACACAAGGGGGATGTTCTGCACTCAGAGGGTGATAAGAGTGTGGAATAAACTGGTAGCAGAAGCGGTGGATGCAGGTTCAATTTTAACATCTAAGAGAAATTTGGAAAGGTACATTGATGAGAGGGGTATGGAGGGATATGGTCCAAGTGCAGGTCGATGGGACAAGGCAGATTAGTAGCACAGCATGGACTAGATAGGTCAAAGGACCTGTTTCTGCACTGTAGTGCTCTATGACTCTATGACTCTTCTGTAATAAATTGGATAGTGTTAAACATACATGTGTTCTCAATGCTTCTGTTTGCTGCTTACTGCTTCATTTTGTTTACACCAAGCCTAGCATTTGACCTCCAATGAGGTTTATTAACATCTTGGTTCTTTTGTCTTTCTGAACTCATCAAGGGGAAGTCCAATCAGCCTCTCGCTGATTAACGAGCTCTCACAAAAGGCACGGCTCCTCTTGAATGAATGCAGATGGCCTGGTGAAAAATGAACATCAACCACAGGCACCACTTGTATCGGGCCCAGAGTTCACAAGTGGCTAAATCCTATATCATTCTTCCACAAAGAGAAAGTCTCCTGTTTCAACAGCATTTCACATAATGCACTAATGAATTTTTAACAACATTACAGGCCAGATACATATTACAGTTTATCAGTGCAGCTGGCAGGTCTGAGCATGGTACGGGGTTTACAGACAAGTTAAACTAAATCCACAGGGCTGCTTGAAGCACAAGGAAATGTGCGTCTTAATCCTGCACTCTGCTACTTGGGCAAGTAAAGTCAGAAACAATTTAAATTTAAAAATACTTATTCACACCCCATTATTCTGACAAAATGTCCATGATCAAAATAAGAATGGTATTCTGATACAACACTGGAATTTTGAAAGATTCAGGATTTGACATGCACTCATTATGATTTTCAGGATGGCACAAATAAAACTAAATTTAAGAATAAAGGAAAGAAAAGCAATTTAACACCTAAAACCCATTCCAACATTCAATAGGATTATAGCTCATATGTTAACTCAGGTCCACTTTCCAGAATATTTCCTAATTCCTTTGTCTTGATCAACTTGTGTCTTGAATATATCCAATGACCACAAGACCATAAGACTTAGGAGCAGAATTAGTCCATTCAGCCCACTGAGCTGACTCCACATCCCATCATGGCTGACTTATTTTCCCTCTTAACCCCATTCTCCTGCCTTCTTCCTGTAACCTTTGACACGCTGACTAATCAAGAAACTATCAATCTTATGACCCTTCGACTCTAAATCTGGGCCCCTGCTGCTCAGAAATATCCTCAGCAGAGCTTCCTCCTCAGCCACAGTAGGGCAGGAAGTAGCTACCTGGCCTCCCAACCCTCCTCCACCCGTCAATTAGAGAACATTACAGCACATTACAGGCCCTTCGGCCCACAATGTTGTGCCGACCATGTAACCTCCTCTAGAAACTGCCTAGAACTTCCCTAGCACATAGCCCTCTATGTTTCTAAGCTCCAGGTACCTATCTAAGAGGCTCTTAAAATACCCTATTGTATCTGCTTCCAACACCATCTCCAGCAGTGCATTCCACGCACTCACCACTCTGTGGGAAAAACTTACCCCTGACATCCCCGCGGTACCCATTTGCTAGCACCCTAAAACTATGCCCCCTCATGTTAGCCATTTCGGCCCTGGGAAAGTGCCTCTGGCTATCCACATGATAAATGCCCCTCATCAACTTATACACCTCTATCAGGACACCTCGCATCCTCCGTCACTCCAAGGAGAAAAAGCCAAGTTCACTCAACCTATTGTCATAAGGGACACCCTCCAATCCAGGCAACATCCTTGTAAATCCTCTGCACTCTCTCTATAGTATCCACATCCTTCCTGTAGAGAGGTGAAAACCAGCCTCCCCAGCATTGCTGACCATACATTTTGCCTCGGTAAAGTAGCAAAGACTCCTCCCACTCCAGACATTTTCCCTTCTCTTCTCCTCCCCATCACCCCCCCCCCGCCCCGCCCCGCCAGAAGGCACAAATGCCTGAGAGCACATACCACTAGGGTCAAGGACAGCTTCAGCTCTGCTGTTACAAAACTATTGAACAGACCTCCTGACCTCACAATATAACTTGTCATGTTAAGCACCTATTGCTTACCTGCATTGCACTTTCTCTGTAACTGTAACACTCTATTCTGCATCCTGCTATTGTTTTCCCTTGTATCTCCTCGATGTACTGATGTGGTGAAATGATCTGCATGGATCAAAAGTTCTTCACTTTATCACTCTTCTTCACTCTATCTAAGTACACGTGACAGTAAGAAACCAACTTACTAATAAGATTGTGGTTGATGGTAAACTTTGTGTTCTCGTGTTCCATGCTAATAATTCAACCCCTTTCTTATCAAGCACCTGTCTCCATCACTTGGCCTGCCATTGCAGAATTCATATAACTGATTTTGTAATTGATGACCGGACGGTAGCCCTGACCTCACACATCATGAGGACCCTAGAGAGGCTGGTCCTGGCTCACCTCCAACCCCTGGTCAGATCAGATCTCCATCCTCTGCAGGTTGCCTACCAGGAGCACACTGGAGTTGACGATGCTGTCATCTACCTGCTGAGCAGAGCCTATTCCCATTTGGATGAGCATGGTTTTTGATTTCTCAAGTGCCTCAATTTTGGGGGAAAAGCTCCGTTCAATGCAGGTTGACACTTCCTTTGTACCCTGGATAATGGACTGGCAGACCACAGTTTGTGCGGCTTCAGAGTTGTGTGTCAAACATGGCTTAATGCAGCACTGTCTTCCTTCCTGTTTTACCCTGTATACATTGGGCTTTAGATACAACACTGAGTTATGTCACTGAGGGCGGGAGGATGAGGGCCCTGGTGGAGGACTTTGTCAAATGGTGCAAGCCGAATCATCTGCAGTTCAACACCAGTAAGACAAAGGAGATGGTGATGGACATTGGGAAGACTGAGCCTGCACTACTCTATGTTACTTCTGATGGTGAGGACGTGGATGTGGCGATGACCTACAACTACCTTTGAAATCAGGCTCAAGGACAGCTTCTATCCTGCTATTATAAGACTCTTGACCACACTTTTTTTATGATGAAGATGAATTCTTGAACTCATAATCTACCTTGCCATGACCTTTGCACCTTGCTCTCTGCCTGCACTGCATTTTCTCTATAACTGTAAATATAATGGTACATTTTGCTTTCTGCTATTGTTTCCCCCTTTATATTACCCAATGTATTTATGCTTTAAAATTATCTATATGGATGGCATACAAAACAAAGTTTTACACTGCCTCTCAGGACATGTGACAATAATAAGTCAATCACCAATTAGAGTCATGGAGGAGAACATAGAAGGCAAAAGTGAAGACTTTCTATCTGAACACACACAGCATTTGTAACAAGGTGGGACAGCAGGGTAGCATAGTGGTTAGAGCAGCGCTTTACAAAGCCAGCAATCACCGACCAGGGTTCAATTCCCACTGCTGCCTGTAAGGGGTTTGTATATTCTCCATGCCATGCAATCACAGTCCAAAGATATACAGGTTAGTAAGTTGTGGGCGTGCAATATTGGTGCAGGAAGCGTGGCGACACTTGCGGGCTGCCCAGCATAATCCTCACTGATCTTACTTGATGCAAACGAGGCATCTCACTATTACGTTTTGATGTTTTGACGTACATATAATAAATAGAGCATATTTCTTATAGCTGAGAGTGTTGTGGAATTGATGTAATAGCCATTGATAGAGACACAAGGAGCAAGAAGTGATGAAAGAGTACAACAGGCTCCCACAACTAGGGCATTTAGCAGAACAACAACAGTTATTACCCTACGACCCTACAACGGCATGGATAATTTCACATACCACAGCTCTGAACTGACTCCATAATCTACAGACTCACTTTTAAGTTCTCTACATTTCATGTTCTCAGTAAGTTTCTTTTATTATTTACACAATTTGTCTTCTTTTGCTATTGGTTGTTTGTCAGTCTTTGTTTATGCTCTTCATAAATCCTATGAGCCCTGAGGAAGGTTCTCGGCCCGAAATGTCAACTGTTTATTCCCCTCCATAGTTGCTGCCTGACCTGCTGAGTTCCTCCAACAATTCCAGCATCTGCAGAATTTTTCATCTTCATAAATTCTAATAAATTTCTTTATTTTCCTGTGAATGCCCACAAGAAAACATATCAGAAGATAGTCAATATTTGGTGACACATATGAACTTTGATAATAAATTTGCTTTGAACTTTGATATAAAATATAAGATCCACAAATCACATTTTTGGTGTTATTTACTTTTTATTATTATTATTATAGTTTTTGTTAATGCACAGTTTGTCTTCTTTTGCAAATTGGTTGTTTGTCGGTCTTTGTTTATGTATAGTTTTTCAGAAATCCTATTGTATTTCATCACTTTCCTGTGATTGCCGGCAAGAAAATGAATCCCAAAGTAGTATATGGTGACATACTGAATATGTACTTGCTGAATAAATTTACTTTGACTTTGAAAATCAATTCTGGGAATGCTGATTACAGAGGAAATACTGGCCAAGATTTCTTGTTTCTTCAACAACAGAAGCAGAGTATCAAAGTTCAAAGTTCAAAATAATTTTATTGTCTAAGTATGTATATGACACCATATACCACCTTAAGATTCATTTTCTTGCAGGCATCTACAGAAAAATAAAGAAATACAATGAAAAACTATAAGTAACAAAGACGGACTATCAGCCAATGAGCAAAAGAAGACAAATTGTACAATTAGTATAAAAGAGTACACTAGTAATATTGAGATGTAAAGTTCTTGAAAGTATTTCAGAAGGGAGGTCAGACAATACTCTCACTAATCCCACTGCTGACACCGCCAGCGTACAGCCCTCCTTCCGACAAGCAAACCACTTGTTCAGGTCTCAGGAGTGAGATTTGATCCCATAGCCTCTGACTCAGAGGCAGGAATGGAAAGTAGTCGACATTAGCCAGCAGAAGCCCTGTGTTTCTGTAAGTAAGACATGTTCCCCTCCCCCTCCCCCCCAATGTTACAGTAAGTTATCATATACTACTTAAGCAAAAAGACTCTTCCACAGTGAGCAATGGTTTCCCCAGAAGCATGACTGTTATAGCAATGAATAGTTGTAGCAGGAATGTGTTCCAGCCTGTGGGATATTATTTTGAGTGGGATTTTGAGGCAATTGTGACCATGATCAAGCATTTCCAGAATTATTATTTCTATTTCCCCTCTAACATGAGGATTGAAAAATCTTTCAGACAGGGAGGAGCTGAGAATGAGAATGTTTCTCATATTTCCTTATGGCATAGTGACTATTCTGCCCATCAAGTCCATACTGGCTCTCAGAGCCTTCCTTCAATTACTTGTTACTCGTCACAAACGAGAAAATCTGCAGATGCTGGAGATCCAGAGCAACGCACACAAAATGCTGGAGGAGCTCAGCAGGCCAGGCAGCATCTGTGGAACAGAGTACAGTTGATATTTCAGGCCCAGACCCTTCAGCAGGACTCAGTCCAAAAAGTTGACTGTACTCTTCCATAGATGCTGCCTGGCTTGCTGAGTTTCTCCAGCATCTTGCGTGTGCTACTTGTTACTCATTTTCCCTTCAATTATTAGTGACAATGTAATGCCTTGGCTTTATAAGATCTCGGTCAAGACTGCACTTGGGCTGCAGTGAGCAGTTCTAGACTCTTTATCTATGAAAGGGTGTGTTAGCATTGGAGGGGGTGCGGAGGAGGTTCACGAGAATGATTCCAGGAATGAAAGGGTTAAAGTATGAGGAGTGTTTGGTGTTTGTGGACCTGAACCCACTGGGGGGGGGGGGGCTGGACCCCACTGATCCCATTGATCCCATGGGCGATATGCTACTGTTCGTGCTGGGGAGGGGCAGGGGATTTGGGATCTCTGTGTGGGCGATCCCTTAGTTTCTGTGTGTGACAAAGGAGTTGAGTTTGTTCTTTATCTTGCGAGGGAAGGGATTGGGGATTTGGGGATTCTGATGTTGTAGCTGCCATTTTCCAGATGGGAAACTGTTAGTTTTCTTTTCAGATAGGGAGTTGGATGTTTAAGGCTTGATGTTCTAGCTGCCATTTTCTGTGTGGGCAATCTGTTGGTTTTTTGTGCAAGGGAGGGAGTGGGGGTTTACGGTTTGCGAGTTTTTCTTTCTATTTTCTTTTATTTATGGGGGGGGGGTTCTTTCAATAACTCCCATGTTTTTTCTAAATTTCATGGCTATCTGGAGAAGATGAAAATCAGAGTTGTATTGTGCATGCACACTTTGACAATAAAATGAACCTTTGAACCTTTAAATCTTTGAAACTTATTGAATATTGAAAGACTTAGATAGAGTGGACATGAAGAGGGTGTCTCTTATACTGAGGGTGTCCAGGACCAGAGGGCACAGCCTCAGAATAGAAGGATGCCCCTTTAGAACAGAGATGTTGAAGAATTTCTTTAGCCGGGCGTTGGTGAATCTGTGGAATTCATTGCCACAGGTGGCTGAGGAAGCCAAGTCACTGGGTATATTCAAAGTGAAGGTTGGCAGGTTCTTGATTAGTAAGGGGATCAAAGGTTGCAGAGAGAAGGCAGGAGAAAAGAGTTGAGAGGGATAATAAATGTCAGAGCAGATACATGGGCCAAATGGCCTAATTCTGTTCCTACATCTATAGTTTTACAATTTTTATTTTAATGATTTGAAGATGTGGGGGGAGGCGGGGGAAGAAAATAAAGTGTCCAAGTTTACTGTAATCGGAAGAGCATGTTGTGATGAGGAAATTGTCAGTCTGCAACAGAATATGGATGGATTGAGTGAAAGGGTGATATGGAGGTTCATGTGGGACAGAGTGAGGACAAAAGGACCTCAAGCAGAATCAATTATTATCTGTGGTTCAATGGGAACATACTATGCGATGGAGTTTAAGTGAAGGTGAACACTTGCTCCACGTGGAAGCCAACGTACATGTCTGAAGCCAACAGTTATTACCAACAGGAACAGTTCCTGCTGATTGGAGGGTGGCCAATGTTGTCCCACTTTTCAAGAAAGGAGGGAGAGAGAAAACAGGGAATTAGAGACCGGTTAGCCTGACATCAGTGGTGGGAAAGATGCTGGAATTAATTATAAAAGAGGAAATTACGAGACATTTGGATAGCAGTAGAAGGATCAGTCCAAGTCAGCATGGATTTATGAAGGGAAATTCATGCTTGACTAATCTTCTGGAGTTTTTTGAGGATGTAACTATGAAAATAGACAAGAGAGAGCCAGTGGATGTAGTGTACCTGGACTTCCAGAAAGCTTTTGATAAAGTTCCACATAGGAGATTAGTGGGCAAAATTAGGGCACATGGTATTGGGGGCAGAGTACTGACATGGATTGAAAATTGGTTGGCTGACAGGAAACAAAGAGTAGTGATTAACGGGTCCCTTCGGAATGGCAGACTGTGACCAGTGGGGTACCACAAGGTTTGGTGCTGGGACCGCAGCTGTTTACAATATACATTAATGATTTAGATGAAGGGATTAAAAGTAACATTAGCAAATTTGCTGATGACACAAAGCTGGGTGGCAATGTGAAATGTCAGGAGGATGTTATGAGAATGCAGGGTGACTTGGACAGGTTGGGTGAGTGGGCAAATGTATGGCAGATGCAGTTTAATGTGGATAAATGTGAGGTTATCCACTTTGGTGGCAAGAACAGGAAGGCAGATTACTATCTAAATGGAGTCAAGTTAGGAAAAGGGGAAGTACAATGAGATGTAGGTGTTCTTGTACATCAGTCAATGAAAGCAAGCATGCAGGTACAGCAGGCAGTGAAGAAAGCTAATGGCATGCTGGCTTTTATAACAAGAGGAATTGAGTATAGGAGTAAAGAGGTCCTTCTGCAGCTGTACAGGGCCCTGGTGAGACCCCACCTGGAGTATTGTGTGCAGTTTTGGTCTCCAAATTTGAGGAAGGACGTTCTTGCTATTGAGGGAGTGCAGCGTAGGTTCACAAGGTTAATTCCCGGAATGGCGGGACTGTCATATGTTGAAAGATTGGAGCGACTGGGCTTGTATACACTGGAATTTAGAAGGATGAGAGGGGATCTGATTGAAACATATGAGATTATTAAGGGATTGGACACACTGCAGACAGGAAGCATGTTCGCGCTGATGGGTGAGTCCAGAACTAGAAGCCACAGTTTAAGAATAAGGGGTAGGCCATTTAGAACAGAGATGCGGAAAAACTTTTCCCCCAGAGAGTGGTGGATATGTGGAATGCTCTGCCCCAGAAGGCAGTGGAGGCCAAGTCTCTGAATGCATTCACGAGAGAGTTAGATAGAGCTCTTATAGATAGCGGGGTCAAAGGATATGGGGAGAGGGCAGGAACGGGGTACTGATTGTGTATGATCAGCCATGATCACAGTGAATGGTGGTGCTGGCTAGAAGGGCTGAATGGCCTGCTCCTGCACCTACTGTCTATTGTCTACCCTTCAAGTATCAGGCTCCTGAACCAGCATGGATAATTTCACTCTCCTCAACTCTGAACTGATCTCACAACCTATCGACTCCCTTTCAACGAGTCTGCAATTCATGTCTCAGTATAATTTAATTGTTTATTTATTTATTTAACAACAAAAAGGGAGAGTGACTAGGGGAGTAATGACAGAGGGAGAGTGATTAGGGGAGTAATGACACAGACGGAGAGTGACTAGGGGAGTAACGACAGAGGGGGAGAGTGACTGGGGGGAAGTAAAGAAATGGGGAGAGTGACTAGGGGAGTAATGACACAGAGCAAGGTGGTGACAGCTGAGAGAAAGAGGAGGAGGTTTGTTATGGCAACTGAACTCTGAAGGAGGTGCAGAGGAAAAAAGAAGAGAAATTAAAGTGGGAGAAGAAACAGTGCCTGAACTGTAAGATACGTTAACCTGAAAAAGATGGAAATACTCAAAATACCTAACAGGCCAGGCAGCGACAGAGGGGGAGAGAAGAATTAAGTTAACTTTCAGATGGTGATTTTTCAACAGAGCCAACCTATCC
The DNA here is from genome assembly GCF_030144855.1 of Hypanus sabinus. Taxonomy (NCBI): domain Eukaryota; kingdom Metazoa; phylum Chordata; class Chondrichthyes; order Myliobatiformes; family Dasyatidae; genus Hypanus; species Hypanus sabinus. The sequence goes on along the minus strand of NC_082712.1, from coordinate 171,755,506 downwards.
TGAATCAAAACTGAAATGGCCCGTTATCTGAATTTTAAAATCCTGAGAGCTATTAACATGTCTTACGGAAAGGTGAATCACTGTTCCTTCCTTACAATGTGTTTCATCAGAATAGTGCAGCAAGCCACATGCAGAAAGTCCAAAGCAGCAGTGGGTGGTGGTGGGGGAAGAATTAAGGTGACGGACAACCAAAAGTTCAAGGCCAACCTTGCAGACTGAATGGAGGTGTTCTCCAAAGAAGTTCCCCAACCTGCATTTGGGTTCTCTGTATAGAGACCATAATATGAACATTAAATCAAAGTTCAAGGTTCAAGTTTGTGCAAATGGCAATGAACATCAACCCCCACCACTCACAAAAAACAAATCGTGCAAACGGCAACAGGAACATCTACCCCCCCTCTCCATGCACCAAAAAAAAACAAATCTTGCAGCCAGAAAGAATGGGTGAAAACACAGAATATAAAACACAGAAAGGAAAGAATCCAAGTGACCTGCAGTCCAATACGTAGATCACAGATCCAGAACTTCGATGCCATCTGCCGACAGCACTGAGGGAGAGGGACCGATCGAATACAGGGGCTTTCCCTCGGGAGTAGTGAGCAAGACACCATCACGCACAGACACCTTCTTCTGGCAGCAGTGAGCAGGAGGCTGGTAGATGGTGCCGAACATTTGCTCACGTTCCACACTTGCCTTGATGCCTCAATCTTCCTCGACACTTTAATCAGCGAGAAGTGGAGTCGATCGTGGGCTTACAATCCATCGCTAAACTCCTAGGTCTCGAAGCCTCTCGACTCCCGGACTCTTCTCAAAGACAGACAAGCACCAGGTCGCTCAATTGATCTTCAAACTGTAGATCACAGGCTCCAAATGTACCAGAAACACAGTTAAAATAAAAAGAAGACATAAAAGAAGTGGAAGAAACAGATTTGTGGACTTATCACCTGAGGTAAAGTTGTTTGCTGGTGCCATCTTGGCCAGAAACCATTAAATAACAAGAACATGTGAACGGCTGCTAACTTGGAATTGTACCAGGGTTACTGATAGAGGAGCAGGAAGAGGCACACGGATAGGTGCTACCATCCCCGCTGTGACTTGGGAAGGTACTGTGAGAGTGGAGGAGACAGCAGAGCCAACTAATAATGAGGTTATGTGAACACAAATTCTGCACATACTCGAAATCAAGAGCAACACACACAAAAAAATGCTGAGAATGCAGCGGGTCAGACAGCAACAATGGAGAGGAATGACCAGTCGACATTTCGAGCCAAGACCCTTCCACAGGACTGGAAAGGAAGGGAGGAGAAGCCCGAATAGGGTGGTGGGGGGAAGGGAAAGAGTACAGGTGAGAGTGATAGGTGAGAGCAGGCTAAGGGGAAGCTGTGTGGGTGGGAGGGGGTGATGAAGTAACAAGTGATTCTGTAATGCTGGAAAGGGATAGGTTTATGAAACGTATCTGATAGATTCCCACAGTTATTATTATTCCTTCCCTGCATCTTGTAAAGGTGCCAAACCCACCCCACCACATCCCCCCCCCACCATATGCCTGCTGTGTCTGTTCCAATGAATACCGCTGCTTCCAATATGGCCTCCTTTGTCCTTACCTCTAGCCTTTCCCCCGCAACAACGTATGTACTGCTTCCCCCATGTCTGCTCTCCCTCCCTCTCTCCCCACGCAGATGGGAGATCCAGCAGGTCAATGGAGAGAAATCAAGAGTCAACATTTCAGGCTGAGATGCTTCAACAGGGCCTCGGCCCAAAACATCGACTCTTTATTCCCCTCTGTAGATGCTGTCCGACCTGGGGAGTCACTGCAGCACTTTGTGTGCATTGCTCTGGATTTCCAGCATCTACAGAATCTTTTGCGTTAAGGATGGGAATCCCCTCTACCTTCTGGTCCCCAAGCCTTCGCATTCATAGAACGTTGGGGCGGCATGGAAGAATAACAGCCAGCACAACACTTCACAGGCACCAGCTGTAAGATTAGGGTCCAATTCCTGCCGTGGTCTTGAGTCTGTACATTCTCACCATGACTACCTGAATTTCCTCCAGGTGCTCCGGTTTCCTCCCACATCCCAGCCACATACGGGTTAGGGTTAGTGAGCTGTGGGCATGCTAGGTTGGCACTGGAAACCTGGCAAAACTTAACAGTGCAGCACAGGAGTGGGAGTTCTGGAGCTGCAATTTATGTATTGGACTGCAGTTCACTTGGGTACGATTTTTAACAGTAGATGAACTTCAAGTTCAAATACAAGTTTATTGTCATTCAAATATACAATGTGTTCAGCTAAACAAAACGTTGTTCCTTTAGGGGCCAAAGAGCAAAGCATGGAACATATGGCCACTGTGGTGAACTACATATACCTGTCTGGACACGCCCCCCCCCCCCCCCCCCCCAGCTGACTGCTCCTGTGGCTCCTCCCACAGACCCTGGTATAAAGGCGATTGGAGGCACTGCTCCTCCCTCAGTCTCCAGGATGTTGTGTGGTAGTCGCTTGCTGCTTGTGCTTTCTTCCAGCCAATAAAAGCCTACCTTAACTCACGTCTCCGAGAGTTATTGATGGTGCAGCAGCCACACACAACACATATAGTTACCATCCAGTGCATACAGTCACAAAATAATATTAGCACAAGTCCTGAGTGGCATGGCCTGAAAATTGACAGGGTGACATGAAGTGTGAGGTGCATGTTTTTTGTAAAAGAGTATAATGTTACTGGCACTATTATAATAAAACGGTTGTATAAATATGTAAAACAGCATGAAACGCCACAGGAAAGCAGCATCCGTCATCAGGGACCCCCCACCACCCAGGTCGCACTCTCTTCTCACTGCTGCCATCAAGAAGGAGGTTCAGAAGCCTCAAGACTCACAACACCAGGTTCAAGAACAGTTACGACCCCTCAACAACCAGACTTTTGAACCAAAGGGGATGACTTCACTTGTCTTCACTTGCCATATCATGGAACTGTTTCTGCAATCTGTGGACTCTTCATCTCATGTTCTCAGTGTTTATTGCTTATTTATTTTTTTATTATCTTTTCTTCTTTTTGTACTTGCACAGTTTGTTGTCTTCAGCACTCTGGTTGAAAGCCCAAGTTGGGTGGTCTTTCACTGATTGTAGTTATTATTCTTTAGCTTTCATGAGTATGTCCACAAGAAAATGAATCTCAGGGTCATTATGGTAACATATACAGGATGTACTTTGATAATAAAGTTGACTTTGAACTTTGAGCAGTAGCAATAATAGATGAAATATGTCCAGTGCAGGATGAGAGTGTGTCTGTGAGTTGAGGAGTGGAGGTGGTGGAGGGGCAGCAGGGCATTCCAACGGGGTGTATATGTGCGTTTGGTGGCAGCAGCATATTAACAGTCTGGGGCAAGAAACTGTTACCCAGCCTGAATGGTCTGGTTCTTAGCTTTATTTATCCTATGTACATCCAAATGTTCACCTATCACATTCTATCCTCCTCTCCCCCACTACCTTATTAATTCTGGCGTCTCTCCCGTTCCTTTCCAGTCCTGAAGAAGGGACTTGGCCTAAAAGGTAGACTGATTGCTCATTTCCACAGATGCTTCCTGACCTGCTGATTTCCTACAGCATTTTGTGTGTGTTGCTTGGATTTCCAGCATCTGCAGAATTTCATCATTTGCATCAAATCAAATCAGTAAGAATTGTGCTGGAGGCAGCCCAGACTGAACAAGGTTAATTTCAAAGATGTAATGAGAATTATACACCGCAGTAATAAATCCTTTTGGACTCCAGATTGGCTGATATTAGACAATGGCAGTCAAAATCACCAGAGAGGGAAACATTGAGATATCTTTCTTTTTTTAAATGGAGGTCATTAGATTAGAGGCTGAAAGAAGTGAGGGCCAAGATGGTCAGATTCCTCTCCAGGAAGCCTTATTGGAAGAAGAAGTGGAAAAGAGGATTAAAAAAAAAAGTTATGGCTTTGGCTGTGGCCCAGTGGAGTTGTGATGCCAGAAGTTGACGCATTATTTCAATCAATTTGCATTTATCTGCCTTGATGGTAAAGTTACGATCAAGGATAAAGTAGGCTTAAGTGATCAAGAATGCAGGCAGATGCTTTGGAAGCTTTGAGCAGTCATGTAGGCCAAGGCAAGGGGAGAATATCATGGCATCACCATCTGCCTGTTTCGCCGTTGGCGTTTAGGGCAGCAAAGAAGGTCCTCGAACTCTGTGTATCCTTGGTCATCTTCTCTATTGTGCCCCATGTGTGGTTGTCTTGGTCTTGGTGGTGTCCAGGGCTTCCTTCAGTGTGCCAGTAGTTTTGACTCGGTTTTCACTATTGTCAGTCCAGTTGGAGACTGAAGAATACTGTCTCACGCAGATATAAAAGGATTCTTCACTGCTATTTCTGTAACCATATTTTTTGACCAGTCAGGGTTGTTGGCCCTGAGCGGAAACCCCAAATCTGGAGGACCGGTGGACCACTCTTCGTCTGGCCTCTACCCCTTGACCTGTTTGGCGTGGGCGACCTACCAAGACCCTGACTCCAGCTAACAGAGCTGTCCAGGTCACAAGCCTTCAAGCCATGATGAGGCTGTGTCCTCAGAGCAGGATGCTATCTATTATTTCTCTGGTATGAAAGCTTCTCAGAGGATCAACATCTTATCATGGTGGAGAGGCTTTTGAGTTTCTGGGATTCTGAGAAAGATGCCAAAAGTCATAGAACAGAATTATACCATGCTGCCATTGTCTGCTCCACCATTCTGTCATGGCTGATTTATTATCCCTTCAACCCCATTCTCCAGACTTCTCCCCATAACCGTTGACACCTTAGTAATCAAGAACTTATCAACGTCTACTTTAAATATATGTAATGACTTGGCTTTCATGGTCATCTGTGAAATTACATTCCACATATTGGGCACCCTATTGATAAAAAAATTCCTCCTCATCTCTGTCCTAAAGGGACATCTTTGTATTCTGAGGCTGTATCCTCTGGTTCTAGCCTCTCCCATTATTCTACCATTGGAAACTATCATCAAGATCCTCCCCTCCCTCCAACTCAAATAAGTCCTTTGGCCCAGTTGGCTTATGCCTACCAAGATTCCCATCTAAGCTGGTCCTATTTGCCTGTTTTTGGCCCATATGTCTGGAGAACACCTCTTGGTAAGGTCACTCATTGTGTAAGGTCTGGGGGGAGCGGGTCCAGGCAAAGAGCATCCAACCAAGACCTCAGTGGTGGATCTGGTGGAAGATGATTACATATCACAACAGCAGTGAAGGCAGAGGAAGGCTGCAGCAGTAAAGGGTTCCCAGTCATCTTGCTCTCCATGCCACTGGGCCTTGTCCCCAATTGGTCAAGGACCGTGTGGTCCTGGCCTGTATATCAGCCTCCCCACAAAACAAGAACAAAGTCATGCAGGGGTGTCCTCCTTTAAGGGAATAACCTTTAGGAGAACATCATACTCGACTTGAATGATCACATAACTACTGCTAGTATGAATCGGGAAAGGTTTGTCCTGCATTTCTATTGCACATTCCAGCACTTTGGGCCATTTCAATTTCCTTTTTGAAGTGTTCTCACAGTGGTAATGTAGGAAAAGCAGCAGCTCATATATGCACAGAAAGCTCCTACAAACAGCAATGCAGTAATGATCAAATTATTTGAGGGATATATTCTGACTAGTCAACTTCTTTGCTTTATAATGGTGATAGGGGCATCTTTTCCATAACACGGAGAGGGCAGGTGGGACTTTGGTATCTGAAAGACAACATCTCCATCTGTGGAACAGGTCCCTCAGTACTGCTCCAGAATTTCAGCTCAGATTTTGTGGTTAATTAACACACAAAATGCTGGAGGAACTCAACAGGTCAGGCAGCATCTATGGAGGAGGAACAAGCAGTCGATGTTTTGGACCAAGATCCTTCATCATGGCTGGTAAGGAAGGGGTAGAAGCCAGAATAAGAAGGTCATGGGAGGGGAAAGGAGAAGAAGCTGGCAGGTGATTGATGAAACCAGGTGAGGGGAAAGAAAGCTGGGTGAAGTGAGAAGATGTGAGGGGATTGGTAGATGAAGTAAAGAGCTGAAGAAGAAGGAATCTGATAGGACAGGAGAGTGGATCATGGGAAGAGAATGGGTAAGAGTGGAGCTAGACTGGGGAATGGAAACAGAGAGAAGGTGAAGGGGAGAAATTACTGGATGTCAGAGAAATCCATATTCATACTGATTTGCTGAAGGTTAACCAGATGGCGTATGAAATGTCTCTCCTCCAACTAGAGTATCTGTCTCCTGACTCATGAACAAGGTCGCTTCCTACCAACATTCCCTCTAATTTCTTTACAGCTGCACAGAATAACCATTACTCTGAGCAGGAAATTTATATAGGACCTGAAAACTTCATGCCACTTCAATAAAACATAATCATCATCATTATGCGCCGCAGACTTTTGCACAGTGCTGTGCTACCCTGGGATTCATTCTCTTGCAGGCATTCACAATAGATCAAAGAAATACAATACAATCTATGAAAAACTGCACACAAAATGTGCAAAAGAAGAATTGCAAATACAAAACAAATAATAATAAATAAGCAAACAAACAAACAAACTGATAAATAAATAAATAAATAAATAAACAAACAAACAAACAAACAAACAAATAAATAAATAAATAAATAGATAGATAGATAGATAGATAGATACTAAGAACATGTGGAATCCTTAAATATGAATCCATAGGTTGTGGAATCAGTTTAGTGTTGGGGTGAGTGAAGTTATTTACATTGGTTCAGAAGCCTAATGGTTGAAAACTGTCCTGAACCCAGTCGTGGGGGATCTGAGGTTCCTTTACCTTCTTTCCAACAGCAGCAATGAGAAGAGTACAAGGCCAAGAAAACAAGAAGTGGATACAATGGAAGTGGATGGTGGAAGTGGATACAATAGGGTCTTTTAAGAGCTTCTTAGATAGGTACATGGAGCTTAGAAAAATAGAAGGATGTTTGCAAGGGAAATTCTAGGCAGTTTCTAGTGTAGTTACATGATCAGCACAACATTATGGACTAAAGGGCCTGTAATGTGCTATAGATTTCTATGTTCTAAGGCCAGACTACTGCCATTAGGTTTCTGAACTCACGGCTGCATTGTATTTGAAGTGTCACTGCTTAATCTGTTCCATAGCTTACGATATTTAATATTAATACACATTAGTTTGTTATTTATGCGGGATTAATCTGTAGATTTTATCCTTACTTTGAAACTATTGTAGCCCTGAGGTTCAGCCAGCATATGCCTGTCGAAGGTAGGACAACCTCTGGCCCAGCCAAACTGAGCAATCTCGTTTGTGTGGATGCTGCGTGATGTGTTGCCTGGTTACAAATCCAAGCCACAAAATATCAGAGAGCACACTGTATGCAATTAAACAATTGAACTTTATAAATCTTAATCTGACTACAGGGTTAGTAAAGAAAATTTTTTAAAAGGGCCCACTTTAACGAAACAGTCTAAAATGCACTTTGGAGCTCACGGACTCGTCCGGCCATTCCCCATTGACCTCCGAGCGTTGCTGACCATCGGACCCTCGCTCCGAGTCCACTCCGTCCGGTGGTCTACAAACTCTTTCCATTCACGTCTTCTCTCTTCATCTCTCACCGACAAAAAACCGTGAAATCCCTGCTCCGAGATCCACAAGAAAGAACAATGCCCCTCTCATTGGCTAGCATACATTCCAAAGCCCCTGTTATCTCTAGTCATGGCGGCTACAGAGAAACCATTACATTAGCAGGGAAACGTTACAGCACGTTACACTATCCTTAAAAGTTATCATACGTTATGTCTGTTATGTGTATTACTGTGCTTTACACCCTGGTTCAAAGAAGGAACGTCTCAATTCTGTATGCATTATATGGTTATATATGTTATACACGTGTATATAGTTAAATAACAATAAACTTGACGATGAAGGGTCTCAGCCTGAATATCAACTGTTTATTTCCCTCCATAGAAGTTGCCTGACCTGTTGAGTTCCTCCAACATTTTGTGTGCACCACACACAATTAATGTGGGAATTAAAGTGAAAAGGAACCATTGCTGATGGAGGAAACTAAAATTGTAGTTAGGAAAGAATGGTTAGCAGGAAACAGTAGATAAATGCTGGGCTCAATGGCCTGATTTGTCTTTCAGCTTCGATATTCTATACTGTGTTTCTCCCCCTCTGTATTTGACTATTCAAGCCTTTGCACATTCTATTTCCTAGAGCATTTACAAATAACAAATAAACAGAGATATAGATTAGCTTTATTTGTCACATATACATTGAAATAATTGTGAAATGTCGGTACCAACACATTCTGGCGATTGTGCTGGGGGCAGTCAGCACGAGTCACCACACTTCCGGTGCCAACATAGCATGCCCACAATTTGCTAACCCTAATCCGGAAAGTGTGAGGGAACTGAAGCACCCAGAGGAAACCAGTGAGGTCACAGGGACAATGTACAAACTCCTTACAGGCAGCGGGTAGAGTCGTACCTGATCGGTGAACGCGGGTACTGTAATGTAATGGTGCTAGCCATCTCTTACACTCAGTGGCCACTTTATTAGCTACACAGGCACATCTAATCAGCCAATCATGTGGCAGCAACTCAATGTAGACATGGTCAAGCAGTTCAGATCAAAGTTTCAAAGTGCATTTATAATCAAAGAATGTATAAATTATACAACCTCGAGATTTGTTTGCTTACAGGCAGCTGCAAAGCAAGGAACCGAAAAGAACCCAGTGGCCACAGAGAAAGAGAAAAAACACACCAAACAAATCATACAAATAATAGAAACGAGCAACAACAATAGCATTCTGAATCAGATGGAGAAACATAGAAAACCTACAGCACAATACAGGCCCTTCAGCCCACAATGTTGTGCCGAACACATCCTTTCTTTAGAAATTGCCTAGCATTACCCATAGCCCTCTATTTTTCTAGGCTCCATGTAGCTATCCAGGAACCTCTTAAAAGTCCCTATCACATCCACCTCCACCACCATCACCAGCAGCCCATTCCAGTCACCACTCTCTGTGTAAAAAACTTTCCCCTGACATCTCCTCTGGTGGTGGGAAGAGGGAGTTCTAACAGGGGGCACATACGGTCGGGATCAGGGCCAATGACCCTGTTCTCCACGACATACCCAAGGATAGCAAGTCGGGTGGTTCCGAACACACACTTGTCCGTGTTATAGGTGAGGTTAAGAGCTTTGGCCGCTTGGAAAAATTGTTGGAGGTTGGTGTCGTGATCCTGCCAGTTGTGATCGCAGATGGTGATGTTATCCAGATATGGGAACATGGCCTTCAGTTGGCACTGGTCCACCATCCAGTCCATTTCCCTCTGGAAGACAGAGACACCATTCGTGACACCGGAGGGGATGCGCAGGAAGTGATAGGGCCTGGTGCCCGCCTCGAAGGCGGTGTAGGGGCTGTCCTCTGGGCGAATGGGGAGCTGATGGTAAGCTGATTTTAGGTCTATGGTCGAGTACACCTTGTACTGAGCTATCTGATTGACCATATCCGCGATGCTGGGTAGGGGGTATACGTCAAGTTGCGTGAACCTATTGATGGTCTGGCTATAGTCCACAACCATCCTATTTTTCTGCCCAGTCTGAACAACGACCACCTGGGCCCTCCAAGGACTTGTGCTTGGCTCAATGATCCCCTCTCTGAGCAGCCGCTGCACCTCCAACTTAATGAAGGCCCTGTCCCCGCACTGTACCTCCTGCTTTTAGTTGCCACAGATTTACAGTCGGGGTCAGGTTAGCGACCAGCGGTGGGGGAGAGATCTTGAAGGTGGAGAGGCTGCAAGTGGTGTCAGTAGCGCAGCTGTCGGCATGGTGTTGGGTGGGATGTGCGGGTTGGTGTGTGTGTGTGGTCAGTAGCGGGGTATATGGCGAGGTCCCACAAAACTGAGGATTCCTGACAGTGAGTGGTGGGAGGGGCCCGTCATACTCCATTGTCACACTTTTCAGGTGGCTCTGGAAGTTGAGCCCTAATAGCACAGGGGCACACAGTTGAGGCATGACCAGTAACGCAAAGTCCCAATATTCTGTGCCCTGCACCACCAGTGTCACTACACAATCCACCCGGATGTCTGTGGAATGCGATCCAGAAGCCATGGTGACCCTCTGGCTTACCGGCCATGTCACGAGTCCGCAGCGTTGCACCGTGTCCGGGTGAATAAAACTCTCAGTGCTGCCCGTGTCAAACAGGCAGCTAGTCCTGTCCCTCCACCAGGATGTCCATCATTGACCTGGCGAGCTGGTGTGGAGCGTTTGGGTCGAGGGTCACGGAGGCCAGAGTTGCATCACCGTCTAGCTGCCCGGTAAGCACCCGTGGGTCAGGGTGGGGCGAAGTGGCGCTGACAAAGATGGCCGCCCCCATGCCTTGCACGAGGCGAGTAGGCAAGATGGCGGCGACCAAGATGGCGACCCCCATGCCTTGCATGCGGTGCTGCTCAACCCCACTCATGGTTTGGACTTACAGGCCTTGGCGAAGTGGCCCTTCTTCCCGCAGCTGGAGCAGGTAGCTTCTCGGGCCGGGCAGTGTTTTTGGGGGTGCTGTTCGAGTCCGCAGAAGTAACACTGCGGGGACTTGCGACTGGCACCGTGGTCGACTCACCGGTGGGTTGCAGGGACTTCACGGACTCGTGACTGGCAGGAGCCAAGGTCGATTTGCCAACAGGTTGTGGGGTCTGCAGCATCCACAGGGTTGGTGGGAGATCGCGTGCCTGGACAGCGTCAGCATTGTGCAGAGCGGCCTCCAGCATGTTGGCCAGCTCGATCGCCGAATGTAAGGTAAGATTGGTGTGTTCCAGCAGCCACTGGCCCACCTACACTGACCTGATCCCCGTAACGAAGGCGCCTCTTACTAGCAGTTCCGCCGTCAGTCCCCTGCAGTCACAGGCCCGCACGAGTGTCTGTAGGGCCCGGACAAACTCAGCACTCGACTCTCCGGCCTGCTGCCGCCGTGTCGCTAAGCGATGTCTTGCGTAGACGGTGTTCACTGGCCGACGGTATTGTCTTTTGAGGGCATCCATCATACCCTGGTAGTCCGTTTGGTCTCTGATCATGGAGTAGACCCTTGCACTGACTCTGGAGAGGAGAACCCTGCGCATCGTGGCAGGGTCGGTCACATGAATCTCCTCCAGGTACGATTCGAAGCATACTAGCCAGAGTTCGAAAGTGTCGCTGGCTCCCTGGGATTGAGGGTTGAGATCCAATTGGTCTGGTCGTAAAATGCCTTCAATGTTTTAAAATTGCTGATAATAAAATTGATGCACCATCAATAACTCTCGGAGACAGGAGGCGAACGATAGGCTTTTATTAGCTGCAAAAGAGACCATGACATCCTGGAGACTGAGGGAGGAGCGGTGCCTCCAATCGCCTTTATACAGGGGTCTGTGGGAGGAGCCACAGGAGCAGTCAGCAGAGGGGCGTGTCCAGCCAGGTATACATAGTTTACTACACTATCTCTCTCAAAAAAATCGATTTCCGGGATATTGTATATAATTAGCGGGTGTCAGGGAGCCACTATCAACATGCGGGAGACTCCCGGAACTTCCAGGAGAAGTGGGATGTCTGCATTTCAGCCCTGGAGAAAAAGCCTCTGACTATCCACATGATCAATGCCCCTCATCATCTTATACACCTCTATCAGGTCACCTCTCATTCACTCATTCACTGCGGCTCCAAGGAGAAAAGGCCGAGTTTATTCAACCTATTCTCATAAGGCATGCTCCCAATCTAGGTGAACATCCTTATAAATCTCCTCTGCACACTTTCTATAGTTTCCACATTCTTCCTGTAGTGAGGTGACCAGAAATGAGCACAGTACTCCAAGTGGGATCTGACCAGGGTCCTTAGATCCAAATCTTCAGAGCTGCCTGACGTAGGCCCAAAGCCTCAGTATTCAGTTCATCATATTAGTGGGGTAAATTGCCACAAAGTTTGCAGACATGAAGCACAGCAGCCAGGAGCATTCTCACAGCCTTAGCCTTAGCCCCCAGACTATCTGGGCTGGCATTTAAATTGTCTGAAACTTGCACTAGTACCCGAGCCCTCCTGCTGGCAAATTGCTCCGGGCCTAGATTTCGCTGCCGAAGGAGTGGTGCTCGACCTCTCCAAATTAGCTCAACGGCCAGAGTGTTCCAACCTCATCCAACTCCTGACACCCTGCCTTTCTAGTTTATATGGGCTGGCATTTTAGATTGTCCAAACAGCGGATTGTACCTCGCGTTAAGATCCAGGTCCCACCAGGGCAAGTTGCTCTGAGCCTTGAAAGCTTCATCGATTCACTTCGGACCTGGATTTCACTGCCAAAGAAGCCGTTTTCAACCTCCCCAATTCAGCTTGGTGCTTAGAGTGATCCACCCTCGTACCCAGGTTAGTTAATCCTCTGTCTTGTCTTCTCTCCTCCGAATCATTCACTCCAACCAGCACGTCTCCAACTCCAGCAGTGCACATCCCACGAGTTTGTTTTCCCTTCAGTCACTTCTTCATTGCTAGTAGTGATAGTTTGCCACAATTTACTTCAGAGAAAGTGTTATCAATAGTGGTTTTAATCAAATTCCTTTGCTTTTGAATTACCAATAAGCTGTCACATGTCTTCAGTAGCGCTATTTTAAAATTAAATTAAATATCGGAATTAAAAAGAAATGTGATCGAAGTGACTTTGGCTGTGGAATGGATGTTGGTGCCAGACAAGGTGGCTTGAGTATCTCAGAAACTACTGGCCTCCTGGGATTTTCACACACAACAGTCTCTAAAGTTTACAGACTGGTGTGAAAAATAAGAACCATACAGGGAACGGCAGTTCTGTGGGTGAAAATGCCTTGTTAATAAGAGAGGTCGGAGGAGAATGGCCAGACTGGTTCAAGCTGACAGGAAGGCAACAGAACCAGAATCAGGTTTAATATCACCACCAAACGTCGTGAAATTTGTCAACTTTGTGACACCAGTACAATGCAATACATGATAATGGAGAGAAAAACACATGAATTTCAGTAAGAGATGTGTGTGTGTGTGTGTGTGTGTGTGTGTGTGTGTGTGTGTGTGTGTGTGTGTGTGTGTGTATACATATATAATAATTAAATTAAATAAGTAGTGCAAAAACAGAAATAAAGAAGTAGTGAGGTAGTGTTCATGGGTTCAGAGTCCATTCAGGAATCAGATGGCAGAGGGGAAGAAGCTATTCCTGAATTGCTGAGTGTGTGGCTTCAGACTTCTGTACCTCCTTCATGATGGTAACAATGAGAAGAAGACACGTCCTGGATGGTGGCAGTCCTTTTTGAGGCACTGCTTCTTGAAGATGACCTAGATACTACGGAGGCTAGTGCCCATGATGGAGCTGCCTAATTTTAAATTTTACAGCTCTCTGCAGCTTACTTCAGTCCTGCAGTAGCACCCCCCACCACCTTACCAGATGGTGATGCACCCAGTTAGAATGCTCTCCATAGTACATTGGTAGAAATTTCTGAGTGTTTTTGGTGAAATACCAAATCTCATCGAACTCCTAATGATGAGTTCACTGTTCACAAGCCACTGTCTTGCCTTCTTTATAACTGCACTGATATGTTGGGTCTAGGTTAGGTCCTCAGAGATATTGACAATCAGGAACTTGAAACAGTAACTCAAATAACCATGTTTTACAACAGAAGAGCATCTCTGAACGCACAACACATTGAACCATCAAGTGGATGGACTACAGCAGCAGAAGACAAAGAACATAGACACAGTGGCCACTTTATTAGGACAGGAGATGCCTAACAAATTGGCCTCTGAATGTATATCAAAGTTTGTTGAATGAACCCCTGTTATGATGAGCAGAAAATCTCCATTCCCTCCCACCACCAGCTTCCCCTTGTCTGCAGGAAGTGGAAGAACATCACCACTGGGACCTTATTTCTGCTTTGCTGCCAAGTAGATTTCCTTGCAAGGCGCCAATCTTTGCTCACTGCCGGTTGACCAGCAAATAATAAATCACTAGCAATTCCGTGCTAACTTAATTATAATCAATCACCTGACACAATGACTGCTTTCCAGTTTTCTCACAACTACAGGAGTCAAGTACCTTAACACTTTCCTGTTGAAAAGTTTGGAATGGGAAACAAATGCAACGTTAGCATTCACTATGAGAGGACTAGAAATAAAGGGCATAATGCCAAGGCTTTTTCAGGCATTGATCAGACCTCACTTGGGGGATTGTGAGCAGTTTTAGGCCCTTAAGAAGGGATGTGCTAGCATTGGCGAGGGTCCAGGGAAGGTTCACAAGGATTATCCCAGGAGTGAAAGCGTTAATGTATGAAGACCGTTCGATGGCTTTGAGCCTGTTCTCACAGGAGATTAGAAGAATGAGGGGTAACTTATTGAAATCTATCGAATATTGAAAGGCCTAGATCATATATGTCAAACTCAAGGCCCGCGGGCCAAATCTGGCCCGCGGTGGAATTATCTTTGGCCCGCGAGATAATATCTAATTACTATTAAAGCTGCCCCCAGTAATCGAAGCGCCTATGGCGTATGATATGGCTAATGCTGAGTTTATTCAGGTACTAGGTTTTCAGAGTTTTTAGTGCTTATTCGGCAGTCTTGCTCGGCAGTCTTCTTCATAAGAAATGGAATTTGTAAAGTGAAACACTTTGTAGTTATAGCAGAGACTGAGACACATGAGAGCAGGCTGATAAAACGGAGGCAACGAAAGCTGCGTTTGCATGCGTCCGACTGATCCGGCCCGCATGAAGCTGCATTTTGCTCAATCCAGCCCGTGACCTAAAATGAGTTTTGACACCCCTGGCCTAGATGGAGTGGATGTCAAGAACATGTTTCCAGCTGTGGGAGAGTCTAGGTTTAGAGGGAACAGCCTCAGAATAGAAGGACATCCCTTTAGAACAGAGATGAGAAGGAATATCTTTAGTCAGAGAGTGGGGAATCTGTGGAATTCATTGCCAAAGGTGGCTATGCAGACCAAGTCGTTGGATGTACTTAAAGCAGAGGTTACACGAGGAAATTTGCAGATGCTGGAAATTCAAGCAACACACACAAAATGCTGGTGGAACGCAGCAGGCCAGGCAGCATCTATAGGTCAGCACTCCATCCTGACGAAGGGTCTTGGCCCGAAACGTCGACTGTACTTCTTCCTGTAGATGCTGCCTGAACTGTTGCGTTCCACCAGCATTTTGTGTGTGTGGCTAAAGCAGAGGTTGATAGGTTCTTGATTAATAAGAGCATCAAAGGCTATGGGGAGAAGACAGGAGAATGGGGTTGAAAGGGGTAATAAATCAGCCATGATAGAATGGCGGAGCAGACTGAAAGGGATGAACGGGCTAATTCTGCTTCTGTGTCTTATGCTCTTATGACTCAAACAAAAGTTCATTGTTTTGAATAGTGCAAGTGTAGAAATGGCCCCGGAATTATCACCAATGCATTGCAAGAATTTCTTCCCAAAGCCAACCACCGGAGTCATCTTGGAGAACATCACTGAGCATGTTAGTGCTTGAAGAAAATTCAAAGTAATTTTATTATCAAAGTACGCATGTCACCATGTACAGCCATGAGATTCATTTTCTTGTGGGCATCCACAGTCGAACAAAGAAAGCAATAAAAAAGTACACACAAAGTCTGACAATCAATGTGTAAGAGAAGGAATGTTGTGTAAATACAAAAAAAAAATAAATAAGTGATACTGAGAGCATGTCTATTCTCCTTGAAAACGAGTCCATGGGCTGTGGAATCAGTTTGGTGTTGAGGTGAGTGAAGTTATCCAGGAGCCTGATGGTTGTAGGGTGAAAACTGTTCCTGAACCTGGTGGTGTGAAAAACCCAAACCTCCATTCCCGGTGGCAGCAGCAAGAAGAGAAGTCCTGGATGGTGGATGTTGCTTTCTTGTGGCAGTGTTCAGTGGTGGGGAGGGCTTTGCCTGTGGTGGACTGGGATGTATCCACCACTTTATGTAACATTTTCTTCCCTGAGCATTGGTGTTTCCACACTAGGCTGTGATTCAGTCAGTCAGGGTACTCTCCACAGTGCAGCTATAGAAGTTTTAGATATATACTAAATCTACACAAGCCTCTAAGGAAATAGGGGTGCTGTTGTGCTTTCATTATAACCATATAACAATTACAGCACAGAAACAGGCCATCTCAGCCCTACTAGTCAGTGCCGAATGCTTACTCTCCCCTAGTCCCACCGACCTGCTCTCAGCCCATAACCCTCCATTCCTTTCCTGTCCATATACCTATCCAATTTTTTTTAAATGACAATATCGAACCTGCCTCTATCACTTCTACTGGAAGCTCGTTCCACACAGCTACCACTCTCTGAGTAAAGAAATTCCCCTTCGTGTTACCCTTAAACTTGTTTGAATCTCCCCTACTCTCAATGGAAAAATCCTATCCACGTCAACTCTATCTATCCCCCTCATAATTTTAAATACCTCAATCAAGTCCCCCCCTCAACCTTCTACACTCCAAAGAATAAAGACCTAACTTGTTCAACCTTTCTCTGTAATTTAGGTGCTGAAACCCAGGTAACATTCTAGTAAATCTTCTCCGTACTCTCTCCATTTTGTTAAGATCTTTCCTATAACTCAGTGATCAGAACTGTACACAATACTCCAAATTTAGCCTCACCAATGCCTTGTACAATTTTAACATTACATCCCAACTCCTATACTCAATGCTCTGATTTATAAAGGCCAGCATACCAAAAGCTTTCTTCACCACCCTATCCACATGAGATTCCACCTTCAGGGAACTATGCACCATTATTCCTAGATCACTCTTTTCTACTGCATTTCTCTATGCCCTGGCCCAGGACAGATCTTCTGAAATGATAACGCCAAGGAATTTTAAGTTCTCCACCTCCAATCCACTAATGAGGACTGGCTCATGGATCCTTAGTTTCTTCCACCTGAAGTCAATAACCAGCTCTCAGCCTCTAGAATAATCGCTATAATCAATTGTAAGAGTTGCCTGCTAAAGTCAAGATCCAAAGGCATGTTGGAAAATATCATTGGGCATATTTGTGCTAGATGACAGTGAAAGTGCACCAGTCCCATCTTAAACTGGGGTTAGCAGAGTCCAATCACTAACAAAAGAAAATTTGCATGTGCTGGAAATCCAAGCAACACATGCACAAAATGCTGGAGGAACACAGCAGGGCAGGCAGCATCTATGGAAAAAAGTACAGTTGATGTTTCGGGCCGAGACCCTTCAGACTGGCCTGCTGAGTTCCTGCAGCATTTTGTGTGTGTTGACAGAGCCTATGCAGTTGAACTCAATGAGTCTATAAGCTCAGTCAGTGAACATAAGAAACTGAGATAAGACTGTCAGAAGGCCATTTGTCCATTTTGTACAATTTGTCGCCTTTTGCACATTGGTTGTCTATCTGTCATTGTGCTTGTTTATCTTACTGATTCTATTGTCTTTCTTTGGATCTACTGTGAATGCCAGCATGGAAATGGATCTCCAGGTTGTATATGGTGACATACTGTATCTGAACTTTGATAATAAACTTATTTTGAATTTTCAACTTTGAAAACCATCCATGACTGAATAGCTGAGAGGTCTTGATGGGCTGAATGTTCTAGTTCTGCTTCAATGTCTTGTGATCATATAGTCATAACCCTCCGGGTTCCTCTGTGGAGGTAATCTGTGCTGCAGATACATACCTGCAGGGCAGTTTGAGCCTTGTGTTCAGTTGTAGATCTGTCTCAGAGAAGATCTTTGGATGTAGTGCCAATGTAAATATATGAAATGACTGGGGGACTGCTTTGTCAACCTCCTCTGCTCTACCCACCAAAAGCAGAACTTTTTGATGGTCAAACATTTTAATTCTGATTCCCATTCCCGTTGCGACATGTCATTCGATGGCCTCCTCAGGGTGGAGGAGCAACACCTTATAAGGTTCCGCACGGAAGGTTAGTTAGGAAGGTTCAGTCGTTAGGTATTAATATTGAATTCGTAAAATGGATTCAGCAGTGGCTGGATGAGAGATGCCAGAGAGTAGTGGTGGATAACTGTTTGTCAGATTGGAGTCCAGTGACTAGTGATGTGCCTCAGGGATCTGAACTGGGTCCAATGTTGTTTGTCATACACATTAATGATCTGGATGATGGGGTGGTAAATTGGATTAGTAAGTATGCAGATGATACTAAGGTAGGTGGTGTTGTGGATAATGAAGTAGGTTTTCAAAGCTTGCAGAGAGATTCAGGCCAGTTAGAAGAGTGGGCTGAAAAATGGCAAATGGAGTTTAATGCTGATAAGTGTGAGGTGCTACATTTTGGTAGGGCTAATCAAAATAGGACATACATGGTAAATGGTAGGGCATTGAGGAATGCGGTAGAACAGAGTGATCTAGGAATAATGGTGCATAGTTCCCTGAAGGTGGAATCTCATGTGGATAGGGTGGTGAAGAAAGCTTTTTGTATGCTGGCCTTTATAAATCAGAGCATTGAGTATAGGAGTTGGGATGTAATGTTAAAATTGTACAAGGCATTAGTGAGGCCAAATTTGGAGTATTGTGTACAGTAATCTGGTCACCAAATTTTAGGAAAGATGTCAACAAAATAGAGAGTGTACAGAGATTTACTAGAATGTTACCTGGGTTTCAGCACCTAAGTTACAGAGAAAGGTTGAACAAGTTAGGTCTTTATTCTTTGGAGTGTAGAAGGTTGAGGGGGGACTTGATAGAAGTATTTAAAATTATGAGGGGGGATAGATAGGGTTGACGTGGATAGGCTTTTTCTATTGAGAGCAGGGGAGATTCAAACAAGAGGACATGAGTTGAGAGTTAAGGGGCAAAAATTTAGGGATAACACGAGGGGGAACGTCTTTACTCAGAGAGTGGTAGCTGTTTGGAACGAACTTCCAGTAGAAGTGGTAGAGGCAGGTTCGATTTTGTCACTTAAAAAAAAATTGAGTAGGTATATGGACAGGAAGGGAATGGAGGGTTATGGGCGGAGTGCAGGTCGGTGGGATTAGGTGAGAGTAAGCGTTCAGCATGGACTAGAAGGGCAAAGATGACCTGTTTCAATGCTGTAATTGTTATATGGTTATATTCCTTCTGGGTAGCCTCCAACCTGATGGCATGAATATCAATTTCTCCTTCCTCTTCTACTCTCCTCTTACCTCTTCTCACCTACCTATCACCTCCCCCAGCGCCTCTCCTCCTTCCCTTTCTCCTATGATCTACTCTCCACTCCTAACAGATTCCTTTCTCTCCAGCCCTTTACCTTTCCCACTTACCAGGCTTCATCAATCACCTTCTAGTTATCCTCCTTCTCCTCCCCCCACCTTTGTATTCTGGGGTCTTCCCCTTCCTTTCCAGTCCTGAAGAAGGGTCTCAGCCCAAAATGTTGACTGTTTATTCATTTCCATAGACACTCCCTGACCTGCTGAGTTCCTCCAGCATCTTGTGGGTGTTGCTTTGGTAAATACATGAGGTTGGTATTCCTTACTGTCTGATCTCATTGAGACACTTAAGGTGGTTAATGAATTTGATAAGGTAGAGAAAAGTGACAGGCATAGTTACATACCGGTTAGCGTAACACTATTAGTTCACTTCTGCCGTTGTCTGTAAGGAGTTTGTACGTTCTTCCCATGACCCCATGGGTGTCCTCTATGTCCTCCGGTTTCCTCCCATATTCCAAAGATGTACAGTGAGGGTTAGTAAACTGTGGGCATGCTACGTTGGCGCAGGAAGCATAGCAACACTTGTGGGCTGCCCCCAGCACATCCTCGGACTCTGTTAGTTGTTGACAGAAGCAAAACATTTCTCTATATGTTTCGATGTTTCAAAGTACAGGTGACAAATAAAACTAATCTCTTTATCTTCTTTAAACTTTCTGCTCTGGTGTGAGAGATCTGAACAAGAAAGGGTAAAATTGAAACTCAGCTACAGTATTCAAGTTTTATTTTTTAATGTATTTATTGAGATACAGTGCAGAATAGGTCCTTTCAGCCCTTTGAGCCACACCACCCAGCAAACCCCGATTTAACCCTAGCCTAATCATGGGGCAATTTACACTGATCAATTAATCTACCAACCAGTGTTTTATTCTACTGTGGGAGGAAACTGGAGCACCAGGAGGAAACCCATACGGTCACACAGAGAACAAATCCTTCACATGAGAAAACCTGGAACCTGACAGCAAAATGCAGAGAGATTTTTGTTGGTAAAGAGTGTTAAGGTTTACAAAATTAAGCAAAGTAGATTTGTTGTTAAATCTGAGCTTTATTTGTCAAATGTACATCGAAACATTGAAACGTACAATGAAGTGACCGACACAGTCTGAGGATGTGCTGGTGGCAGTCCACAAGTGTCACCACGCTTCCGGAGCTAAAATAGTGTGCTCACGACTTACTAACCCATGTGTGTTTGGAATGCGAGAGGAAACCGGAGCACTCGGAGGAATCTACACAGTACAAGCTCCTCACAGACAGTGGTGGGAACTGTATCGATCACTGATGCTATAAAGCATTCCGTTAACCCCTACGATACCATGCTGCCCTGTGTTTGGGTACTAAACATACAAGATCAAACTGAATGGTGGAACAGATGAATAACTTAATCTTGATGCTAATTTACATGCTTACTTGTATAAAGAACCACTTGATCCATCAAGTCAATGCTAGCTCCCAACGGGTTACCCCACCAATACCAACCTCGCGCTTATTTCATTGAAACTTGCATCTTATTTTCTGCCACATGCCCTTTCAATCTTTGGTCATCTACCTACTCTAGAAGCAATATAAACTTGGCAATTAACCTGCCTGTATATCTTCGGCTGGGACCTGGGAGGAAACAGAAGCACGGCAGGGGAGAACATTTATGCCCCTCACAGGTATTGCCCAACATCGGAATCAAACACCGACTGAAGAATAGATTGCCCAGGGCACCATGCAGTTAGAAAAGGATTTTCTTATTTAGAGACACAGGATGGTAAGAGGCATTTCTGGCCCAACGATTACACCCATGTAACCAACTAACCTGAAGAAGGATCTTGGCCCGAAACGTTGACTGCTCATTTCCACGGATGCTGCCCGACCTGCTGAGTTCCTCCAGCGTGTTTGTACATGTTGATTTGACCACAACATCTGCAGTGTACTTTGTGTTTACCCAATATCTTTAGACAGTGGGAGGAAACTGGAGAAATCCCACGAAGTCACAGGGAGAATGTACAAACTCCTTACAGACAGCAGCAGGAATTGGACCCAGGCCAAAAGCACTAACCTGATCACTGCCGTATTCTCTATAATGTTTTTATTTAAGAAGTAAGTTAAAAGACTGATAACATTTTAAAATATGTGTGTTGGTTTTCCTTAAGGTCTAATCTATTTGAGACACTTCAGGTGGTTAAAAAATTTGATAAAGTAAAGAGAGGCAGAAGGCATGGTGTGTACTGGTTAACTTTTTATTTAAAAAAATAAGTTAAACTATTGGCAAAAAAATTTAAAGCATTAAAAGAAAGTCAGTGAAGTACATACCTTATTCCGGAGGCTGATCGCCCCTATCCAAATAAATGGAGTCACGGTTCCTTGCTGGTGTGCACCCAAGAGTGCAGACAACGCTGTCAGATTTCCAAGCCTTTCTTTTCAGCACCTCTGGGCAGTATTGAATTAGACCCAATGATCTCATGCCTCCCAATTACTCTCAAGTGACCAGCTAGCTAACTAACCCTTATGTTTTCAGAATGTGGGGGGAAAACAGAGCACCCAGAGGACACCCACGCAGCCATGGAGAGAATGTACCAACTCCTCACACTCGGCGGCAGTATTGAACCCAGGTCACGGATGTTGTAAGTGTTACACTAACCACAACACTACTGTGTCACCCCTACTTAGAAGGTAGAACAGTAAAATACAGGAACAGGCCTTTCAGCCCACAATGTTGTGCTGAACCAGTTAATTAATAATCAAATAGCCAACTAAATTAATGACTTCTGCCTACACCAGGGTCCCCTATCTTTTTTATGCCATGGACCCCTATCATTAACCAAGGGATCTATGGACGTCCAGCTGAGAACCCTGGCCTACACAATGTCCATATTTTCCTATTTCCCTCACATTCATGAGCCCAACTAAATGTCTCAAAAATCCCTCATGTATCTGCCCCTACCACCACCTATGGCAGTGCCTTCCAAGTACCCACTGATGTGCATTTAATATTTCAGTAACATTTGAGGAATATTGTAAATATATTATTTGATTAAGCAGTCTTTGTTGTTTACCTAATGCAATGTGGGTTAAAAGTAAAAATGCGTTAATAGCATACATCATTAAGCCACTGCGTTATACTGTACAGCTCACTTTCAGTAAAAATGAAGTTAGACTCACATTCTGGACTCCCTTGTTTTTCTTTGAATTAGTTGTTATGTTTTTGTTATTAAAAAACGTAACAGTGGTGACAAGGAAGTTTTGAAACTAACCCAAAATGTCTACCTACCTGTTGAAGTGTAGCAAGGTATTAAAACTTAAAAACTGCAGTGAGACCTTTGAGTTAAAAACAAATTATGTTCTTCGGAAGAGAAAACATGGTCAAGTTAAAAGAAAGGCAGAAGATGAACAAGTACATAAACAGTGAGTACTGGGTGATAATTATAATTAAAACAACAGAAATGGCTGGCTACAGTGGAAGATTGACTCATTCAAGTGATAACTGGATTTTTTTCTACTGAGCAGTAGTTTAAAACAAATGAAGAAGCCAATGAAAATCGAGTACCAGTTTTGCTGAGCACCATGAGTTTAAAAGCATGCAGTTTCCTTACCAGTTTGGCTGCTCCAACCAAACCTGCCAAAAGGAGCTTTGCTGAAATCATGAAAGTAATGCAGAAACACTTTGAACTGAAATCATTGCTGATTGCAGAATGCTTTAGGTTTCATAAGTGGAATTGAAAGGGAGTCCATTTCAATGTACATGGCTGAGTTGAAGAGATAGTCTGAGCATTGTCAGTTCAGTAATGGGCTTAATGATGAACTGAGAGATTGTTTATTTTTTTAATTTATTGAGATACAGCACAAAATAGGTCCTTCCAGCCTCTTGAGCCAAACCACCCAGCAATTCCTCCAATTTAATCCTAGCCTAATTTAATTGTGGAATCTCACAAGAAAGTATTCAAAAATGGCTCTTAATTTACACTTAATAGAGCAGTTGAAGTAGCTGTATCAATGGAAACAGCAGACAGGGATACAATTGAGTTTCATTAATGAAGAAAGTGAATGTGAATAAAATAGTAATATCTAATCAGAAACAAATTGTGTTATTGTGGCAACGACACAGGTTTATTGGTGAAACTTCAACGATTCAAAGTATATTTATTATCAAAATATGAGATTCATCCTCCTGCAGACAGCCATGAAACAAAGAAACACCATGTAATCTGTTCAAAGAAAACATCAAACACCCAATAAAGAACAAATCGCATAAACTACAATAAATGAGTGAATAGCACAGAATATTAAACATCAAACCTCAGAATCCTTGAAACAGTCTAGGAATGTTAAGTTAATTTCAGTTCAGTTCAATTTAGTGCAGTGTCATTAATTGACTGCAGGCCGCAGAGCCGGTCTGCCCCAATCAAAAACACATAAAATAGTAATAAAAAAGAAGTAACCTGAAACATATACCGTGAACTGTAGAGTCCTCTAAAAACAAGTCCAATCCACAAATAGCACTGATCAAACCTTGCCGAAGATCTAAGGCTTAAAAACATAGAAAACCTACAGCACAATACAGGCCCTTCAGCCCACAAAACTGCGCCAAACATGTTCTTACCTTAGAAATTACCTAGGGTTACCCAATAGCCCTCTATTTTTCTAAGCTTCATGTACCTATCCAAGAGTCTCTTAAAAGACCCTATCATATCCGCCTCCAACACCATTGCTGACAGCCCATTCCACGCCTTCACCACTCTCTGTGTAAAAAACTTACCTCTGACATCTCTGCACCTTCCTTTGGCAGCAGTGAGCGAGAGGGAGAGGGAGACCAGTCAAAAGCATGCAGGTGATGCTGAACACCCGCTCACACCTTCCGCTCTTATCCTTGTTGATTTCAATCTTGCTAAATGCTTTAATCAGCGAGTTGGTCGAGTATTGGAACTGACCTTGGGTTCACACTCCACCATTTGGCTACACACTTCATTCTCAACCACGCCAAATTCCCTTGGCAACAGTAAAAGTGCTAGATTGTTCAGTCAGCCCAAAAACACGTCAACAAAATGTAAATTACAGGCTCCAATCACACAAAATGAGTTCAAAGACATTGATATCTAGCTAAGAATTTACACTGGAGAAAAGATAACTCCTGTGGAAATGACATTAATAACAGTAAAATACAATGACCAACAAGCCACATAGTGGTAAAAATAGCACTGAGGGGCCATGATTGGCTGAGATATTTACAGCTAGATTGGAGATCCATCCACCATTGCATGCCACATCCCCTGCAATAGAGTCAACTGAAAGTAAATTAAGAAAGGTACAGGGTGATGTCACAGCAGTGTTCAAGGATGGTAATGGAAAACTCAAACATACTGTATCAAGGGTAAAATAGTTTAAAATGAAAACATCACACTGAAGTTTTACAAAGTTTGTCCGGTTATTCACACCATCTGAAGTAAAGTAGCCTGTGAGCTAGATTGCATGGAGGCTGAAGGAATTCTTTCCAGCGGTCCTAGTAGCCAAACCTCTGTCAGGATTTGTGGTAATTTTAAAGTGTGTGGCTCGTGGCCAAGTGGTTAAGGCGTCACTCTAGTGATCTGAAGGTCACTAGTTTTAGCCTCAGCTGTTGTGGCAGCGTGTTGTGTCCTTGAGCAAGGCACTTAACCACATTTTGCTCTGCGACGACACCCGTGGCAAGGGACATCAGCCCTTGCCCTTCCCTTGGACAACATCGGTGACGTGGAGGGGGGAGACTTACAGCATTGGTAACTGCTGATCTTCCATACAACCCTGCCCAGGCCTCAATCATCATCGAAAATCGATGGACAGCCAAAGAAGAAGAATTTTAAAGTCACCGACAACCCAGTACTGAAAGTAGATCAGTGCCCTTTGTCCAGGATTGAGGGTACCTTTGCAAACCTTTCTGGGGGCAAACACTTCAGCAAAGTGGACTTAGCTGAGGCCTACATACAGATGGAGATGGAAGAGGAGTCCAAAGTGTTTCTCACCATAAAGGGCTTTAACAGTATAATAGGCTTATTTTTAGAATAGCATCTACAGCTACGTTTTGATAGAAAGTTATGGGATGAGGTGTTGCAAGGCTGTCCAGGCACTTGGACGGCATCATTGTTGCTGGTGAGGATGACAAGGAACATCTCCAAACTCTCAAGACAGTGTTGAAAAGATTAGAAGATGATGGGCTCAAAGCACAATGCAATAAATGCGAATTCTTTAAACCAAGCATCACTTACTGTGGTCACACCATCGAAGTGCAAGGCTTCCATAAGTGTGCTGAGAAAATTCAAGCTGGGGTGGATGCCTGAAAGCCAAAGTGTGTGTCACAGTCGCGGTCCTTTTTTAGGATTTGTCAATTACTATAACGGGTTCCTGTCAAACCCCCCTTGAATTAATTGCAAGTTTGGGAAGAAATGGCAATGGAAAAAGCAGTGTAAGGTGGCTTTCAAAAAGATAAAGAAAATGGCGGTGTCGGGCACTGTGCTCACACATTATAATCCACATGACTTTGTAAAATTTACCAGGCACTGTTTGGGATGCTAACATGTCCAGAGTCAACTCCGGAGCTGTCAGAACCACTTCCTGCCGTTCCAGAGTCAACCCCTAAAACCACCACAGAGGCTCAGAACCTGAGATTGCTTCACCGCCCAAGACTCAACTGCCAAGCAGGGTTACCTCTCTGGTCAGGAAAAGACATCCCACAAGAGTAACAAATCCATCCATCTTTCGGTCTGAATGGGGCAATTTAAAATTTACTGTGCTGTAGATGTCTTTATAGTAATTGAATTATATGGTATGCTGTGCATATAGTTGAGATGCATTCTCTATTGGGTTGGAGTTTACAGTTAATCAGAGAAGAGGGTTGTGTATTTAATATTTCGGTAATATTTGAGTAATGTAAATATATTGTTTTAATAAGCATTATTTGTTGTTTACACCATACATTGTAGGTTATATGTAAAAGTATGTAAATGGCATATGTCATTACTCCACTATGTCGTATGTATGTGCCTCGCTTAAAGTAAAAATGAAGTTAGGCTCGCATTCTGGACTGCTTTGTTTTTCTTACAATTAGTTTTAATGTTTTTAGAGTTACAAAACATAACACCCACCACTTTCCGTGTAAAACATTTGCCCCTCATATCTCTTTTGAACTTACCCCCTCTCACCTTAAAAACATTTCAACTCTCGGAAAAAGATACTGTCTGTCTACTCGGCCTATGCCTGTCATAACCTTTTAAACCTCTATCAGATCTCCCTTTAGTCTTCACAGCTCCAGAGAATTCAACCCAAGTTTGTCCTTTGACACTGCCTTCTTTCTTTTATTATTTCAGAAATATATCTTTAGTGGAAAAGAATTCTGGTGGATTCTGTGGTTGTGAATGGTTATATATAAATGCAAGTCTATTTCTTAAATATTGTCCATGTCCCATCTCCTTACTTACCTTTGGCCACCATTATGAAGTGACATACGTTACGTAAGCCAGAGAGTTCCTGATGTGCAACGTCCATCGTCCAACCTTCCTGAAAGAGCAGGCAGTTCCGTTCTGTTGCAGATTCAGCCTGGGGGCAGCAAGTTGAATGCAGGAGATGGTGGCAATGGAGTTCAGCAACAATCCGTGTTTGTGTTAGTTAGTTAAACGGAATATCATTCGGTTTAAAGACTGGCAGACAACTACAATCACTGGTAGCTGGTCATTGCCTACCCCCGTATGTATCATTAAGGATCCACATCACCCAGAACATGCCCTCTTCTCATTGCTACCATCAAGGAGGAAGCACAGGAGCCTGAAGACACACAGTGTTTCAGGAGCAGTTTCTTTCCTCCGCCATCAGATTTCTGAATGGACAATGAACACCATCCAATATTTATCTTGCTCTTTTCACACTATTTATTTAATTTAAAAAATATATTTCTTATTGTAATTGATAGGTTTTAAAAATTATTATGTACTAATACCACAAAACAACAAATTTCACGATATATGGCAATGATATTAAACCTGATTCTGACTCGTATGAAACCTTCCCTGGAGAGCACGGAGAGGGTATTGGGTGAAGAATGTGTTGAGACACTGTTGACAGATTTTCAGTCTCATGCAAAGTAAAAGCAAACAAGCCAAACCTGTGACGTACCTAATTCTCCTGTTTATTCTCTACTTTTAATAACTCTCCCATTTTAGGCACAGCAATACATTATCAGATATATACATAATAATTTCCAACTGGTAATAGTAAATAAATGAACAAAGAAATTTGGATACAGTACAATCATTACACTACAACATTTCTCTTCATATATACTTGAAGATTCTGAAAGTCATTAAGTTACTTTTTTTTAAGAGGTTAATGGTAGTTTGTGGCACAGCCTGCTTCTGTTTTTTTGTTTGGTAACACAACAGCCACATTGCCAGCATGGCTTCTCATTATATAGTGTATAATTTCAAAGCAGAGTCCTTATAGAACACCGCTCGTCAACCTCTCTTATTGGATCTAGTCAAAACTCATCTCAAATGTGATTATCCCAGCTAAAATGAATCTACACAATAGATCAAACGTCCATCAGCAATGCCCGCTAGTTTTAACTTACGTCCAGTGGCTACATGTTACATGGGATGGGTTTGGGTTTCAGAGTTAAAAAGAGAAACAAAATACAGTAGTATTCAATTGTAACCGCTCCCTATATTTACAATATTTACAGAGAAGCAGAGTGGTGCGGCACTGCACCACGAAAGCTGTATGTACAGTGTCTTGCTACTGGTTTCTGCAAACGACGGTCACGTGCTTCTTCTAACGTTTTCATTGACATGGAGTCCTCCAAAATCTCCCGAGTACAACTAGAAGTTACATTCTACAAGGTATTCCAGAAAGTGCATGCTTTCTGTACGTCCTCTGAAGGTGTTGGCTTACGAGTGTCAGGGGTAATGGAGAAGGGAGGGAAAGTCGCGGGGTTGGGCGCTCGGGAGGCCAGATTGTCAGACCACAGAGCCTCCAATAGCAGAGATGGTGGCCCCGATTCGACGCGGCAAACGGGAGCAAGAGGCGCCAGCTCAAAGGGGCTCACTGGGATTTGGGTGTCGGTTCTGTCGCGTTAGCTGCTGAACACTCGAGAATGGTGTTGTGGGGTGGGAGGGTCGGAGAGGAGAGGTCAGCAGCACGCCGTCACCTTTCTGCGCGGTGGAGTCCCGGCCACCACTCAGAGGGCAAGCTGCAGCTTGGTCAGGTTTCTCTGGTGCATGTTATGGTGGCGAACCAGCTCGTCGGATCTCGCAAACTTCTTCTGACAGTTCGGCCACCTACAGCTAAAGGGCTTTTCACCTGTTAAAAACAGCAGCTCCAATGAACTTTGAATATTGTTGCCAACAAAGAAAATCTACAGTCATTGATTACGCCAAAGCTTAATTTATTAAGGATTAGATTTATTAGAGTGTAGCTCCATTCTAGAATATCTTTCTCTGATTCAGAAAGGCAGGACTTTTTGAAGTTAGTTAATTTACGGGCTGCCTCTTGGGAGGTTGTCCCCACCCCCCTCTAGATCTGTAACTTTTTGCAAGGAAAGGAAGAAAGAGATTCTGCAGATGTTGGAAATCTAGAGTAACACAGGCAAAATGGTATAGGAACTCGGCATGTCAGGTAGCATTTATGGAGAGGAATAAACAGTCGACATTTCAGGCGGAGGCCCTTCATCAGGACTGGAAAGAAAGGGGGAAGAAGCCAGGATTAGGTGGGATGGGAGGAGGAGTACCAGATGACAGGTATTAGGCAAAGACAGGTGACGGGGAGAGGTAGCTGGGTGGTGATAGTCAGCGTAAGGGAGTGAGATAGAACATCTGATTGAGTGATACCTCACTAACAACCTGGTGCTCAAGGTCACAACTGCATCTGGAGTATTGTGAGCAGATTTGGGATCCTTATCTAAGAAGGGATGTGATGACATTGGAGATGGTCCAGAGGAGGTTTGTGACAATGATCCCAGAAATGAAAGGATTAGCGTATGAGGAGCATGTGATGGCTCTGGACCTACACTCACTGAAATTTAGAAGAATGGAACAGCAGGATCTCATTGAAACTTACCAAATATTGAAAGACCTAGATAGAATGGTTCTGACAGTGGGAGAGTCAAGGAAGAGTGCATATCCTCAGAATAGAAGGATATCCCTTTAGAACAAAAATGAGGAAGAATTCCTTTAGCCAGAGGATGGTGAATCTATGGAATTCATTGCCACAGACAGCCATGGAGGCCAAGTCATTGGGTATATTTAAAGCAGAGGTTGATAGGTTCCTGATTAGTGAAGGTGTCAACAGTTATGGGAACCAGGTTGGAGAATGGAGTTGAGGGAGAATATAAATCAGCCTCGATAGAATGGCAGAGCAGACTTGATGGGCCAAATGGCCTGCTTCTGTTCCATGTTTTATAGTCTTATGGTCTAAGATCACAGAGAAATACTGTATACGGATGTGATAAGAACTTGGGTGGGGTGGGATTATGAAACAGGAATTGTAAAATCAAAATTCAAAGTAAATTTATTATCAAAGTATGTATGTGTCACCTTATACTACCCTGAGATTCATGTTCTTGTGGCAGTTACAGTCTGATTACCATAATCCATAGGGGATTGGGAAGCAGAGGGTCAGAGAGCAAACTTCACGAACTAGGATCGGGAGAGAAGAGAGTCGGACGAGATGCCAATTATGGAGTAGAGAATGTGGGAGTCAAGGCAGGGATTAGGTTTAGAAGTAGGAGAGGAACAAATAAGGTGTTTTAAACAGATAATGGCCCACTGATTACACCTACACACAGTATTTTAAATTCTTGCATTATCTCGCCTATTCACTCTGCTTTCCAATCAAAGCATATTCATCTAAGAGAACCTGTTCTTGTAACTCAGAATTCTAGGTGCATGTATCACGCTCCCCCTTTCTCTAAACTACATTCATTGCTGTTTTTCAAGATAAACTCCTGGAACTGGGTAAGCATTGTATATTCAGCCCCCTAACAATCGAAACAAGGCTGGTATAGATTCTACAAATGCTAGAAATCCAGAGAAACACACACAAAATGCGCCTCTCAAAGTGCAATCTCAAGTCCCCATTGTGAGAGGTGGAAATGGGTAAAGACAGCCAACAGGACTCTGGTGAAATTGTATAGGCCACTCCCCTGTACAGTGGATGCAATGGATGACAAAACTGTTGATGAACACCAAACATGCCATCGACCTTGGACAATGGAGACGGGAAGTTACCAGTGGCTTATGCTCCACGGGGAGCTGAGGGTCCAAGAAGCAGAAGAAGACACCCAAAATGCTAGAAGAACTCCGCAGATCAGGCAGCATCTATGGAGAGGAATTAATTGCTGATGTTTCAGGCCGAGACCCTTCATCAGGACAGCAAAAGGAAGAGGGACAAAGCCAGAATAGGAAGGTGGTAGGCGGTAGGTGAAATCAGGTAAGGAGAAAGGAGGGTGGGATGATGCAAAAAGCTAGGAGGTGATAGGTGGGAAGGAGAAAGGCTGAAGAAGGAGTAATTTGATAGGAAAGGAGAGTGGACTATGAGAGAAAGGGAAGGAGGAGGGGCACCAGTGGGAGATGATGGGCTGTTGAGGAGAAAGGAAGGGGTAAGAGGGAGCCCAGAATGGAAAAAAAGAGAGAGGGGGTGGGGAAGAAATTACTGGAAGTTAGAGAAATCAACATTCATGATCTTAAGTTGGAGGCTACCCAGATGGAATATGTAGAAAGTTTGATTTGGTTCACTGAAACAGTGTCAAGGTCTCAGGGAGGAGGTTAGAGAAATCTTTTGGGGTGGGACCAGCAATGGGGACTTCACATGGACGAGCAGGGGGAGACTGTTATCAGAGCAGAGGTGATAAAAGCAGATTGGGTAGAGGTGCTCAAATAGCAAAAAGTTTTGACACATTAAGAAAGGAGAAACTGAGTCAAGAAGCTGATTATCTGAGGTAGTCCACTTAAGTGAATTCAATATAACATACTGAGATACAAGAGACTGCAGATGTGGAACCTGGAGCAATGTACAATCTGCTGGAGGAACTCAGCGGGTCAAGTAGTACCTGTGCAGGGATAGGAATTTTTACCATTTCATGTTGCATGTTAGGCTTCAACACAGAACTTCAACAATTCCTTTCTCTCCCACGGATGCTCCTCAACCTGCAGAGCTCCTCCATTAAACTGTTTGCTGCTCTGTTTAAGGCACAATGTCCTACAGCCATAGAGCCACACAGTAGGGAAACAGCCCTTCAGCCCAACCTCTCCATGCTAACCAAAGTGCCAACTTGAGCTAGTCCCATTGACACGGCACATAACGGAGATGATGATGGTGAATCTGTGGAATTCCTTGCCACAGACTCCTGTGGCGGTCAAGTCATTGGGTATATTTAAAGTGGAGCTTGGTAGGTTCTTGATTAGTGAGAGTGTCAAAGGTTGTGGGGAGCAGGCAGGAGAATGGAGTTGAAAAGGATAATAAATCAGCCACGATCAAATGGTGGACCAGACTCAATGGGCCAAATAACTTAATTCTGCTCCTATCTCTTAGGGTGCAATATATGGCACGTGAGCAGGTTGCACCTATGTTCACTACAACACAGCAGAAAGATGTGATCTTATTGAAAGAGAGAGACAATAAATTACCCATGGTGGGGAAGATTCAATGGGCAAAATGACCTAATTCTGCTCCTATGTATTAAGGTCATTTCTTTATATCTGAAAAAAAATCAAATCGCTTCTACAATCGAAAAGTTTTACAGGAAGGCAGCCACTTCAACTTAACAAAAGCTTGCCCTAATTCTCCTCCTATATCTTATGGTCTTATTTGGGGACATATGTGTACTTTGATAATAAATTTACTTTGAACTTTGTACTGAAGAGGGATGCACAGTAACATAGTGGTTAGTGTTATGCTTTACAACACCAGTAATTGGAGATCAAGGTTCAATTCCCGCCGTTGTTTTGATGTCCTCTCCTTGGCCATGAGGAGTTCCTTTGGCTGTTCTGGTTTCCTCTCACATTCAAGAAAAGGTGTATGAGTCATGCTGGAAGGTTGTGGGCTTGTTAATTGGCCATGCTGGACCGTGTTGGTCATCAACACAAATGATGCATTTCACGATATAATTCAATATATCCATGACAAATAAAACTAATCTAATCTGTAAGTGTTGGGGAATGGAGCATTAATCACATTAAGAGACAGTTGACAGATTCTAATAAGTCAGGAACAACATCAATCTCCTTCTCCTCTACACTAGGGTCTTGTCTCACTGCGGTGTTGAGGCAAAAGAATGTAAGATCAAAGAAAAGCACCACTTGTCCAAGAATATTGCTTCCTCTTGCATTAGAAAGAGAGTTATTCAATTTCAGAGAGATACAGACACTCATGGAATGAGTGTTGAGTCATGTTAAGACGTGGGAGAAAATTTGACTGGATGGGTCATGTCCCTGTATAAGTTTAGTATTTCCTGTACGGTCTATTGTGCAACATCTTCAGGCAAGGAAATCATTGTAGGCAACATAAAGTTGGAACTTTATTCACTGGAGCATGGGAGAATGAGGTGGGGAGGAGGATCTTATGAAAGTGTTTAAAAACTTGAGAGTTTTTATAACTGTCTTTTCCCCAGGATTGGGGAATCAAGAACTAGGGGGAGATAAAGATTCAAAGTATTTTTATTATCAATGTATGCAGTATACAACCCTGAGATTTGTCTTCCCCACAGACAACCCCAAAACAAAGAAGAACTTTGAACATTGAACCATATTCAAAGCATAAAGAAGAAAAGTTGAACAGATTTAATAGGAATCTCAGAGGCGACATTTTCACCCCAGAATATGGAAAGAGTTGCCAGAGGAAGTGATTGGGGAAGGCAGCATATTTATGTTACTTTAAGATACAACACAGTAAAAGACCCTGCACAATTACACCCATGTGACCAATTAACCCATGAACCCTTAGGTCTTTGGAATGTGGGAGGAAACCCACATGGTCATGGGGTGAACATAGAAACTCCTTACGAACAGTGATGGAATTGAACCTGGGTCACTGGTGCTGTAATAGTGTTATGCTATTGCTGTGCTACTCCACAGCTCTATTAAGATCAATTAAAATGAATTGATCTTAATAGGGACATGAATGGGAAAGCTACAGTTGGGCTAGGGGCCAGACATATGCATGTGGGGTTAGCGTAAATGGGAATCTTGTTCAATGTGGACCAATTGGACTGAAAGGCCTGTTTCTGGGCGTCAGACACTATGACTCTATGACACCATTACACTATAATTCCACTGCCTGCTTGCCTAGATACTATTTTTAAATGGATTGGACCTCTATTAAAATGGAGTGAGGGAAATTAATATATATCTCAAGCTTTCTTACAAAGACAAGGATGTTGCCATGCCCTGAGAACCTGAGTTATAGGAAAAGATTGAATAGGTTAGGACTTTACTCCCTTGAGCGTAGGAGAATGAGGGGAGATTTAATAGAGGTATACAAACTTATGAGGGGTATAGATAGGGTAAAATTGAAGCAGGCTTTTTCCATCAGAACCAGAGGTCATATGTTAAGGGTAAAAGGTGAACTGTTTAAGGGGAACTTGAGGAGGACCTTCTTCATTGAGGGACGATGAGAATGTGGTACGAGCTGCCAGTGGAGGTAGTAAATTTGAGTTCAATTTCAACATTGAAGAGATATTTGGAGGTATGTAGGTGGGAGTGGGATGTGTGGGTCAATGGGACTAGGCAGATTAATTGTTTAGACTAGATGGACCAAAGGGCCTATTTCTGTGCTGTAGTGTTCTATGACTCTAAGACATGATTACAAGTAATGTCCATTGATTTTCTTTTTATCTGTGTGTTACAGAAAGTTTGGGGAGAGATGGCGCAATATTGGTGAATATATCCTGCCTAGTACTGAGTTCAATGGAGATTAAAGCTGGTCTGAGTGTAAAATTGTTGTTGCATCTTTTCCCAGCATTGAGTATTACACCTCAAGGACCCTGCTCCCTGTGTCTTAGGGTAACTGTTATATTACTTCGTGTTAGAAGATCATAGTCAGGCTGCCCATAAACTGTGTAACTTCAAAAGTCCTGCTGTGTATTCACTTCAGGTTTTACATATTAAACAAAAGCTAAATAAGTTATACATGCTTACATTAAATCGCTGTCAAGAAAATAGCAAGTCAAATTTACCATATTAAACACATTTAATATTTTGCATTAATTAATGATGCAAGAGGCTAGAGCAGAATTTAACCCTTTGAGAACTATGATACTTTAGAGTAAAATAGTCAGAAGCACAATTTACTCGAAACAATGTTGAAATTCCCAAATGAATTAGGAAACAAATTAAAAATAACTTTTGATTCCTTAGATGAATTCTTGGAAGGGTGCAGAGGTGAGTAAGATTTCTCAGTAATCATGGGTGTTTCCAAGAGACCCTAGAAGTACAAAACCTACCTCCCATGGTCACTTGGAGATCCAGAGACCCAGTAACCTGGATTAGGGTGGTCAGTTGTACTCTAGGACCCTGCTAGTGGGCTTCTTAATGGAATGCAGTCCTACCATTTGGAGCTCAGAAACCTATCGTATATTGAGAGGCCTTGATAGAGTGGATGGAGAGGATGTGGGGAATCAGCCAGAGGGTACAGCCTCAGAATACATTGAAGTCCTTTTACATGAGAGATGAGGAGGAATTTCTTTAGCCAGAGGGTGGTGAATCTGTGGAATCCATTGCCACTGGTAGCTGTGGAGGCTAAATCATTGGATATATTTAGAGTGGAGGTTGATAGGTTCTTGATTAATAAGGGCACAAACGTTACGGGGAGAAGGCAGGAGAATGGGGTTGAGCGATAATAAATCAGCCACAATGGAATGGCAGAGCAGACTCAATGGAATAAATGGTCTAATTGTGTTCCTATGTCATGTAGTCATGTGGTCATTTAATGCCATCTCTATAAAAATGCCAAGAACTATAGATCGGTAAAGGTGGAGAACTCCCACTGGGCACTGGGAGGAGGTTTACCCCTGTGAGTAGGGAGGGGCAG
Source organism: Hypanus sabinus (assembly GCF_030144855.1). Lineage (NCBI taxonomy): Eukaryota > Metazoa > Chordata > Chondrichthyes > Myliobatiformes > Dasyatidae > Hypanus > Hypanus sabinus. The sequence goes on along the minus strand of NC_082712.1, from coordinate 171,720,288 downwards.
TGTGCTCAGCTGTCTTAACCAGCACCTCCTTTCTACAGACTCAAAGGGATCCCTAGTCTTTCAACACGTCAAGCATTTAGTTCCTTGATCTGTGGTAGATAGAATGTGCCCTGGCAGACAGAGATACCACTCCATATTGACAGGGAGAGCTTCTATTACTTAGAAAATCAGTCCCAACACTCATCAAGGTGGTGGTGGGTCTGATCAACAGATGAGGTCAAGCATTATTATTATATATAGTTTTTAAATTGGTTAGGGAACAGATTGCCAAGTGCAGTATTTAGGACCAGAATCCTGTAACCGACCTCTGTTCGAGGCCATGTTCTAGTCTTAGAATTTGGTTTGGTTTCCAAAGGGTTTTCTACTGAGTGCACAGTTGAGGGAGATGTGAGAGGGGCTAAACGGGGGTGAAGTGGGAGGGGGGGGCAGTCAGGAAGAGGTGTTGAAGAGAACCAAAACTAGCGCGTCTGTTTCAACCCCTGCTACATTCGGCCTTCCATGATGGCCCTTCATGGAGAGGCATTGATGGTGGTCATGGAGAAGGTGCAGCCCCAACCATCCTGCCCTCCCAGTTCAAGGAGGCTGCGTTTCGACCAGCAGCTCCTGCGGGGAAAATAGAGGGAATCAATTGGTGGTAAAACTCAAAAGAAACCTCACTAAAACCTTTTTTTAAAAATTTAATGTTAAACATTTTAGGTCCAAAATGAACACATGGTGCTCAAAGGGTTCAAGTATTACAAAAGTGGCAGACAAATATTAGCTGTTAAAACATTAAAGTCTGCGATTAAGAAAGTAAAAGTCAAAAAAAATTGTTTACGCACTTGTTTTACCTGTATGAGTTCGAGTGTGAGTCTTTAAGTGGTCAGAGCGAGAGAATTTACGCTGACAAGTTTTACACTGGAATGGCTTTACCCCTACGGGAGAACAAAGAGCAAAATGATTTGAATCAGGTCGTCACAATCATGCACAAGGCACACAGTACAAGAGGGTTTGCAGAATGTAGAGTCAATGCCAGTAACAGGCACGTCCTCTATCAGAGAAAAGACACGATAATGTTCTTGAAGGAATTCAGCAAGTCAGACAGTATCTACGGAAGAGGGGAATAAACAGTTGACGTTTTGGGCCAAGTCCTTTTATGAGGACTGGAAAGGAAGAGGAAGTACTTTTTCCCCTCGCCCACCTTTTATTCCAGTCCTGATGAAGGTTCTCGAACCGAAATGTTGATTGGTTATTCCACTCCATAGATACTGCCTGGCCTGCTGTTCCTCTAGCATTTTGTGTGTGTTGCTCAAGAGTTCCAGCATCCGCAGAATCTCATGTTTAGGATAGAGTTCCTGCACAAGAGCCTGGACATTGGTAACGTGTGGTCACGGTCATGTTATCATGCTCCTCCTGGGAAGAACCCAGGATGACATTGTTCACTGGTAAATTGGATTATTGTTGTTACACGTACCGAGGTACACTGAGAATTTTTGTTTTGCACACCATGCATAGAGATCATTTCATTACAATGGTACATTGCGTTAGTACAAGGGAAAACAGTAACAGAATGCAGAATAAAGTGTTAAAGTTACAGAGGATGTGCAGTCTAGTCAGACAATAAGGTGCAAGGCCATAACATGGTAGATTGTGAAGTCAGGAATCCTTTTTATCATACTATGGGACTGTTCAATAATTTTATAACAGTGGGGCAAAAGCGTGGTGTGGTGAGTGTTGACTCTCTGCATGACTTGGAGGGATTTCTGCCAGTTCCTGACTCGGCCAGAGCTTACAGAAGGAAATGAATAGTGAAAAATCTATAGGGCACTACAGCACAGTATGGGCCCTTTGGCTCACGATGTTGTGCCAGACTTTTAACATACACTAAGATTAATCAGACCCTTCCCTCCACCATAAATCCTCCATTTTCCTATCATCCAAGTGCCTATCAACAGTTTCTTGTGTCCCTAGTATATCTGCCTCAACCCCCAACCCAGCAGGCATTCCATGCATTCTCACGTAAAAGACTTATCTCTGACATTCCCCCTATATTTTTCTCGAACCACATTAAAATTATGCCCCATTGAAATAGCCGTCTCTGCCCTGCAAAAAAAAAACCCCTGGCTATCGGCTGGATTTATACCTCTCATCATCTTGTGCATCTCAGTCGTCACCTTCCATACTCCTTCATGCCAAACAGAAAAGCTCTAGCTCGCTCAGGCTGTGTCAGCATGTTCCTGAGCACGTTATCTATTGCAGTGTCGGCCTGTGTCAGGAGAGTGAGTAGTTGGACAGCTGCGCAGATAGGGATGTGGGCCAAATGAGGACAAAGGGGAATTACTTTAGATGAGCACATTGGCTGGCATGAGCTACTTAGGCAGGAGGACATGTTTCCATGTAATATTTACTCAGTGACTCTCAAAGTTGAGGGAATATGGATCAAAGACTCTTTGGGGGGCTTTTGCTGTTGCTTACATGGTGGGAGGGTTGGCACTTCTGCTGGTATGGAAGGGAGTGAGGGGGGCTGATGCTTTTGCTGCTGCTTGTGTGAAGGGTGGGGAAAGGAGCTTTTGGGGCTTCAACGTTTCCATCATTCATTCTGTGGAGTTTCTTGTTTCATGGGTGTCTGTGAAGAGTACGAATTTCAGGTTGTATCCTGTATACATTCTCTGATATTAAATTGACCTCTGAACCTTTGAAATAGGAAATGAATTCTGGAGCATTACATTCAGTTCTGGTTGCCCCATTATAGGAAGGATGTTGAGGCTTTGGAGAGGGTTCAGATGAAGATTACCAGGATGCTGCCTGGATTAGAGGGCACGTGCTATAACAAGATATTGGACAAACTTGGGTTGTTTTCTCTGGAGCAGCAGAGGCTGTGGAATGATCTGACTGAAGGTTATAAGACTATGCGAGGTGTAGACAGAGTAAACAGACAGTGTCTTTTTCCCAGGGTTGAAAGGTCTAATGCCAGAATGCATTCATTTCAGCTGAGAGGGAGTAATTTCAAATGAGATGTGAGGGGCAAGTTTTTTTTTACATAGAGAGTGGTGGGTGTCTGGAATACACTACCTGAGGTGGAGGTAGAGGCAGAAACATTGGAGGCTTTTAAGAGACGTTCAGAGAGGTACAAGAATGCAAGGAAAATGGAAGGATACAGACCGACACACACAATGTGCTGAAGGAGCTCAGCAGGTCAGGCAGCATCTATAGATGGAAACAGTCAACGTTTTGGGCTGAGACTCTTCATCAGGACTCACTATTGCTCTAGATTTCTAGCTTCTGCAGTACCTTTTGGGCCCTATGGCAGGATACTGACATTACATAGGCAGAAGAGATTAATTTAGTTGGCCATTTGATTACTACTTTCATTGTCCCAGCACCAACATTGTGGGCTGAAGGGTCATTTCCTGTGTTGTACTGTTCTATGTTCTAAAACAGCAAGTGTAGGAAACACTCAGTAGGTCAGGGAATATTCATAAAAGAGAAAAAAATTAATGTTCCCAGTTGTGACCTTTCTTCAGAACTGGCCAACTAGAAAAGCTGGTTATCTGACTAGTTAGGTTTCTGTCCCCAGAGCTTAACATCCAGTAAGTACTGAAGGCTACAACTGATTAGTCATCTGATGCTTCTCCAAGAACTTGTCCAGACAGTGGGCAGAGCAGATGCAGGGTGACATAATTTTAAGACTCTTCTCTATCTCGCTGCTCTAGTCTCTCTGACCACGGCTTCTTACATTGGTCCACAGAAGCCCAATTATCAGAATTGGTCAGCTCTGATATAATGTCAGGAGCCTGAAACATTAATACTGTTCCTCTCCTCACAAACACTCAGTGGCCACTTCATAAAGTACACTTCTACCCCTGCTCGTTAATGCAAACATCTAATCGGCCAATCATGTGGCAGGAACTCAATGTATAAAAGCATGCAGACATGGCCAAGAGGTTCAGCTGTTGTTCAGACCAATCATCAAAATGAGGAAGAAATGTGATCAAAGTAACTTTGACCAGGGAATAATTATTGGTGCCAGACAGGGCAGTTGGAGTATCTCAGAAACTGTTAATTTCCTGGGATTTTCATACACTGTCTCTAAAGCTTAAAGAGAATGGTGCTGAAAACAAAGAAAAACACCAGTGGGTGGCAGTTCTGTGGGTGAAAATGCTTTGTTAATGAGAGAGGTCAAAGGAGAATGACCACATTTGTTCAAGCTGACAGGAAGGTAATAGTAACTCAAATAATCATAGGTTACAACACCGGTGTGCAGAAGAGCATCTCTGAACGCATAACACATTGAAAATTAATTGGATAAGCTACAGTAGCAGAAGACCATGAAGTGACCACTTTATTAGGTACAGAAAGTTATTGCAAGGACATGACTGGGGACGAACCCAAGTGCAGGACACAGGCACGGAGACAGGGTCGTGAGGTGCCAGCACAGTCGTGAACGTGGAATAGGTATCCAGGGTAGTCTTTACACAGAGACAAGATTTATGTAGATTATCCAGGGAATGGTGCGGAGCTTGGAACTGACAGTCCTAAGGAATCAGGAAATGAGTTTTACGCACATTAGAATTGACCAACAAACTGGCAGCTCACTGCTGTGACTCCAGGGTTCTTATCCTGCATTCCCTGATGGAAAGCAGGTCTACTGTAATTAATTCAACTGGGAACAATTGGAAATCAGCCAAGGGAATTAAGGCCCAATCAAGGAGATAATAGCAAGATGGGGGATTGCCAGATGGGACCAAAACAGAAGTACATAATAAAATGGCCACTGAGTGTATATTGACTGATTTGCTGAGATTTTCTGGCTTTCTCTTTTCTTATTTCATTTAGAAGTTTGGTTTCCCTGTTATTGACAGCTGGTGTGTAGTACTAAAAGGACAGCAGAAAGGGAGTCACAGTTATTCAGAACAGTGACAGTACTTTCAGCCCAACCCATTCACTGCCAACTATGATATCTATTTATTTAGAGATATGGCACTGTAATAGGCTGTTCCGGCCCAACGAGTCCATGCTACCATTTCCACACAGGTGACCAATTAACCTACTGACCAATATCTTTGGAATGTGGTAGAGACCCAGAGCACTCAGAGAAAATCTACATAGTCATGCAGAGAGCATACGAACTCCATACAGTCAGTGGCTAGAATTGATCTCAGATCACTGCTGCTGTAATAGAATTATGCTAACCGCTACACTAACGTGCCACTCCCCAGTGCACCCCAGTATCTATCCCAGCTAATCAGATTTGCTTGTATTTAACCATAATCCCACCACACCTTTCCCATTCCCCTGCTTGTCTAAATGTTTTTCAAATGCTGTAATTGTGCCTATCTGTACAGTGTCCACTGGCGTCTCGTTCCGTGTACCCATCACCCTCTGTGTCAAACACTTGTCTCTCAGATTCCTCTTAAATCTTTCCCCTCTTCCCCTTAGATACATGTTCTCCAGCTTTAGACTCCTCTACACAGGAAAAAGACTGTGACTATCCACCTCATCTACGCCCCTCACAATTTTATAAACCTCTGCACGACCACTCCTCAGCCTCCAACAGTCCAGGGAAATCAGTTCCAGCCTATTCAACCTCTCATTTTAACTCGAGCCCCCCAGTCCTGGTAACTTCCTTGAAAATCTTTCCTGCACCCTTTCCAGCTTAATGACATCTGCCCCACAGCTGGGAGACCAGCACTGTGCACGTTACAAGTGTGGAGACCAGCACTGTACAGAATATTCTACTCCATGTGGAGACCAGCACCGTGTACGTTACAAGTGTGGAGACCAGCACTGTACAGAATATTCTACTCCATGTGGAGACCAGCACTGTACAGAATATTCTACTCCATGTGGAGACCAGCACTGTGCTCGATACAAGTGTGGAGACCAGCACTGTACAGAATATTCTACTCCGTGTGGAGACCAGCACTGTGCAGAATATTCTACTCCATGTGGAGACCAGCACTGTGCTTGATACAAGTGTGGAGACCAGCACTGTACAGAATATTCTACTCCGTGTGGAGACCAGCACTGTACAGAATATTCTACTCCATGTGGAGACCAGCACTGTGCACGATACAAGTGTGGAGACCAGCACTGTGCACGATACAAGTGTGGAGACCAGCACTGTACAGAATATTCTACTCCGTGTGGAGACCAGCACTGTGCACAATACCCTAAGTGCACAGTGACACTATCTAATTATACTTGTAATTGTTGTTGCACAAAGGTACAAACTCAGTCAGTTCCTTCATAGACACTAGTCTCCCCAGCAAATATGACATCTTCAAAAGGCAATGCCTCAAGAAGAAGGCTTCCATCAATAGGGACTCTCATCACCCAGGGCATATCCTCTTCTCATAGCTACCATCAGGGAGGAGGTACAAGAGCCTGAAGAAACACACTCAACATTTTAGGAAAAACCATCAGATTTATGAACAGATAATGAACCCATCAACACTATCTCACTACTTTTGATTCCTTATTTCATATAAATATATAGATAAATAGGTAGATGGACACTCCCAAGTCTAAATGGGAAACACCTGAGAAGGTAGTGGAGAATGACAGAGCTAAGATCCTGTGGGACTTCCAAATACAGACTGATAAGCAGGACCAGACAACCAATCAGACAAGGAACAGAAGAATGGAATAGTAATAGACGTGGCAATCCTGAATGACACTAACATCAGGAACAAAGAATATGAGAAGCTGGAGAAATGCCAGGGTTTGAAAGAGCAGGTAGAAAGGATATGGAAGGTTAAAACCAGAGTAATCCCAGTAGTGATAGGAACATTTGGAGCTGTGACACCTGGACTGAGAGAATGGCTCCAATAAATCCTGGAAACATCTGCGATCTCGGTCCAGATGGGTGCACTAGTAGGAACAGCAAGGATTCTGTGGCGTTCACTACTATCTGCCTGTCTCGCCACTTTCAAGAATTATGTTCCTGCTCCCCTAGGTCTCTCTGTCCTACAACAGTCTCCAGAGACCTACCATTTACTACGTAATTCCTGCCCCTGCACCTAAGATGCCACACCGCATACTTGTCCAAGTTAAACTAATTCCAGCCGAAGTTCCTAGGCTTGCTTCCTCAGTTCATCTATACTGTAAACGCTGGTTCCTCACAGCTCCTGGGATCAGGTGCTTCCTGTGTGGAGTTTGCTTGACCGATTTCCTCCCACATCCCTAAGGCACTCAGTGTAGCTTAGCGGCAAATCGAATGACAGAGAAGTGTCCTGAAGGAGGGTCGCAGCCTGAAACGTTGACTCTGTTTCTCTCTATAGATGCTGCCTGACCTGCTGAGTTCCTCCAGCATTTTGTGTGGATTTCCAGCAATTGTAGAATCTCTTGTGTTGATGTGTACGTGTGAAGTCGCAGGGTGAAAGAGAGCAAAGAAAAGGGGAAATGGGACTAATTGGATCATTTCCTGGGAGTCAACATGACGGGCCAAATTTATTTTATTTATGGAGACACAGCACGGAATAGGCCCTTCTGAACCATCGAGCAATGCCAGCCACCAATCTCCTGATTTAACCCGAGCCTAATGGCAGGGTAATTTACAGTGACCAATTAACCGACCATCTGGTACATCTTAGGACTTTGGGAGGAAACAGGAGCACCCGGGGGAAACCCCCATGCAGTCATGGAGAGGACTTACAGACAGCAGTGGGAAATGAGCCCAGGCCCCTGGTACTGTAAAACATTGTGCAAACCAGTACCATTCTGATGCCTCCTGTTTCGTTGTTCTAACATATCACATATAACGTCAGCAGCGCACTGCTTCGAGGTTCAGCTCCACTGAAGCCACAAAAATAATTTCTAATGAAGGCCATTCAGCCCATCATGTGTACAAGCACACAGACACACCTGGAGGAAATCTGTTCTACATGAGAACAACTTCCGGTGTGACGCAGAGAACACGCGGCAGGTATGAAAGGAGAGGCTGAACAATCTAAAGACCCAACCACCAACCACAGACACCACTTAACCTTGCCCACACTGAACCAGAATACGTGGATCCCGATCGTCCTTTACAGCCACCTGAGGACTCACCTGTAGACAATCACTTAGGAAACCATTGTACTCGACTTGAGTGATTGCAATAGTACTGTAATGTGTCTGCTGAAATTTAATTTAAATGGAGAGATTTTAACCCACAACTCAGTAACTTAATCTCCGCACTATCACCACCACATTATGCAATGCGGAGCACAACGTAGTTCTATCATTAAACAGCAAACGTATCTCCACAAACCTGGTGTAACTTTTAATGCAAACCTCTTCTTCTAGTTATTTGCCCCTGTGTTCCTCTCCAAGTCTCCTTCCTTTCCTCTCCTCTCTCCAAATCATGTCTCTCTCAACGTTAATTCTCTTGCCAGTGACGCTGCTGGTAAATTTTTATTTCAGGTTTGCAGCATCTGTAACAAACTCAGTGACCATTTTATTAAGTTTCTCCTGTATCTTATAAAATGACTTTTGAGTTTATGTTCATGGGCTTCTGCTGTGACCCATCCACTTCAAGGCTCAACGCGTTGTGTGTTCACAGATGGCCTTTTGCATTTCGCTGTTGTAACACATGGCTATCTGAGTTACTATCGCCTTCCAGCTTGAACCAATCTGGCCATCCTCCTCTGACCTTTCTCATTAACAAGATGTTTCACCCACAGAACTGCTGCTCACTGGATTTTTTTCACATCATTCTCTGTAAATTCTTGACACTATTTTGCATGAAAATCCAAGAAGATCAGTTGTTCTGAGATACTCAAACCGCCCAGTCTGGCACCAACAATCATTCCACAGTCAAAGTCACTTAGATCTCATATCCTCCCCAATCTGATGTTTGGTCTGAACAACAACTGAACCTTTTGACCATGCCTGTGTGCTTTTATGCATTGAGTTACTGCCACATGATTGGCTGATTAGAGATCTGTGTTAACAAGCAGGTGTTCAGGTGAACCTAATAAAATGGCCTTTGAGTATATATTGCTGCTGCAAGTGCACTTATGGGTTTGTGTGACAAGAACTGGTTTCAATGGTCTGATAGGCTAAAGAGGCATCTTACAGAGTGAAAAACTGTCTCCTGAAGGAACTCTGTGAGTCAAGCAGCATCTGTGAAAGGGTGAGGAATTGTAGATGTTTCAGGTGTAAAGTCCTGGTACAGACAAAACATCAATCGTTCCTTGCCCACTGAGTCCAGATCACTGTCTGTTCCTCCAGATTTCTCCATCCGCAGCCTCAGTTTTCCAGAATATTTTGTTTCCTTATTAACATAATTTCCATAGTATGTTTTCTTCCCTCTCCTAATCCTGTGGCATTTAACTCTCTCCCTGTCATCTCCTCTGTGTGTCAACGTAAGGGAGAGCGAGTCATTACCCTGTACAACATCAAAAGAGGCTAGTCTGTGTCAGCCCTCAGAGTGACCCCATCAATCACATCCAGCTGCTGATTTCTCTGAACCTTGTTCTCTCTCGCATGCGTGTTGCCGCTTCCCGATTCTCCAGACACGCATCTACACAAGTTCACCTATCAACGTGTCTTTGGCAAGTGTGATGAAACGCAGAGGAAAGCCAAGCAATAAACAGAAGAGTTTCTGCCAATGCTAGAAATCCAGAGTAACCCACGCAAAATGCTGGAGGAACTCAGCAGGTCAGGCAGCATCTATGGAGAGGAATAAAGAGGTGATGTTTTGGGCCAAGACCCTTTATTATAACCAAGTGATCATAGGGAGAACATGCAAGTCATTGTCTTCTTCTGAACAGCATCTTTTCAAGATGGGTGAGTCCAACCATTATCAATACTCTTCAGAGATTGTCTGCCTGACCTCAGTGCTCGTGTAACTGGGACTTGTGATATGCACCAGCTGCTCATACGACCATCCACCACTTGCTCCCATGGCTTCACATGACCCTGATCAGGGGACTAAGCAGGTGCTACACCTTGCCCAAGGGTGACCTGCAGACTAGCAGAGGGAGGGAGCGCCTTACACCTCCTTTGGCAGAGACATATCTCCATCCCTCCACCCTGGTAGCCCTTAGTTCAGTGTACATGAAGATTTCAATGCCAAGTAAATGTGGAAAATTTAGGGAGGGTGCAGAGGAGATTTACCTGGATTAGAGAGCATGTCACATGAGAATAGGATGAGAGATCTAGGGCTTTTCTCTTTGGATGAGAGGTGACTTGATAGGATGTATAATTTGATAAGAAGCATAGACAGAATAGACAACCAGAGACCTTTTCCCAGGGCAGAAATGGCTAATATAAAAGGCCATAATTTAAGGTGATTAGAAGAAAGTACGGGGGGATATCAGAGGTAGGTTTTTCTTTACACAGGGGGAGGAGCATGGAACGTGCTGGTAGGGAGGCAGATACATTGGGGAGATTTAAAAGCCCCTTAGATGGGCAAATGAATGAAAGAAAAATGAAGGAGGGAATGGATCGATTGATCTTAGAGTGAGTTAAAAGTCCAGCACAACATTGTGGGCTGAAGGGCCTGTACGGTGCTGTGCTGTTCTATGTTCTATGTTCTTACCAGTGTGTCTTCGCTGGTGTCGTTTCAGCTGATCCGAACGGGAGAACCTTCGTCCACAGTCCTTGAAATCACACTGGTAAGGTTTCTCACCTAATCAGAGATAAACAAAGAGTGGTTACACTTCATGTTGTTATCCGAGTGATATGTTTAAGCATGACCGAATGGTAAACTCTGCTTCTCCCCACAAAAGCTGTGTTTCAGGTCATACTGCATGTCAGTGATAATAAACCTGACTCTGATTCGAATTTGCATTCGGGCTACTTCAAGTTTCTTCACTTCAAAGCTTATGATTGTAACCCTAATTTAGTCAATTAACAGAGTAAGTGTTACAGTAAAAAGTATTAAAAATTAGCACAATGAAGATTTAAAGCCACACAGGAGAGAGAAAAACTGTAGGGTTTTAAACAAATCAGTGACATAGGGTTGTACAGAGAAGAAGCAGGCCCTTCGGCCCATCTTGTCCATGCTGACTGTGACTCTAATCTTATTTGTCTGCATTTGTCCTGTATTCCTCTAGTTCTTTCCCATCCAAGTGCCTGTATGAATGATTTTTGAACATTATAGACACTTCCTCTGGCAGCTCCTTTCACATACACACGACCTTCTGTGTGAAAAACCTGCTCCTCAGATCTCCTCAAAACTCCTCTCCCTCACACAAAAACTATTCCCTCTGGTTGTACACTCCCCAAAGCAAGGAAAATTATCTACCCTATGCATGCCCCTCATAATTTTACAAACCTATATAAGGTCACCCTTCAGGTTGGTTACTTAAAGATGTTATACTTGGGGGAGGAGGTGGAGATATGTCCCACTACCTATTAAATACTCCCAGTGGTGTGCGTCTCAAATAATTCTGACAACTAAATTAAGCTCCTGGCCTTTAAGTGTGACATAGCCACTGAAGTCAGTGGATCCATTTCTTCTGACAGGAGAAGGGCAAAGGCAGGTTTCAGGTACCTTAAAACCAGTCACCTCAGATGGGGATTGTCAGCCATGGTTGGCAGCTTAGCTAGGAGAGAGAAAACTCTGATTTCAAACCTCCAGTGCCTTGCAGATATACCCACTCATGGGAAGGATTTGGGAGTAAACTCTAAGGCAAAATCCAGAGCAGGAGTCCCTAAGGCAGTTCATTGCTGACTGGTAACTCCAGCTACGTCTCTGGTGCCAAACTGTATCAGTCTCTGCCATTCCTCTGGATTCATCAGCTACGTGGAGAGGGGGAGCCTGCTGCGTGAGAAACAGCTTGCTCTTCATATCCTACTGCCCTGGCTTGCTTATCACGTAGACAACAAGGACGCAATATCCATGGTTGACCTGACCAACGAAGAGCCTTAATAAGGTCACCCATCAGCCTCCTGTGTTCCAGTGAGAATCAACCCGGTCTATCCAATCTCTCCTTACAACTACAGCTCTCTACTCCAGTCAACATCGTGCCGAATCTCTTCTGCACTATTTTCAATGTTACTATATCCTTCCTGTACTGTGCTGACCAGAACAGTACGCAATTCTCCAAATGCAGACTGAAGAATACTTTGTACAGCTGCAACAAAATATCACGATTTTCAAAATGCCTCAGCCTATTGAGGGCAAACCACCTCACTACCCTATCCACCTGCGTCACCACTTTCAGAGAGCTATCAACCTCTGTGCCAAGGTCCCTCTGGACACCAACTCTCCTGAGGTTCTGGCTGTTGATTGCACAGTATTTGTTGTGCCCAAAAGCACTAGGTCAATGTGCCAGAGCAGAAAAGGGGTGGGGGGATGGAGAGGGAGAGATGGTGGGGTGTGGGGATGAGGGAAAGAAAGTTGAGACAGAGCGAGAGTTGAGAGTTGGTTAAGAGAAAGAGATAGAGAGAGACAGAGTAGAGAGAGTTGAGTGAGAGAGAGAGTTGGGAGAAAGAAGGGGTTGAGAGAAAGAGAGTTACGTGAAAGAAAAATATAAAAGGGGAGAGGTTAAGTGAGAGTCGAGTGAGAAAGAGAGAAATGAGAGAAAGAGAAAGTGAGTTGAAAGACAGTTGAGAGAGAGAGAAATGGTAGAGAGCTGGGACAGAGTTGAGAAGGAAATTTGAGAGAAAGTTCTGAGAGAGAGAGAGAGAGAGAGAGGGGGGGGGGGGGGAGAGAGAAAGAGAGTGAAACACAGCCTAACGATTGGCTGGCAAGTGTTGCAACATTTACACTCTCTCTGTAGTTAGAAATTTTTCCTTCATGTGATTAAAAACAATAGCTAAGATAAATCATTTTAAGGTTATCTGATTAATTGAATAGACAATTAGTGACTAATTGATCACTATATAAACATAAAATGAGATGAGGAGTATAACAGGCAGGTATACAGAGAGATAAGACCAGAAGACCATAACATATAGGAGCAGAATTAGGCCATTTGGCTCATTTCTCTGTTCCACCATTTCATCATAGCTGATCCAATTTTTCTCCTGCCTTCTCCGCGTATCCCTTCATGCCTGATCAATCAAGAATCTATCAACCTCTGTCTTAAATATACATAAAGACTTGTTCTCCCCAGATGCCTGTGGCAAGTAATTCCACAGTTTCACCACTCTCTGGCTAAAGAAATTCCTCCTCATCTCCGTTCTAAAAGTATAACTCCCTTTTCTGAGGCTGGGTCCTCTGGTCTTAGACTCTCCACCTTAGGAAATATCCTCTCCACATTCGCTCTGTCAAGGCCTTTCACCATTTGATAGGTTTCAATAAGGCCACTCCTCATTCTTCTGAATTCTGCTGAATACAGGCCTACAGCCATCAAACACACTTCATATGACAAGCCATTCAATCCTGGAATCATTTTTGTGAGCTTCCTTTGAACCCTCTCCAGTTTCAGCACATCCTTTCTAAGATAAGGAGCCCAAATCTGCTCACAATACTCCGAATGAGGCCTCACCAGTGCCTTATGAAGTTTCAACATTACATCCTTGCTTTTATAATCTAGTCTTCTTGAACTGAGAACATTGCATTTGCCTTCCTCACTGTGGTGAACTACATATACCTGTCTGGACACCCCCCCCCCCCCCCAGCTGACTGCTCCTGTGGCTCCTCCCACAGACCCCGGTATAAAGGCGATTGGAGACACTGCTCCTCCCTCAGTCTCCAGGATGTTGTGTGATGGTCTCTTGCTGCTGACAGTGCTTTCTTCCAGCTAAAAAAGCCTATTTCTCGCCTCATGTCTCCAAGAGTTATTGATGGTGCATCACTCACCACAGACTCAACCTGTAAATTAACCTTTAAGGAATCCTGCACAAGGACTCCCAAGTCCCCTTGCATCTCAGTTTTTTGTATTTTCTCTCCATTGAGAAAATAGTCAACCCTTTCATTTCTTCTACCAAAGTGCATGATCATACACTTCCCAACACTATATTCCATCTGCCATTTCTTTGCTCATTCTCCTAATCTGTCAATGTCCTTCTATAGCCTCTCTACTTCCTCAAAACGACCTGCCCCTCCATCTATCTTCATATCATCTACAAACTTTGCAACAAAGCCATCAATTCGATCATCCAAATCTTTGACATATAATGTCAAAAGAATTGGTCCCAACACAGACCCCTGTAGAACACCACCAGACAATGGCAGCCAGTCAGAAAAAGCTCCCTTTATTCCCACTCTTTGTCTCCTGCCAGTCAGCCACTGCTTTATCCTTGCTAGAAATTTTCCTGTAATACCATGGGCTCATAGCTTGACAAGCAGACTCACGTGTGGCACCTTGTCAAACACTTTCTGAAAAACCAAGTACATAGCATCAACCGATTTTCCTTTGTCTATCCTGCTTGTTACTTCTTCAAAGAATTCCAACAGATTTGTCAAATAAGATTTTCCCTTAAGAAAACCAAGCTGACTACAGCCTATTTTATCATGTGCCTCCAAGTACCCTGGGACCTCATCCTTAATAATTGACTGCAACATCTTCCCTCCACTGAAGTTAGACTAACTGGTCTACAGCTTCCTTTCTTCTGCTTCTCTACCTTCTTGAATAGTGGAGTGACATTTGCAATTTTCCAGTCTTCCAGAACCATTCCAGATTCAAGTGATCCTCGAAAGATCATTACTAATGCCTCCATAATCTCTTCAGCCCCCTCTTTCAGAACTCTGGAGTGTACACCGTCTGGTCTAGATGTTATCTGCATTTCAGTTTCCCAACAGCCTTCTGTCTAGTTATGGTAACTTTACACACTTCATGACTCCTGACACCTAGAATTTCCACAATACTAGTAGTGTCTTCCAGAGTGAAGACTAATGCAAAAGACTTATTCAGTTTGTCCTCTATTTTGTTATCCCCCATTACTACCTCTTCAGCATCATTTTCCAGCAGTCCAATATCCACTTTTGACTCTCTTGTACACTTAATGTATCCTGAAGAAACTACTGGCATCTATCCTCTTTAATATTACTAGCCAGCTTTCTTTTGTATTCCATCTTTACCTTCTTAATGACTTTTTTAGTTGTCTTTTGTTAGTTTTTAAAAGCTTCCCACTAATTTTTGCTCTATGCCCTCTCTTTGGCTTTTATGTTGGCTTTGACTTCTCTTGTTTGCCATGGTTGTGTTATCACAATGGAGATAGAGTGGGAGTAGATGATTATAGAGCAGAAGCCAAGAGTTTGACTGTGCCTTAAGAACACAGAGAGCAAGGCAGATGAGCAATGGGTTTCTCCTTCTGAGTTAGTGTGGAATTATGGTACTGATTTAATAAAGGGATAACATCTCCACCACACTGTCAGTCAACACAGGCGCATCTCAAAGATGCATGCTTAGCCCACTGATCTAGTCTCTCTACGCTCACGGCTGTGTGGTTAGGCACAGCTCAAATGCTATTTCTAAATCCGCCAATGAATAAAGTCGCAGAATTGCAGATATCGAATTGGAGGCATAAAGGAGTGAGATAGATAAGCAGGTTAAGTGATTTTGCAACAACATCCTTGCACTCAACGCCAGAAAAATCTAGGAATTATTTGTAGACTTCATTGAGAGGTCAGTGATGGAAAAGGTGAGCACCTTCAAGTTCCTGAGCATCATCATCTTGGAGGATGTATCCTGGGCCCTAAACATTAATACACAAAGAAGGCACACTGCATATTGGAGTTTGAGGAGATTTTTAATGTCACTAAAGACTCAAGCAAATTGCTACAGATATACGATGGAGAGTATTCTGACTGGTTGTATCACAGTATGATTGGTATGGAGGCTCTAACGTGTAGGATCTTTAGTGGATGCAGAGAGTTGTAGATTCACAAGGACAACCCTCCCCACCATCATGACATCTGCAAAAGGTGATGCATCAAGAAAGCAGCTTCCATCAATAAGGATATTCTCCATCCAGACATGTCCTCTTCTTGATACTAACATGAAGGAGGAGGTACAGGAGCCTGATGACAAACATTCAATGGTTCAAGAACAGCGTCTTCCCCCTCCACTGTCAGATTTCTGAATGGTCCATGACCCAATGAATATTCCCTAAATATGATTCTTTTGCACTTTGTATTTACTGCGGACTTATTTTTGTAACTTATAGCAGTTTTTATGTCTTGTACAGTACAATAGAATAGAACTGAACACTACAGCGTAACGCAGGCCTTTTGGCCTATGGCATTATGCCAGCCTTATTCAAGATTCAAAATTGTGCAGTGTCATTTCCAGCACACAAGTGTAAAGGAGAATGAAATAATTGCACCTTGAATCTGGTCCAACACAAAAAGCACAATAAGATAAAGAACAAAACAATAAAAACACAATAAACATAAATCCATGATAGCTTACATACAAAGGTTGATTGTAGGTCCATAAAATGGTGCTAGGCACAGGAGTGTTTGTAGATAAGATAACAAATAGGAAATGATAAAGTAGTGATGGTTGGTGTGGAT
The DNA here is from genome assembly GCF_030144855.1 of Hypanus sabinus. Classification (NCBI taxonomy): domain Eukaryota; kingdom Metazoa; phylum Chordata; class Chondrichthyes; order Myliobatiformes; family Dasyatidae; genus Hypanus; species Hypanus sabinus. The sequence goes on along the minus strand of NC_082712.1, from coordinate 171,703,910 downwards.
GGGTGGGTTTGTGGGTGGGGGTGTTGATCAGCCTTACTGCTTAGTCTGGTGGTCTCTTTCCAGATGGGAATGGGACAAACAGTCCTTGAGTGGGGAGAGGTGGATCCTTCATGATGTTACTGGCACTTTTCCAGCACCTTTCTGTATATACGTCCTTTATGATGGGTGGCTGGTACCAGTGATGCATTGGGAAGTTTTGACTACCTGGTGTAGAGTCTTAAAAACTGCTGCAGTTCAGTTTCTGTATCATGCAGTAATGTAGCTTGCTCCAATGCTCTCTACTGCACATCTGTAGTATGATGTGGGTTTATCTAACCCTTCTAACCCTTCCCTTCCACATAGCCCTCCATTTTTCTATCATTTAGGTACTACTTGCGTGACGGGGTGGAGATAATTCTCTCCTCCTTCCACTACCCTGCAGGCTACCCTTGGGCAAGGTGTAGCACCTGCTTAGTCACCTACTCAGGTTCACATGAAGCCTTGGGAGCAGGTGGTGAATGGTCGTATGAGCAGCTGGTGCACATCTCAAGTTCTGGTTACGCGATCTCTGAAAAGTATTGATAATGGCTGGAGTCACCCATTTGGTAAAGACACTGCCCAAAAGAAGGCAATGGCAAACCACGGGTGTAGAAAATTTTGCCAAGAACAATCCTGGCCAAAGAGAGACCATGATCGCCTATGTCATATGAACAAAGGAGCAATGTATTGCTACCACAAGGCAATACATTTCATAATGTAAGTCAGCGATAATAAATCTGATTCTGATTCAAGATCAAGTTCACTGTCATCTGACTGTACATCTGTACAACCAAACCTTTTGTAGTTTGCGGATGGACATTTGAAGCCTGGAGTTAATGCACCCTGTGTTCAGGAATTGGTCTGGGGGCGAGCGGGGGACAATGACTGTATAAATTGTCTCCAACTTAACTTCAAGCCCAGAGTTTCCGAGCTAAAAGGGCAGCTGGAGTCACGTTAGAACATCTGGATGGCTGAGGGTTCCCAAGAGGTGGCCGCCACATTGACACAGAACAAACAGGTGGCATTCCAGAAAAGTTGGCAGAATTAGAATTGGCTTATTATTGCCACATGCACCCAGACACATAGGGGTGTATGGGGTGTCCAGGGGAGGGGAAGCCCCCCCTGGAGAAGGGGCTTGTCGTGTCCATTTCAGGGCAGCTCACTCACCGTTGGTCCTTACCGGACACTCAGCCCTCACTTGCTGCTCCAAGTAGCTGTTTGCATATGACTACGGCCACAGCCTGGTACACCGCTTCGACAGGCAGAGTTAGCCAGCAATCTCATAGATGTGAGATAGGGACACATCTGTCCTAGCAAGTGAATTCAGCTCTGGCGGTCTGGGCAAATGAGATCTACAAGTGAGATCCAATGGCCAGGAAGGCACTTCTGCAAAGCTCTGTTGAGAGGAAAGGACGTGAAGAGGCGCAGAGGACATCATGGCCATCCACTGAAACCAAGGAATTCCCCAGTTCGTGCCGCTTGCTTGCGCCACTGGACCCAGAACTCTGAGCTCAAGAGAACGGAACTGCCCCAGAGCAACAGCTTTCCCTGCTTTAAAAACTTTGAAAACTTTCCTGCACAGGTCTCCTGTCATCATCAGACGCAATGGACAACCATTAAAAAACCCCAGATGCAGTGAAAAGCTTCTGTTTGCATGCCATGCAGTCAGATCATTCCATTCCTAAGTACATCGAGGACATAAAATGGAAAATATGAACATAGCATCATAGACACCATATTCTGCCAGCTTGTACACCTTTCCACTAACCCTACCTTCTTATTCTGGTTTCTGCCCCCTTCCATTCCAATCCTGATGAAGGGTCCCAGCCCAAAAAGTCAACCGTTTATTCCCCTCCATTGTTGCTGAATTCCTCCAGCATCTTAATTTAGCGCACAACGGGCCCTTCCAGTCCTTCAAGTTGCACTGGGCAGCAATCCCCAATTTAACCCTAGCCTAATCACAGGACAATTTACAATGACCATTTAACCTACTAACCGGTATGTCTTTGGACTGTGGGAGGAAACCGGAGCACCCGGAGAAAACCCATGTGGACACAGAAAGGTTGTACAGACTCCTATCAGACAGCGGCGAGAATTAAACGCGGGTTTCTGGTACCATAAAACGTTATGCTAACTATTATGCTACTCTACAACACACATATTTTGTGTGTGCTCCACAGAGTATGTTGTTATGAACAATGCAAGTAAGTAAATAAACTTCATGTGCTACAGCAAGGTAGATTGGGAGATCAAGAGTTCATCTTTTTAGCGTACAAGAGGTCAGTTTAAGAATCTGATAACAAGGGGGTAGAAGCTGTCCTTGAGCCTGGCTAGATGTGCTCTCGGGCTTTTGTCTTCTGCCAATGGGAGGAGGAAGAAGAGAGAATGACCGGGGAGGGTGGGGTCTTTGATTATGTTGGCCGCTTTCCCGAGGCAGGGTGAAGCGTAGACGGAGTCAGTGGAGGAGTGGATGTTTTGAGAGTAATTTCAGGAGTTTTCAGAGGATAGGCGGCTCCCGACTTGACTCTGCACGCTGAAACCTGTTGAAGGGGCTTAGTCCAAGAGTCTACACAAATAGGATGAGCAAGTGTTATAGGAGTTTGGGAGCATACAAATAACTCTGTAAGCTCCTGTATGGAGAGGTGCCTCTCTGGTGCTGGAGTAAAGGTTGTCATCCAGAGGGTGCGGAACATTCTGGAATGGGAAGAGACTGAGCCAGAACTTTCTCTGTAGTTGTTACACTTTATTGTGCACTCTGTTCTTGTTTAACTTCAGTGACCTTAATGCACTGTTGTAATGTATTGATCAATATGGATAGAATGCTAGAAAAGCTTTTCCATTTCAACATTCTGGATCTCCTCTCACCTCTTCTCTTTTTCTCACCTGCCCATCACCTTCGTGATTCCCTTCCTCCTCTCTTTTCTTCGATAGTCCACTGTCCTCTCCTAAGAGATTCCTTCTTCTTCAGCCCTTGACCTTTTCTGCCTATTATCTCCCAGCTTCTTGCTTCATCCCCTTCAACTGGCTTCACCAATCACCTGCCAGCTTGTACTGCTTCGCTGCCCCTCCCACACCTTCTTATTCTGGCTTCTGCCCTCTTCCTTTCCAGTGCTGATGAAGGTCCTTGGCCCAAAACATCGACTGTTTATCTCCCTCCATAGATGCTGCCTGACCTGCTGAGAGATATTCCAGTTTTCCACTGTACCTCAGTACAGGCGACAATAATAAATCATGTTACCAATTTACTACGTGAGCTTTGAGCCACACGGAAAGGGATGCCAGATGAGAAGAGTAAAGCAAGTGGTTTTAAACAGGGTTTTAAAGGTTATAGTGAGAAGAGGAAATCATGGGAGGACGTTGCTGAATTGTGTCTGGCAACTGATGGCACGGATAGTGAACTGGGTGATGAGCGAACGATGAGCAAGAGGCCAAGATATTGTGAATACAGTTTTCACTTGGCTTTGGACAATTAACAATTACAGTATAATCACAATAATCTGACATCTTGGGGTCTTTGGTGACTTTTGGATGTTACTCCATTTAATATCCAAACGCACTCTTACTTCACTTTTGTTTTATGGGTTACACAGTGATACACAGGACATGGAACACTACAGCACAGCACAGGGCCTTTGGCCCATGATGTAGTGCCAACGTTTTAACCCACTCTAGGATCCATCTAACTCTTCCCTCCTATGTAGCCCTCCTTTTTCTATCAGTCATGTGACTGTCTAAGAGTGTCCTTAATCTATAGGCCTCTACCATCACCCTTGGCAGGGTGTTCCAAGCATTCAACACTCTGTCTAAACAAAAACTTACCTCTGATATCCCCCTATACTTTCTTCAAATCACTGCATCATATTAGACATCTCCACCCTAGAACAAAGTCTCTGGCTGTCCACTCAATCTATGCCTCTTGCCTTCTTGTACACCTCCATCAAGTCATTGCTCATCCTCCTTCACTCACTCAAACTATCCTCAGAAGACATAATCTCCAATCCAGGCAGCATCCTGGACCCTCCTCTGCACCCTCTCTGTAACTTCTACATCCTTTCTATACTGAAGCAACCAGGACTGAACACAATACTTCAGGTGTGGTCTAACCTCGCAGCTCTTGAACTCAGTTTGCCATCTTATGAAGGCCAACACACCATACACCTTCTTAACCATTCAATCAAGTTGCATGACAACATTAAGTGATGAATGGACATTGACTCCAAGATCCCTTTGCACCCCCACACAACTAAGAATCGCACAGTTAACCCTGTATTCTGCCTTCAAATTCAATTTGATATAACAAATTTTCCAGTCAACTAGTGAGTTTGAAGGCAGTGGGAAATATAAAAGCACTTGGGACTTCAGTCCCAGTTTGGAATCTGATTCTGTACTGGAATTGGAGTCTGGGATACTCCAATTTGGAATACAGGGACGGGAGTATTTCTATCTCCAATCCCAGTTCTAGCCACCCCTCGTTACTCAGTCAGACCCAGGTCCACTCTGCAGTCTGGATGTAAGTTCTTGACCTAAAACATTGACTGTCCATTTCTCTCCATGAATGATCCCCAGAGATCCCCAGCATTTTGTTAAGTTTCACAGCCCAGAGTTGGAGAATGAGGGGAGATTTGATAGAGGTATACAAAATCATGAGGGGTATAGATAGGGTAAATTCAAGCTGGCTTTTTCCACTGATGTTGAGTGAGACTAGAACTAGAGGTCATAGGTTAAGGGTAAAAGGAGAAATACTTAAAGAGAACCTGAGGGAGAACCTCTTCACTGGGGGGGGGGGGGGGGGTGCGAGTGTGGAATGAGCTGCCAGAGGAAGTGGTGGATGTGGGTTTGATTGCAACACTTAAGAGAAGCTTGGATGAGTAAATGGATGGGAGGGGTCTGGAGGGCTATGGTCCAATGGGACTTGGCAGAGTGACAGTTCAACATGGACTAGCTGTGCCAAAGGGCCTGTTTCTGTGCGGTGGTGCCCTATCACTCTATGACTCCCATTATCGCAGCCAAACCAATGCTCAGGCATTAGTATTGAAGGCCTGATCATCGATATAAATCCAGCCACAAGTGGGTTCTCACTGTGCTACGTTGAACGTCGAGCCTAGAACAGCACAGCAGAAGAACAGGCCCTTTGGCCCACAATGTTGTGCTGATCTAATTAAGCCAAAGACGCCTAACTCCCTTTACCTGCGCATGATCCCTATCCCTCCATTGCTCACTTGCCTTCCTAAAACCCTCTCATATCTCCTCATCACCCCTTGTAGAGCATCGCAGGCACCCACCCCTCTCTGTAAACAAAACCTTGCCTACTCACCTCCTTTGAACTTTCCCACTCTCTATTTAAATGCTTAGCAGTCTACCTGTGACTTTCATAATTTAAAACCTTCTATTAGGTCTCCTCTCAGCTTCTGCTGCTCCAGGGAAAACAAAAGTTTGTCAAACCTCTCCTTACAGCTCATACCCTCTAATCCAGGCAGCATCTTGGTAAACCTCTTCTGCACCCTCTCCAAAGCCTCCACATTGTTTCTTTAATGGAGCGTTCGGAACTGAATACAATACAGATGTGGTCTGACCATTGGCTGCTAAAGTTCACCTATTACCACAGATGCTGCATTTCAAAAGTACTTCAGTATTAGTAAAATGTTATAAGACTTCCTGAAGTCACAAATGGTAATAAATAAATCACCAAGTATACTCTGAGCTGCTTTGCCTTGCTTATTTCCCATTTTTTTCATCTGTAATTTAGGTAATTTACAGCCCATAAAATTGAACTGAAGTGATCTCTGCCCCCCAATGCCCGCCGCATGCTATTGCTATCATTTTGCTCCCCGTCTCTCTCTGATCTGCCTGCTCCTTCAGGCAGCTGCTGCTGGTCACCTCGCCTGTTTCTTGTGTCCGCTTGCTGGCATGACAAAAGTTAAGTGGCTGTATTTGCTTAATTGTAAAAACACGGAAGATCATCCGGCCAAGAGAAAATGGACAGGGGTTGGTGGTGGTGGTGGGGGGGTGGGGGGGGGGGTTTGCTCGTGCAACATTTCAGAGTTGTTTCAGCTTAATTGATTTTGTGTCATCTACAGAAACTGTCAGAGGTGCTGAAAGTGGTCAATTACACTCTGACCACAGAACCTCCTCCAGGCACTGCGGCTCTTTGAGAGTCAGTCCTTGACATATTAAAACAAATTCTGGTAGCACAGTGCAGTGACGAGAAAAGCCCTTTAGTTGCTCCTGCAATTAAAACAGTTTGAATTTTTCTACACATCTTTGATTCTCCAGCATTTTTATAAGGTCATATGTTTTAGATATTAGAATGAAGTAAAAGGCTATGGATTGAATTAAAACTTGGAAGATAACGTATGCTCTTTTTTTAAGCAATATTTAAGTGTTCATGTTTTAAAACATATGGCTTGGGTGGTGTCAGATGTTATGCTTGGCTATCGTAGGCAATATCTCAAGATGAACTGACATTTACCCACTGCTGTCTTCAGGGTTCAGGTTTTCTGACATGTTTTCACAGCAACTAAATGTCAATTGGAGGTCAATTTCACTTGAGCAAAATCCAGAAAGAAAACTTTCCACTTACCCAGGTGGGATGGCTTTTGAGTGGGGATCAGGCTGTACTCCTTCAGTACAAATAAATTAACTGCAAGATTCTTATTGGACGAGACGGATCAAGAGATACAGAGCTATGAAGAGCAGACGGGGCCGAGTAGAGATTGGCCGTGATCAAATTGAGTGGCTCAATAGGCTTATTGACCTGGTGTCAAGTTCATAAAGTTTTCATTTTCCTTTTGGCACCTTGGTTCTGATTTATTTTTTGATATGGACCCAGTACATAAAGGGGTATGAAATGGGATGACAAAATCTTAAGAAACAGATGTGTGTTGGCCTCATCCATAAAGAGGGGAAGTAAGCTCTTCCAAAATGCTGCTATCATCTCCAATTCACAATAGCTGCTTCAAAGAAAATGTCTATGGGATCTTTCTGGAAGATTTATTTCTATTTTGTTTGGTCCCAATGCATCTCTGAAAACACCATCTGACGATCCTGTGGAATTTTAACTGAAACTGCAGTCCCATCTGTGTCTACAATCCGGCAGAAGGATTTTTTTGCTTCAGATGACAAATTACTCTTCCTTTTCGACAGCCCTTAGCTGTCACTCGCAATCGTCCCTGGGTTCGTTCAGTATGAGTTTTTCTGCCTTCAGGAGGAGGGGGAGAGCTGGTTGGGGTGAGATTTAAAGGATCTGCTACTGAGAGTTACAAAAATACGGGCAGGGCTTTTGAGGAAGGTGGACTCCAGGGAGGAGATGGAAGCCTTTGTTGTGGGGAGAGAACCTTAAATTGAAACATTCGGCCTTCAACCATTAATCTTAATGATTATATTGGGTTCCTCATGAACCTGGGAGCATAGAAATGGGATCTGATTTTGGCCTCACTTTGTCCATTGATTCTCTCATATATCAGCCTTAATTGTATGTAGTGATTCAGCTTCCACAACAGCCTGGCTTAGACATTTATAACCTCAGAGTCATTGAGTGCTGTGGCACAGCAACAGACCCTTTGGCCCATCTAGTCCATGTCGAACCGTTATTTTGCCAAGTCCTGTTGATCCACAGTTAGACCATAGCCCTCCATACACCTCCCATTCAAGTACTTAACTGAACTTCTCTTAAATGTTGAAATGGAACCCACATCTACCACCTCTGCTGACAGCTCGTTCCACACACACATGCTCTTGGAGAAGCAGCTCCCTCTCAGGTTCTCCTTTTATCTTTCACTCTTAACCTATGACCTCTAGTGTAACCTCAGGGGAAAGAGCCTGCTGAGGGAAAATCTTACTGCTCTTCTCAGCATTAAATAACCATCCCCCTAACCTGAAACTACGTCCCCTCGAGATGTAGATCTCCCCCATGTATATAGAATCATTCTCTCCATCACAGTAGCATAGCATTTAGCTTGACAGTATTACAGTTCAGAGCGTTGGGAGTTCAATACCAATGTCCTCTGTAAGGAGACTGCATACCCTCCCCACAGAATGCATGAGTTTCCTCCTGGTGCTCCGGTTTCCTCCCACAGTCCAAGGACATACTGATTGGTCGATTAATTGGTCATTGTAAATTGTCCTGTGATTGGGCTAGGGTTAAATCAGTGGGATGCTGGGTGACACAACTCAAAAGGCTGGAAGGGCAAATTCCATGCTGTATCTCTAAATAAATAAACTCTCCTGTGGATGTGATACGTTGCCATAAGCTCATCGCTCATTCTTCTAAACTCTCAGGAGCCTGAGCCCAATCTGCTTAATCTTTCCTTGTAAATTCATTCCCTCATGGCTGGAATCAATCCAATAAACATTCCTCCAAGGTAAATACATCCTTCCTGAAATAAGGAGACAAACTGTACCCAGTATTCCAGACGTCCCACCAGAGTACTGAACAATTGTAGTGAAAAATGGCCTTTGTTTTCCATCACCTTTGCAATGAAGGCCTTTATTCTACTGTCATATCATTGAATGGAAAAGCCTACAAAAAGTAATGGGTACAGCCCACTCAGTCACTGGTAAAGACCTCACCACCCCTGAGCAATCTACATGGAAGGCTGACACAGGATAGGCAAGAACCCCCACAATCCAGCTCATGCTCTCTTCTCACTGCTGCCATCAGGAAGAAGCTACAGGAGACTCAGGACTCACACCACCAGCTTCAGGAAAAGTTTCGACCTGACAACCATCAGGCTTCTGAACCAGAGGGGATAATTTCACTCACCCCATCACTGAACAGTTCCCACAACCTATGGACTCGCCTTTAAGGACTCTTCATCTCATGTTCTCGATATTTGTTGCTTATTTATTATTGTTATTTTGTTTGTTTTTCTTTTTGCAATGGCACAATTTTCTGGTTTTCTGCACATTGGTTGTGTCATCTTTCATTGATTCTATTGTGTTTCTTTGTATTTACTGAGAATGCCCACAAGAATATACATCCCAGGGTACTACATGGATACATAAATGTACTCTGAAATTAAATTTACTTTTCACTTTGTACTTGTGATCAATTTTGAGCTACTGTATCTAAGGAAGAATACGTGGGACTGCCGATGATCCAGAGAAGGTTCATGAGAGTGATCCCAGGAATGAAAGAGTTAACACATGAGGAGTGATTGATGTCTCTGGCTTGTACTCACTAGCATTTAGAACAATGGGGGGGGGGGAATCTCATTAAAACCTATCAAATAATGAAAGTTCTTGATAGAGTGGACATGGAGAGGATGTTTCCATTAGTAGGAGATTCTAAGATGAGAGCACAGACGCAGAGAAGGGAGGCCACTTTAAAACAGTGAAGAGGAGGGATTTCTTCAGCCAGAAGGTGGAGAAACTGTGGAATTTGTGGCCGCAAACGGCTTTGGAGGCCAAATCATTTGGCATGTTTAAGGCAGAGATTGGTAAGCTCTTGAGTGACACATACAAAATGTAGGAGGAACTCAGCAGGTTAGGCAGTATCTATGGTGAGAAGTTTCAAGCTGAGACCCTTCATCAGGAGAAGAGTCAGGAGACCCCAAAACATCAGCTGCTTATCCTTCTTCATAGATGCTGCCTGACCTGCTGAGTTCTTCCAGCATTATGTGTGCGTTACTCTTGATTTCCAGCATCTGCAGAAACTCCTGTGTTTTTGATAGGCTTTTGATTGGTAAGGGTGTTAAAAACTACGGGCAAAAGCAGGAGAATGGGGTTGAAGAAAAACATTCAGTCATAATTGAATGGTGGAGCAGCCTAAACCTGCTACTATACCTTATGGTCTGACTTGGATTTTCTGTGGCAGTCATGGCACTGAGTGACTTGGGGCAAAATAATGTGGAAAAGGGGTAAATTAAATAGGTGTTAGCCCCCTTATAAATATTCCCATCAGTAGGTAAAGGATGCTCAAAGTAGCTTCCATAGGGAAATGTAACATCTCTGGGAATACCTGGTTCTTGCAACTTCAAAGTGGGTTGGGAGCCTTCAGGATTGTACAGGTAAACCTCAAGACTGTGCATTGTGAGTACACTAAAGGTCTACATTAAATGGAAAAAGGGAGTGCACTGCCCCACAAAGCCCACTCCCATCCCTATTGACAGCTTCTCCTGCACCACCTGTGAAAAAGTCGCATTTCCACCATCAGCCATCCCAGAACCCACCAGACCAGGTCATCTCAATCCCTTGGGTCTGTCCGAGAAGAAAGGATAAGCACAAGGGATTTTGTCATCCTGCTGAAGGGTTTTGGCCCGAAACGTCGACTGTTTACTCTTTTCCATAGAACTGGCCTGCTGAGTTCCTCTAGCATTTTGTGTGTGTTGCTTTAGATTTCCAGCATCTGCAGATTTTTCTCTTGTTTGGGGTTCTGCAGATGCTGGAAATCCAGAGCAACACGCACAAGACTCGGGCCTAAAAAAGTGAGAGTTAGATGCCAGTCACCTTGCGTTGGGAGGTGTGGTAATCTGAAGATGATCTCAAAGGATCAGATATGGACTCATTCCACCATTCCTGAAGTTGATCTATGGGGGAATGCTTATCAAGTTCTGTGTTATCATTTATGTCCGTAAACTTATCCCACAACACATTCTCATCATTTTCTGGATATGTTTTAATTTTGATCAGTTTTGCAATCACATTAAACTCAGTTTACACCCATCTCCTCTGCAGTGACCTTGAAGCAAGGGTTGAACATGGCTATAGAATGAGGGCCAAGACCTTGAGGTTAAAAAAAAAGGAAGAACAATTGTCAATCTCTGTGTGACATTTGTCCCACTCATGAGATTAATATAGAAATAATATTCTGTTCCATAGCTAATGCCAGTGGAAGGATATCAAATTTCCTTTGGAATTGCTTAAGATGCATATTTATCCTAATTTTTCAGCATGAACTTCCATCTAGCAGTAAAATTCCAATGGATTTCCTGAAAGCAAATAGTGGTGCCAGAATTTGGACTCAATATTTTGAATCATTCAGCACAAATAGAGGGACATTTCCCCCTCGTGCCTGTTGTAGCACCATGAAATTAAAATAACCGGAGATCACTTGTTTGTTTTTTTCCAGCTCATTTTTAATATATTCTCTTTCCAGTACTAAGTTGCTTTCTAAAGAAAAGACACATTTTGATTTGTTTTCTTTGTTTCTTGAAATACATGTCACAATCTAAAACATTTCTTTTAAAACAATCCCTAATCTCTCTCTTTTGTCTTAAGTTGATGTGTTCTAGTTGTCTCCCTGACCAATATTATTACCTTTATTTGGTTTAGAGTCAGAAAATCATAGGGAAGTACAGTACAGAGCAGGCCCTTCAGCCCATCCTGTCCATGCCAAGCCATTTAAACTGCCTACTCCCATCAACCTGCCATAACCCTCCATACCCCTACCATTCAAATTTCTGTTAATCGTTAAAAGCGAGCTCACATGCACCACTTGTACTGGCAGATCATTCCACTCTCTCAGTGGAAGCTTTTGTCAAAGGTTTCTCATTAGATATTTCAAAAGCCAATGTCTACAGATAAAACACTATGTAATCATTTTAATATTTCAACAGTACCCATCACATCAGTCTTAATGAGATATATTCTTTTTTTGAGATAACTGGGGAATAATGCTAACAGCCACAGAATCTTCGTAACCCACAAGAATGTTAGCCATGGAGCATGCAGTTCACCACATCATGCCAACTATAGTATTTGCATGATTACTTTCTGTTTTTAAAAAAGAGAAAAATCTAAATATTTCTTTTGCAAAGAATGAGGACTAATCGTCCTTCACTGTTAAAATTAAAAATAAACATTGGCTGGAGAATGGTCAAAAGTCAACAATAACTCAGGAGTGGAATGCAACTCTGTGACAGCTTCAAGAGGAAATGCCAGCAAAGTGTGGAAAAACATTCCCATAAAATCATCACTTTCTGGAACGGGTTGGGTCCAAACCTTCTGAGAGGATGGTGAAACATTTTGTTGATTACATAATAATGGATAGACAGGAGGGAGGGACCAATGATGTTGGAAGATCACACTGCCCCAAAAGTGTAAAACTTCACAAATCAATCTGTCCTGAAAGCACTTCTTATTTAAATACACTATCAATTATCTTAAAAATGTTACCTCCTGTAACTAATAAAGTGGCTTCTAAGTGGCTCCTATGTTCCTGCCCTTCTGTTGCTGTAGTCCATCCATTTCAAAGTTTAACATGTGCATGCAGAGATGTTCTTCTGTACACCACTGTTGTATCACCTTCCTATCAGCTTGAACCAGTCTGGCCATTCTCCTCTGACCCCTCTCATTAAAAAGGTATTTTTGCCCACAGATCGGCCACTCACTGGATATTTTTGTAATCTCCAGAGACAGTTGTGCATGAAAAGCCCAGGAGAACAGCAGTTTCTGAGATACTGGAACCACTCCATCTGGAAGCAAGTCATTCCATGGTCAAAATCACTTAGATCACATTTCTTCCCCATCGTGTGGTTGGTCTGAACAGCAACTGAACCTCTTGACCGTGTCTGTGTGCTTTTATGCATTGAGTTGCTACCACATGATTAACTGATTAGATATTTGCATTAATGATCAGCTGAACAGGATACCTGTTCACTCAGTGACCACTAAGTATATATCCAATAGAAAGAACTCTGCTTAAAAACAGCTCTGATGTCTGAAACTAGAGAGCTAAGGTGAGAGGAAAAAGATTTAAGGGGTACTCTCTTTAAATTTAAGGGGTGGGTTCTTCACATAGGCAGTGATGTGGATATATTGAAGGAAGTGCTAGAAGTGAGTACCACACTTGAAATACTGTGTATGGTTTTGGTCTCTATTTAAGAATTGGAGTCAGTTAAGAAGAGATTTACTAGGCTAATTCCAAGGTTCCTTCACTACAGCTAAACTTATCAGAAGTATGTACTTTGAAGTTTCAAGGAGTTATCTTGCTGAAGCAATAGATTCAGTCCCCTCTGAGTGCAGCTGTGATATTGTTTCTGATTAGTAACACAACTCCCGCACCCCCCACCTCCTCTTTTACCCAATCTCTGTCTTTTCTAAAGCATTGAAACCCTGGGACATTAAGCACACATTCCTAACCCACTCTCAACCAAGTCTCTATAATGGCCACAACATCATAGATCCATGTACTTATCTGTGCTTTGAGTTCATCACCTTTACCCATTATACTCCTTGCATTAAAGTACACACACTTCACCATAGATTCCCAGAGTTGCTTTCTGCACAGTGTAACAGTATCGTATTCAGCTGCTTTGGCCTCTGCTGTGACCCGTTGGATATAACATGACAATCCAACCTGAATTACAAGTCATTCCCAAATAAAGGATTCTCGCCTCACTGAGTCCATACCAACATAGGATATAGAATTGTACAGCACAGGAACGGTCTTCAACCCACACTGTTGTGCCGGATTAATGAAATTAGTAATCAAGTACCCAATAAACATTCTCATTCTGATGCCCATTCCCATTCCGATCTGTCGGTCTATGGCTTCCACTTGTGCCAAGATGAGGCCACCCTCAGAGTGGAGGAGCAACACCTTGTATTCCTTCAGGGTAGCCTCCAAACTAATGGCATGAACATCAATTTTTCCTTCTGGTAAAAAACCATTCCCTCCCCCTCCCTTCTTCTTCTATCCCCTCTTACCCTTTCTCACCTACCTATCACCTTCCACCTGGTGTCCCTCCTCCTTCCCTTTCTCCTATGATCTACTCTCCTCTCCTAACAGATTCCTTCCACTCCAGCCCTTTACCCTTCCCACTTACCAGGCTTCATCAATCACCTTCTAGTTATCCTCCTTCTCCTCCCCCCACCTTTGTAATCTGGGTTCTTCCCCTTCCTTTCCAGTCCTGATGAAGGGTCTCTGCCCAAAATGTCAGCTGTTTGTTCATTTCCATTGATGTTGTGTTCCTCCAGCATTTTATTGTGTCTTGCTTTGGTAAACATATGAGGCTGGTATTCTTTAATGTCTGATCTTGTTGAGACACTTAAGGTGGTTAATGATAGATAAAATGAACAGCAGAGACCTTTTACCAGGGCAGCAGTAGCTGATACCAGGTGAGATCTTTTGAAGGCGATTGGAAGAAAGTTTAGGGGAGATGCCAGAGGTAAGTCTTTTACACAGGACGTGGTAGGAACCTACAGTGCACACACAGGAGCTGATACATTAGGGACATTTAAGACAGGCACACAGATGAAAAAAATGGGGGGCTATGGACTGTTGTAGGAATGAAGGGTTAGATTGATCAAGGAAGAGGTTGAAAGGACAGCATAATATTGTGGGCCGAATGTTCTGAGCTGTACTTTTCTGTGTTCCATGTAATCACCCACAATGCAACTGAAAAGTGGAGCAGGCTTAAGGGCCAGGTAGACTCCTCCTGCGTCAATTTCTTGCATCCACGTGAATTCAATAAGCCATCACGAACTTCTGCAACCAGTTCAGCTCACAGACCTGAACATTTCTCGCGGCACAAGTATTACAGTCTCCATAAGAATAGGTGGAAGAAGGCAGCTGCTGGGGGAAAAGTAACTGGACTTTCTTTAAATTGCCATGGCGTCAAAGAGAATGGGGAGAAGGCAGAGCAGTGGGGATGACTGGAAGAATTGGATCAGCTCATGATTGAATGGTGGAGCAAACTCAATGGGCCGAATGACCCACTTCTGCTCCTACATCTTACGGTCTTGTGGTCGAAATTGTATATTAGTGTTACAGATGAATAACTTGTTAAATGTTTGGAAGGTGTAATATCTTTAGGCAGTTTAACATACTAATTTTCCTGCTACTGAATAGTGATGCTATAGACCACAACCTTGACGTAAGGTTTGGAAGTTTGCGTGCCTCAATGACCTGGAGAGCTAAATTGGCTGGAATCAGGGTTTTATGGTGTGACCCTCTGTGCCTAACAGGTCAAAGGATAGAAGCCAGACCTGTCCTCCAGCTTCAGGGGTTCAGCTGAGGGTTAACTAACTGACTGGTAAAACGAATTATTTTACAGAAACAGCACTGAAGAATTCTTCTACATCTGAGTGTGATGGTATTCCTGAGTTTCCAGCTGGAACTTGCATGATTGCCAATTGTGGAAGCCGAGTTACTGACGTGGTGAAGGGAGCCCTGAACACCGCTAAAGATGGGGGATCCTTCATTGCTGCCCTAAACACCAGCTTTGTAATGAGAATAGTGACCCTGATAAAAGCAATTGTTCTGATAACTGGGGCAGCACAGCACTGAAGCGATTCCCGCAGCACTTTACAGCATTGACTCAAGGTCAGGGTTCGATTCCCGCTGCTGCTGCTGCCTACTGACAAGTTTGTACGTTCTCCCTGTAACCCCACCAGTTTCCTCTGGGTGCTTTGGTTTCCTCCCTCATTCCAAAGACTTCCCGGTTAGTGTTTGCGAGTTTTAGGCATGCTGTGAAGGGGCCAGATGCATGGCGACACTTGCTGCCCGGAACAATTCTCATCGATTTGATCTGATGCAAAACAACATATCTCACTGTATTGTCCGTGTATATGTGACAAATAAAGCCAGTCTTTAATCTTTATCTTCAACTTACAAGCCTGGGAGTCTGGCCACACTGACTATCAAAACCATTCTGTGAGAGCAGCCACAGTGTGCAAAGAAAGGGCCTTCCAGCTTGCTCAAGTGCCGGGAGCAAAATTCCTCATGGAAAATTGAGCCAAGAGTTGCCATGGAAACAATCCCGGAGCAGTAGAGGCTCCGCCTCAAATTTTGCCTCAATATTTGAGACCATTAGGGGATCAGCTATTCTGGACTGCGTATTGTGCAAGGATGTA
The DNA here is from genome assembly GCF_030144855.1 of Hypanus sabinus. NCBI lineage: Eukaryota > Metazoa > Chordata > Chondrichthyes > Myliobatiformes > Dasyatidae > Hypanus > Hypanus sabinus. Next base: position 171,688,097 of record NC_082712.1, on the reverse strand, counting down.
ATGCTGAGGCTTTGTAAAGCATCGGTCAGGCCTCGCTTGGAATATTGTGAGCAGTTTTGGGCCCCTTATTTAAGAAAGGATATGCTGTTATTGGACAGGGTTCAAATGAGGTTCATGAAATTATTCTGGGATTGAAAGGCTTGTCATATGAGGACCATCTATGGGCCTCTACTCACTGGAATTCAGAAGAATGTTGAAAGATGTGGATAGAGTGGAGAAGTTGTTTCCTATGGTGGGAGAGTCTAAGACCAGAGGACACAGCCTTTTAGAATGGGGATAATGAGGATTTTATTTAGCCAGAGAGTGGGAAATCTGTGGAATTTGTTGTCACAAGCAGCCATGAAGGCCAAATCATTGGATATATTTAAGTCATAGGTTGATTGATTCTTGATTAGTCAGGGTGTGAAGGAATACAGGGAGAAGCTGGGAGATTGGGGCTAAGAGAGAAAATGGATGAGCCATGATGAAATGGTGGCACAGACTCGATGGGCCAAATGGCCTAATTCTGTTCCTATATCTTGTGGTCTTATGCTCTTAATTTCTCACAGGGATTTATTAAATTTGTTTTTAGCATTGAACTATTTAGTCAGATCTCCTTTTATTCAAGTGAGAATGTTTTCTGACAACATGGTGTCAACAGAGGAGTTGGGTACCTATCAAATATCGAAAGGCCTAAGTAGAGTGGAAACGGAGGGGCTCATGCCTGTGAATTCTCTTTGGGAAGACTCAGCACACGTTGCTTGTGCTTCTGGATCTGGTTACTCTTCTTTGCTGTTTCTGAGCAGTTTGATCATTGCAAACTGAGGCACTTTGGCAAAGACCGGCTCTGTGGACTGCAGTCAACTAGCAGCACTGAGCACAACTACACTGAGTACTCCTGCGCTCCTGGTTTGATTTTGATATTCTATGTGTCCATTGCTCATTTTTAGCCATTTGCGCAATTTGTTCTTTATTTCGCACTTTGGGTGTTTGATGTTTTCTTGAACAGCTTCCATGGTGTTTCTTTGTTTTGTGGCTGCCTGCGGGAGGGCAAATCTCGGGGTTGTGTTCTGTGTACATACTTCGTTAGTAAATGTACTTTGAAACTTTGAGAAGATGTTTCCTATAGTAGGGGTGTCTAGAACCAAAGGACACAGCCTCAAAATACAAGGACATCCCTTAGACAGAAATGAGGAGGGATTTCTTTAGCCAGAGGGAGATGAATTCTTGGAATTCATTGCCACAGATGGTGGTGGAGGCCAAGTCATTGGATATATTTAGAGTAGAGGTTAATAGGTTTGTGAGTAATGTGGGCATCAAAGGTTACAGGGAGAAGGCAGAAGAATGGGGTTGAAAGGGATAATAAATCAGCCATGATGGAATGATGGAACAGACACAATGGACTGAATGGCCTAAATCTGCCTGGTCTTATGGATGTGAGGCAGGGAATACAACTGGGTGTTAACTTGAATTGACAGGCTCAATTTACTCAGGAAACAGTCCACTTGGGCAGCCTGGTAACATAGTGGTTAGCACAGCCCCATTTAATACCTGTGACCCAAGAGTTTGTACGTTCTCCCTGTGACTGCGTGGATTTCCTCTGGGTGCTCTGGTTTCCTCCAACAGTCCAAAGACATACAGATTGGAAGGTTAGTTGGTCATTGTAAATTGTCCTGTGATCAGGCTGGGGTTCAATCGGAGGTTGCTGGGAGGTGTGACTCGAAGGGCCAGAAGGGCCTTTCTATGCTGTATCTCAATAAATAAAGGGCAGAGGAACAATTGAATAAAAAGAAAATCAGTATTATCTCTCAATAAAGGTAGGTAGGTTCTCCAGAAGGTTGGGGAGTGAAGTGCAGGAACACATGAATGAAGTGCTTTAGTTTGAGAAAATGATGCTTAGTTTGTTCAATGTGAAGGAGCATTCAGCAAAACAAGACCTCTGCACCTGAAATAGAAGAGGTCACACTCACCTACCAGTCCTCATGGAGGGGTCAGCAGCGAGCAGTTTTCACATCCAATCCAAGTGGACTGGAATATTAAAACTGGATTTTTGTGCAGCCTAATTGGTGCATTCTTGGTTTACTTCTTCATTTTGTATTTAGAGGTGGAGCGTGGAACAGGCCCTTTCAAACCAAGGAGCCACACCACCCAGCAACCAACCTACTTAACCCCAGCCTAACCACAGAGCAATTTACAATGACCGACTAACCTGCTGAGCAGTACATCTTTGGAATGTGGGAGGGAGGCAGAGACCTAGAGGAAACCCATGCACTTACAGGAAGGGATGTAACAACTCCTTACGGACAGCATCGGAATTCAGCTCTGAACTCTGATGCCCCAGGCTGTAAAGCATCACGCTAGCTGACGATAGCAGTTCTTTAGCCAGAGGGTGGTGAAGCTGAGGATGGAATGGTGGAGCGGGCACGATGGGTGAATGGCACCATTAGAATGACATATATAGCATACTAAGGAAAGCTGCGCTCTGAGAGTTTTTTCAAAGCTAGAGCACACTTGAGCCATTTACATCATAAACCACGTAATGTTTTTAACCTGGATTGTGAATGACCAAATTATAAATATGTTCTTTATAAACGTGTTTATGATTGTATTATGCAGAGTGCACAGAAAAATAAACCCTTTGTAGTAGCTCAGAGCACTGAGGCAACTAGCCTAGAGGTATGTTTGAATCGATATATGTAGTGTCTACAGCTTATCAGCAAAAGCTTATTCCGCTCGAGTTTCCCAGTGGAATTCTCTATTCCTGTTACTGACAACCTTCCCCTATTCCTGCCAATATTTATTATCAGATTTCTCATTGGGAAAACGTTTCTCAACTTGACAAGTCGACCTTTCACTTTTTTTATGATTATGATATCAGATTTAATTTGTAGCTCAAGTCAAGAAAGTGCTCAACCATTCAAAAAAAATCTATTATATTGGTCTACAGTCTTGAACTGAGTACATACGGGACAAATCTTGGCCGGCCATATCATGTAATAAATTCGACTTCCTTTGGGGTTTAGAAGTTAGGGATTTTATAATTGGCAGGCATTTAAACCATTAATGGCCATAACATTTGGCTAAGTTTCAAGTAGGAAATTTGGATTTCAAGGTAATACGTCCCAAATCCCCCATATGGTGGAAGCTATCCTGGATAAATACCTTCATTCAGGAGGCAACTATAACTCACTCTCATCGTTGTCACACGTTCAGATATTTATTGCACAATCCCTAATAGATTCTCCCTGGAAAGGATTGAGTTCTAAATGGGATAACGGCCCAGGAATAGAAGATGAAGTTGTTTTTGATGTTACCTGGTCCTCAGGATGCTGAATTCATAATAAAATCTAAACAGATGAGATTCTGCAGATGCTGGAAATCCAGAACAATACACAAAAGTATCGTAGAAAGCCAACAAGTCAGGCAGAAGAGGAGAGGAATAAACAGATGACATTTTGAGCCAAAACCCTTCATCGGGACTGGAAAGGAAGGGGGAAGAAGCCAGAATATGAAGGTGGAGGGAGGGGAAGCAGTACACGCTAGAAGATTATAGGTGAAGCCAGGTGAGTGGGAAGGTGAGGGGAGGGGGATGAAGCGTGAAGCTGTGAGGTGATTTGTAGAAAAGGGACGGGGCAGTAAAGAAGGAATCTGACAATGGAGGAAAATGGACTGTAGGAGAAAGAGAAGGAGGTGGGGCAAAGTTAAGAAGGTGCTAAACGATGACTCCTTTACTTGCATCATCTGAAACAGCTCTATTTCCTTCTTTAATATCTTTATTTTTCCCTTTCAGGGCTCCTTTGAAGACCCTGACGGAGTTAGATGCTGACTTCAGTTCTTTGCAGGAATGGGACCCCTTCTCGGGCTTTCAGGATTGGCCGTTGTTCGGCACGCCAAGGGTTCGGCCTGAGAGTCCGGCTCGGATTTGGAAGCCTAAGTTATATCAGAACTCTGGAGATCGCGGGTCGGTGTCACATCAGGAGACCTGTGTGTCAATGGGGGAGTCTAAATATCTGCTGTGTGCCCAAAGACCCAGGATCTTTGCGATCTTCAGGCGCAGAGCTCAAAAAAAGCAACATAACGGACTTTTAACATCGTAAGCCAATGAATTGTTTGTTATGTCTCCCCTCTCGCTGGGAAAATGGAGACACTTCCCTCTCCCTTATTAGGGGAGAGAGAGAACCTGTGGTATGTCGAATGCCGGGTGAAACACGAAGTCTTTGGGGTAACTGCAAGTCTGTGTCTTTGCAGTTGCTTTGCTCACACTTGAGTGCTCAGTGGCGGGTGCCGATGTTTGTTTTTTTTTGTCGGTGGGGGGGGATTGTTGCTTGCTGCCACTTTCGCATGGGAGGGAGAGGAGTTGGGAGGACTTTGGGGTTCCCACATTTAACTGTTGTTTATTCTTTGGGGCACTTCTTTGCTTTCGTGGATGTTTGTGAAGAAAAACCATTCCAGGATGTATATTGTTTTCATTTCCCTGACATTAAATTGAACCTTTGAACCAGAGAGAGGTGATAGGCAGTTGGGGAGAAGAGAAGGGTAAGGGAGTAGGAAATGAAAAAGCAGCAAAGGGGGAGGAGGGAGTCATTACCAGAAGTTGGAGAAATTGATGTCCATGCTGTAAGATTGGAGGCCATCCAAACAGAATATGAAGTCTTGCTCCTCCAATCTAGAGCGGCCTCGCCATGGTAATAGAAGAGGCCACAGACTGACATGTCAGAATGGGAATGGGGAGTGGAATTAAATTGGGTGGGTACCAAGAGATCCCCCTGAGTCACCTACCCTGAGGTCAGGAAGTTATTTTCCAGGCAGCAAGTGGTGGTTGGCAGGACGGGAATGGGCTTATTATTCAATCTCAGAGAATTTGAACTGCCCCATTAAAGATTAAAGGCTGGCTTTAATATATATTGAAATACGTTGTTTTGTGATGTGCTGGGGCAGACTGCAAGAGTCACCACACTACCAGCACCAACATAGCATGCCGCAACTCACCAACCTACCAACCTGTACATCTTTGGAAAGTGGGAGGAAACCGGAGCACCCAGAGGAAACCCATGTGGTCACAGGTGGAACATATGGAACACGTATGCAATCCCTAATGCAGTTTTAATACCAGTTTGGATGGTACTGCCCCAGCTCAGCCCCATCCAGCTAGAGCTCATGTTTTCTAGATGGTGCTGAGCCTGGTCCCGACTTTTGGTAAACTTGATTCACGTGACTAGATATTCATTCGATCTGCTTTCACTGTTGTTTAGTTACGAGAGGAGCCCCGATGAGCCAAGACCACGCAGTGTTTACCTGTATGCTTCCTGCTGTGCATCTGCAGGTGGGAGAGCTTGAAGTAACGCTTGTTACACCCGGGGTATGGACACATGAAGGGGCGCTTTTCATTGGCTTCTGTGTTGGCTCGGACAATGGTTGGAGCCACGCCTGGGACTCTCCGAACATCCTGAAACAGTGAAAATGCACCGAATTACATTGGTACTGAATAACCTTTGTACTTAGTCCATTCTGAGACTCGAAAGCAATAATGATACAATAGAGTCATAGAGCTCTACAGCTGAAACAGGCCCTTTGGCCCATCTAGTTCATGCTGAACTATTATTTGACCTAATCCCATCTAAAATGTTTCACAGGCATTATTATGATGCACTTCCAAAATACTGAGCAGTTTCCAATTCTGTCATGGTATAAACTGACTGTAGGTTTGTCTTTCTTACAGCTAAGAGTAGAGAAAAATTTTGTGTATTCAGAATTTCCTTTCAGAAGTTGTTTTGGAAAATATCTCCACCGTCCTTCTGGATTCTGCACAATAAACTATAACACTTTTGCTCATTGAAGCCTCCGATGATAGATCCGACGATCAAACCTGGACCCATGAAACCTCTTCACTAATCAAGGAGGCACAGCAGCATCTACACTTTCTGAGGAGATTGAGGCGTGCAAGGCTCCCCGCCCCCATTTTTAGCAACTTTCTACAGGAGCAACATCGAGTGCGTCCTGCCTGGCTGCATCATTGTGTGGTACGGATGCTGCAAGGTATCGGTCTGCAAGACCCTATGGAGGACAGTGAAGACTGCCGAGAGGATCACTGGGGTCTCCCTCCCCCCCCCCACCAGAAGCATTCTAGACAAAGGGCCCGAAGCACTTTTCAGTATCCCGACCACAAGTAATCACTTTGATCCTCCACCATCAGGAAGGAGGTATGAAAGCAGCAAAACTGGGACCACCAGGCTTCCCTCAGTCTGTGAGACTAATGAGTACACTGCCACCACCGAGGTCTCATCACCAGGACAGTGAAATGTTTACTGTTTATTGTTTACCTGTGCGGCGCACTTCACATGCATTTTGAAAATCACTTTATTAACTTATATATGGTAATATGCTGGTTTTGGGTGCTGTGTGAGATATATGCTCTGTGGATATACTGTGGTCCGGGGGAAAGTTGTTTCATTTGGTTGAGGATGTGTACAGTCAGGTGAACTTGAACTTCTTTGCTCGACAGTTCTGGGAGTAAAACCAGTTGTTCCAGCTGACCTGACTCCCAAGACGATCAATTAACACAAGAGATACTGGAAATCCAGAGTAGCACCCACAAAATGCTGGAGAAACTCAGCAGGTTGAGCAGCATCCGTGGCAGGGGCTTCCAACCTTCTTTGACCAATGCCATTAAGCAAGGGGTACATGGACCCAAGCTTGGGAACCCTTGCTCTATGGAGAGTCCCCATTTCGGGCCAGGACAGGTTATTCCTCTCCATAGATGCTGCCTGACCTGCTGAGTTCCTCCAGCATTTTGTTTGTGTTACTCCCAAAGGAAACATTTTCTCATTACGTATTCCATCAAAATCAATCAAAATTTGAAATCTCCCCCTAAAATTCTTTGCTCTCAGCAGAACAATACCAGTCGCCCTGGTCTCTCTACACATTTTCAACTAATTTCTCTGGCAGTGTATACTTGAATAAGCTTAAATTTGACTTCCCTTGCTATTTTAATTACGATCTGTAATTATTTGAAATCACAAAGCCTTGAGAGAAAACTGAGGTCTAACAAGAATTTCAATTATTTAATTTGCTGAAACCAGGGGTTCATTCCCTCCAGTCCCGTGTTGAAGTTTGGCCAAATCTTCCCCTTACTCAGGCTCAGAGCATAGAATATAGAACAGTACGTGTCCTCCAGTTCACAATGTTGTACAGACCTATAGAAACCTACTCAATGATCAACCTAGCCTTATGTTCCTGTGAAAACAAGTAAAAGTAAAGCCCTTTCCTCTGTGAAAATCCTGAACTACAGAGTTTGCTGCTCCATTGTAGAGATATTCATCACATACCATAGATTCATGGAGTCATACAGCATGGAAACAGGCCATTTGGCCCACTGAGTCCGACTATCACTCTCCCATTTATATTAATCCTACATTTTATGCCTTCCACATCCCCAAAATCTCATTCCAGATTCAACCACTGACCTACATACTAAAGGCAACTTGACAACCTGCAAGGCTCCGAGATGGGGGAGGAGGCTAGAGCATTCAGAAGTAACCCATGTGTTCACAGGGAGGACATGAAAACTTCACACTGACAGCATCGACGTCAGGATTGGACACAGATGACATGGTGGTGTAGTGGTTAGTGTAACACTATTACAGTGCCGGTGATCCAGGTTCAGTTCTGCCGTTCTATGTAAAGAGCTTGTACAATCTCTATATGATTACGCGGGCTTCTTCTGGAAACTGCAGTTTCCTCCCACAGTCCAAAATCCGGTCATGAGGGTGTAGTCGCAAGGCACAAGGCCATTGGGCTAGAGGGGCCTGTTACCATGCTGAAATTCTAAATATAAAATAGGTCAGCGTGGCACTATTACATCTTGGGGCATCAGAGTTCAGAGTTCAATTCTGGTGCTGTCTGTATGGGGTTTGTTTATTCTCCAGGTGCACTGGTTTCCTCTCACATTCCAAAGACAGGTTAATTAGTCATTGTAAATTATCCTGTGATTAGGCTAAGGTTAATTTTATTTATTTATTGAGGTAAGTATGGAGTAGGCCCTTCGAGCTCTTCGAGCCTCGCCACCCGGCAACCTAATCACAGGACAATTTACAATGACCAATTAACCTATCAGCTGGTATGTCTTTGGACTGTGGGAGGAGATCGGAGCACCCAGAGGAAGTCCATGTGGTCACGGGGAGAACGCACCAACTCCTTTCAGACAGCAGTGGGAATAGAACCCAGGCTGCTGGTACTGTAAAGCGTTGGTCTACTGTGCTGCCCCGGTCAGTGGGTTGCTGAACAATGTGCCTTACTGGGCCGGCAGGGCCTGTTCCACACTTGACCTCTCAATAAAATAAAACAGAAATGGAGGAGTGCAGCAGGTAGTGCTGCTACCTTAGAACACCAGGGACCAAGGTCTGAACCGAACCTTCGGTGCTGTGCAGGTAGAGCTTTTATGCTCTTCCTGTGACCTCTCCCTCATCTGGTAGGTTATTTAGTTACTATAAGTTACCTTATTCAAAGTCAAGTTTGAGCTCCTGTATATGTATGCATGGGTGCAACGGGGAACTTCCATGCATCAGCATCACAAACAATTAGCATTGGAGGCACAACTTTCACAAAATTAAACATAAGTTATGTACAATTTTTACAAGAAGCAACACAACTGCAGTAAAAAAAAAGTCCACTGTGGAGAGAAGCAACCGTGCCGTGGCCGGTCGCAAGCCAGGCTGCAGAGGGAGGAGGGTTGGCAGGAGGCTGGCCGTACCGTCTCGTCACAGCTCAATGCTATAAAAGCACCAGCCCAAGTTCCCAAGACCTCATCCCTGGAAGAAGGATCTGCGAAGGTAAGCTACACCTGGGGTCGACTTGAAAGACTATCCCAGGACAGGGGACTCTGGGGAGTTGTTGGGGGCAGCCCATGCCCCAGTTGGGTTGGTGGGCTGAAGTAAGTCAGTAATGCAAAGTGGTCAATTGGTTGCCATACTGAGGTAGTGATTATGGTTGTGCAGGTTGTTCCAAGGGAACAGGTGCTTTCCCTGCACTGCCAGGGATGGTGGAAGAGGCAGATACGTTAAGAGACTCTTGGATAAGCACATGGATGAAGAACGATTGGAGGGGCTTGTGAGAGGTAAGAGTTGGATTAATTTTAGAATAGGTTAAAAGGTCAGCACTACATCGTTGGCCAATGGGCCTGTGTTGTGCTGTACTTCTCTAATTTCTATGTTCCATCTGTTCTATTTCTGAACCCAGTGGTTTGGGACTTCAGGCTTCTGTACCTCCTGCCCAAATGTACTGAGAGACAACGGTCATGACCAGCATATGTGAATCTTTAATGATTGATGTAGTTTTCTTGAGCCAACACCTCATGTACATACTTTTAATGGTGGGGAGGGATATCCCCGTAATGTGATGGTGGGGAGGGAAATCCTCGTGATGTAATGGTGGGGAGAAATATCCCCGTGATGTAATGGTGGGGAGAGATAACCCCGTGATGTGATGGTGGGGAGGAATATCCTCGTGATGTAATGGTGGGGAGGGATATCCCTGTGATGTAATGGTGGGGAGGGATATCCCTATGATGTAATGGTGGGGAGGAATATCCCTGTGATGTAATGGTGTGGAGGGATAACCCCATGATGTAATAGTGGGGAGGGATATCCCTGTGATGTAATGGTGTGGAGGGATATCCCTGTGATGTAATGGTGGGGAGGGATAACCCCGTGATGTAATGGTGGGGAGGGGTAATCCCATGATGTAATGGTGGGGAGGGATATCCTCGTGATGTAATGGTGGGGAGGGATATCCCTGTGATGTAATGGTGGGGAGGGATATCCTCATGATGTAATGGTGGGGAGGGATATCCCCGTGATGTAATGGTGGGGAGAGATATCCCTGTGATGTAATGGTGGGGAGGGATACCCTCGTGGTGGGGAGGGATATCCTCATGATGTAATGGTGGGGAGGGATATCCCTGTGATGTAATGGCCTGAGGTTGTGAAATGTAGGGGAATAAGATTGAAGCCTCAAACCCAACAGGTTAAATGGCCTTATTCTGTGCCACAGTAAGCAAAGATTAAGCTTTACCAGTCACCCCTACTACCACAGAGGACAACAGGTGTTTGGGAACATTACTCTCTGCGAAGATGGAAATACTTTCAGAATCACAATCAGAATCATGTTTATTAACACTGGCACTGTATGTCATGAAATTTGTTGTAAGGCATCAAGAGTATATGACAATACATAATAATTATTATTGTAAATTACAGTAAGAAATATATATACACACAGACACAGATAGTTAGATATATGAATATATAGCCATTTCCTCTCGAGAAAAAGTCCTGGCTGGCTAAGCCTATCCTTATAAGACATGCTCTCTAATCCAGACAACATCCTGGTAAATCTCCTCTGCACCCTCTCTAAAGCTTCCACATCCTTCCTGCCTCTAATGTTGCCGGGTGTGAACCAATGGGTTCAAAGCAGAGTTCTCTACACCAGAACTCCTAAAATGAAGCAAGGGAGGAGGAATACTGGAGAGATTCCTTCATATCAATATAATTGAAAGAGTTCAGAGAAAACTTACAGTGAATTTTCCAGGACTCGAAGACCTGAGATGCAGAGAAATGTAAAATAGTTTAGGACTTTATTCCCTGGAGCGTAGGAGAATAATGGGAAATTAATGGACGTATACAAAATTATGAAGGGTATAAATGGGGTGAGCGCAAGCAGTCTTTTACATTGAGGTTGGATGAGACAGAGGTCATAAGCTAAAGATGGAAGTTGAAATATTTAAGAGGAACCTGAGTGTTAACTCCTCCACTCAAAGGCTGGTGATTGTGTGGAACGAGCTGCCAGCAGTAGTGGATGAGGGCCTGATTGAAACGTTGAGAAGTTTGGGTAAGTACATGAAGGAGAGAGGTATGGAGGGCTATGGTCCAGGTGTGGATCAATAAGAACAGGCAGAATAATAGTTCAGCAAAGCTAGATGGGTTGATGTCTCTGTGCTCTATGACTATAATTGATAACTTGTATGATGGGCCTGTCAAAAGAGGAAAACCTGAATAGATTTAATCTCAATGAAAGTTCAAAGTAAATTTCTTAGCAAAGTACAAATTTACCACCATATACAACCCTGTGATTTGTTTCCTTGTGGGCATATATGGTAAATCCAAAAGACACAAGAGTATCAATGGAAGATCGCACCCACGAGGACAGCTGAACAACCAACATGCAAAGAACAACAAACTGTGCAAATACAAAAGAGAAAAAATAGTAACAAATAAACAATAAATGAAATGAAGAATCCTTGATTGTGAGTCTATAGGTTGTGGGAACAGTTCAGTGATAGGGCAAGTGAAGTTGAGTGAAGTTATACCTTCTGGTTCAAGAACTGTTCCTGAACTGAGTGGTGTGGGTCCTGAGGCTCCTGTACCTTCTCCCTGATGGCAGCAATGAGAAGAGAGCATGTCCTGGGTGGTGGGGTCCCTGATGATGGATTCTGCTTTCCTGTGACAACACTCTATGTAGATGTATTCAATGGCAGGGAGGGCTTTTCCCATGATAGACTGGACCGTATCCGTTACTTCTGATAAGATTTTCTCTTCAAGGGTATTTGTGTTTCCATACCAGGCTGTGATGCAACCAGTCAATAAACTCTCCACCACACAACTATATAAGTTAGCCGAAGTTTTAGTTATCATGCCGAAACTTTGCAAACTTCGAAGGAAGTAAACACGCAGCCCTGCTTTTTCCATAGTTCTCAAATGTTAAGAAGACTAAGAAATTCTCCCAATGATGATTCCAACTTCAATCAAAAATAGGAATAGTGAAAATGGGGGCTTGATGGTTGGCACAGACTTGGTGGGCCAATCTTTCAAGATGTCCCTTGGCAGCCTGTAGCTCGCTGTAACTCCATGAAATGCATAGGTTCTGAATGGGATGTCATAGGACAAACTGTGAGGCTGTTTCCCCTTGAGGGATATCTAGTATTAGGGTACACAGCTTCAGAATAAGGGAATAAGATGTAGATGAGGAAGAATTTCTTCTCTTGGGCAGCCATGAACCTTTGTCATTCACTACCCAGAGAACTATTCAACAATGAGATGGATCAACTATTAAAATGCTTTACTTTGGAGGTCATGGAGGAAAGTAAAGTTAAGACCTGTGATCAGATCAACTCTGATCTTATTGGATGGCAGAGAAGATGGGCAATGCTGTATTCTGCTCCTCCTTCTTATGCCTGTAATCTAGAAAACATGTTAATTTTCAGAGTCCTGCGGATCATTCTCCTCCTTTTAAGATTAAACATAGGAGATTCTGCAGATGCTGGAAATTCAGAGTAACACACTCACATGCAAAATGTTGGAGGAACTCAGTAAGTCGGGCAGCAGCTATGGCGAGGAATAAACTGTCATCATTTCAGGCCAAGGCCCTTCTTTAGGACCAGCTTAACGTTGACTATTCATTCCCTTCCACAGGCACTGCCTGACCTGCTCAGTTCCTCGGGCACTTTGTGGATTAATGTGCATTCCACAAGAGCCCATGAAATGGTAGAGAATTAATTAAAATAATAAGTGTAGATTAATTAAAATAATAAATGTGGGTAGAAGTCTTTGTCTTTCCATTTGCAGTCCTATATACACACACAATGGATTCTGATTAATTAGGTCATTTGTTAATTGGGGCTGCTGTTTCTTTGGGACAAATCTTAAAGAAAAAATCTAATTGAGAAAGTAGCCAGGATTCCCTTCGTTTATTTGGGGCACTATGCCGTTTAATTGGGACAGTTGAGTGTTGCCGAAGCTTCTAACTAGCGCCAGTCATGTGCATTTCTCGGCTGTTAGACACTATGCCATCTTTGGATTGAACAGCTTTTTAAAATAACACCAGTTGCATGTGTTAGTGATGAAAAAGCAGTGATTTTTGTCACTGATAGTTGGTGAGAAATAAGCAGTAAGACAGTTCAAAACTGTTCTGCTTCCTGCAGTTTCAAACATTCAGGTTGGAGATGCCAGAAAAGGCCAAGAGAGAAAATGAAACAATTCCACTACTTCAACAAGTTAGGAACTATAAAGAATTCAAAGGCATCAACAATCTTCTTGAATGTTACAATGAAAATGAAGATTTGGAAGATGCAATAATTGAAAGCATTGTATGAAGGCAGTCCATTATCTGCTCTGGGAGTCTGCACTGATTTTGTTTATTTGCAGTCAATCCAAACAGTACAGCAGTGAACACTAGATGATTTCCCCCATCAATAACTATTAGGAACTAATACACAGTTTTATAGTACCGTAGAAGTATTAGTAGTGTTCTAATTTGTTCTATATTTTGATTTTTATATATAATTTGTTAATCAGTTAAACATTAGTTTGCTTTTTTTAATACTTTTTTAACTATTTCCATGAAACTTTGGGCTCATTGGGACAGCCACTTAATTGGGCCAAGAAGTACTGATCCCAGTGTTTCCTGATTAATTGGAATCCACTGTATATTTAAATTTATTAGGAGATTGCTATGGTGTGTAAGTCAGGGCACAGCATAAAAACAACAACATTCAACAATTACACAATATTCAATAATAATAAAGAATCATATAAATTCTTTCGATGATGTTGGACAGTGTTACCAAGGCTCTGCGTTTATAGATTTAGACTATGGATTATGGATTTTTTCAGTCTAATGTTTTTTTATATTCTGTGTCTTTTGCCTATTCTTTCTCGTTGTTTTTCTTTGTGCGGGGGGTGGGCTTTGGGTGTCGATGGTCTTGTTACATTTTGTGGAGGAGGGGGATTGGGGAGCTGTTGATTGTTCTTCGCTCTTTTTTTGTGTGGGGGGAGGGTGGGCTTGCTGGTTCTCTTTAAACTGACTTCCATGGTTTTCTTTGATCCTTGGCTATCTGGAGAAGATGTATGTTGTAGTTGTTTACAGCATACATACTTTGATAATAAATAAACCTCTGAAACTTTGAAAATAAACTTAGAGGTTAAAGTACGGATATGGAATAACATGTAAATAAATATATTAGTACCAGCAATTATTTATAATGTAAACAGCATTATAAAAAGTGGTTTAAAGTATCTATAGTGCAGGGATGGGGGGGGTAATAGATGGAGGGGAGTGGGCGGCTAACTAGAATGGTGAATCAGATTAACTACCTGGGGAAATGGGTTTGAGAGGAATAATAAATTAGTCATGATGGAATGGCAGAACAGACATGATGGGCCCAATGGCCTAATTTGTTCCTATATCTAATGGTCTTATAGGAAGAATCTTTTAAGATGGCATGAAGTTTTTGGTTAATTAGCCCTAAAGCACTTTCCAGAAGGGAGTTTATGGAAAAGGCAGATTGCTGGGTGAGTTGTGTCTAGAAAAATGCAATGGATTATAACCTCTCTTCTCTTTATTATGCAATTGCCTTATCCTTGGAGCCTAAAGCACCATCTGTTTGGAAGAGTGCAGAAAGCAACTCTATAGTGTCAGTGGGGTCAAAGTGTTCACATTTTCATTTTCCATCGACAAAAACCATGGCACAGATAGAAGTGTGTTGTAAAGTCAGGGTGTGAATCATGGTCTCCCCATCAGAGAGGAAGTCATAAATAACCTGCTCTATCAGTGGTTGTGATATATCAGAGAGAAAGGTTTCACTGAGAAGATAATGTAATGATTAATATTCAGAATGAAGTACAACAAGTGCAGATAAAATCAGTACTGATTGAAACTATTCTGCCAATTTCTCAACTATCTCCAGCAGACTGGGGTGATAGTTGTAAATCTTCAGACAGCTGCCAACTTGACTGGTTTGCAAGCCGATGATAGAATGAGTGTCAAATCCACATATTTTTTTCAATCTGCTGATACAAAACAGGATCTCTTGTCTGCTGCTCCCTCGGCACTGGGAATACCTCAAATTAGAACCATCTGCATACACAAGTGGTCTTGTAGTTCCATCTACTTTTCACACTGCCTGCAGTCGGCTTTCTCAAGGAGTCAAGCGCAAAAAGAGTTGGGTTGGGTTTCTCAGAAAACAACAGAGAAACATATGGCGGAACATAAGCCAGTATTACTCACCTGAAGCCCTCGGAAGACACCGTGCGTGTGTATTCTGTACTGCGTGCTACAGCTGTACAACATCGGAGCGTTGTGATTGTCAGTCTCGTATCCTGCTGTGTGGCTGAAAACAAGTGATTGGTCAGTCAGGATAGGATGGCAGAACTATGATCATATTTCCCCCTCCATTTACTAAATCCTAAAGACTTTAAAGATGATCTTTATTTGTTGCACATACAGCGAAATTTCATTTGCATGATTGACCAACACAGTTCGAGGATGTGCAGAGGGCAACCCACAAGTATTATCTTGCTTCCAGTGCCAGCATTTTGCTTTTAAAAACATGGTGACAATTATTCCTATAACAACAAAATGTAGGACAAGTCACATTAGAAATCTATGCAGTTCTTTTCACCCTTTCAGGATGTTTCAGTCTTTCACAGAGAACGGTATTTTTTTAAAACACAGGTCAGTTACTGTTGTACCAAAGTACCCTCTGCAAAGATCCAAAAGATTCAAGATTCAGGATTCAAGCTGAACCCACATAAAATGCTGGAAGAATTCAGCAGATCAGGCAGATCTCTGGAAAGGAATACAGAGTTAATGTTTCAGGCCAAGACCCTTCATCGTGACCTTTGACCCTTGGATCAAGATAGTCTATTGTCATTCTTCGGTATATGAGTGTAAAGGAGAACAAGATGGTTGTTACTCCGGATCTGATGTAGCATAAAAAATACAATATATGTAAAGATAAAATAAAATCTGTAAAACACAATGTACAGTAACTATACATATGATTATCATATACATATACATGGACAGATTGTACGTACATAAAGTGAAACTAGGTGCAGGACATGAGGTGACCCTGACAGGAAATGACAAAGTGACTCATGGCTAAAGGAACTCTTCGAGGCAGCAACAGGGTATATGAAAACAGGGTAAAGCAGTGACTGTCAGTGTAAGTATGAGGTGTGGGGAGTAAGTGTAACTTCATGGGGGAGAGGTGAACGGTGCTGAGGGGCTGTGGAGAGGGATTGTCCCAAAAGCAGCACAATTATCATCTAACATGAGGAAATCTGCAGATGCGGGAAGTTCAAGCAACACACACAAAATGCTAGTGGAACGCAGTAGGCCGGGCAGCATCTATAGGGAGAAGCACTGTCGACGTTTCGGGCCAAGACCCATTGTCAGCTGCCTGGCCTGCTGCGTTCCACTATTATCATCTACCTGGCCACCTGCTTTAGTGAAGTTGTTTGATGGGCAAACATTAGCTAGGACACCAGGGAGAACTTCCATCCTCTTCTACAAAAGGCATCATGGAATATTTTGCATTAATGAATTCACTCTAGCTTTTACTAGAATCCTTGAAGCTTCTCTTGGTCCTGCAGAACAGGGAACAGTTCCAGCAGGGCCGGTGGCCCACTGTCTATGCAAACCATGATGCCATTTTAAATAATGAAGGGTCTCGGCCCAGAGAATCGCCTGTTTGTTTCCCTCTGTGGATGTTGCTGACTTACTCCATCATTTTGTTTGTGTTACTCAGAGATAACTATCCAAGTTTGCCAACCTCTCCTTATACCTAATTCTGAGTTCTTCTGCACCCTCTCCACATCTTTCCTATAATGCAGCAACCAGAACTGCAGATGTTATTCCAAATCCGGCCTAACCAAAGTTCTGTAAGACGATAAGACTTAGGAGCTGAACTGGGCAACCATGCACTTAAGGTGAGAGGGGGTAAGTTCATAGGAGATAAGTGGGGCTATTTTGTTTAAAACAGTGAAGAGTGGGTGCCTTCAGTGTGCTGCCTGGGGTAGTGGCAGAAGCAAATATGACAGAGGCATTCTAGAGGCTCTTAGACAGGCAGATGAATGCATGAACGAGCGGGAAATGCAAGGATACGAACATTGTGTAGGCAGAAGTTAGTTTACAAACACAGGAAAATCTGCAGGTGCTGGAAATCCAAATTAACACACAGAAAATGCTGGAGGAACTCAGCAGGTCAGGCAGCATCTATGGAAATGAGTAAACAGTTGATATCTCGGGCCGACCCTTGATCAAGACTGGAAAGGAAGGGGAAGATGCCAGAATAAAAAGGTGGGGGGGAGGGGAAGGAGGACAGCTAGAAGGTGATAAGTGGCCAGGTGGGTGGGAAAGGTAAAGGGCTGGAGAGAAAGGAATCCAATCGGAGAGGAGAGTGGACCAAAGGAGGAAGGAAAGGAGGAGGGGACCTGGGGGGGGGGGGTGATAGACTGGTGAGGAGAGGTAGGAGGCCAGAGTGGGAATAGAAGAAGAAGGGAGGACGTTTGGGAAAAAATTGTTTACTGGAAAGAGAAATTGATGCTCATGCCATCAGATTGGAGTCTACCCTGAAGGAATACAAGGTGTTGCTCCTCCACCCTGAGGGTGGCCTCACCTTAGCACAAGATGAAGCCATACACCAACAGGTCAGAACAGGAATGGAATCGGAATTAAAATATTTGTTGGGTAGGTGTGTGTGTGTGGCCTCTGTTGGTCGTGGTCAACCATGGGTACTGTGCCTCTGATAGTCACTGAGCTGCAGTGGCTTCTCCAGGGTGCAAGCCAGGTCAGAGTTGATATGGAGATCCGTCTGTTGCCCACGCAGTGGGACCCCTCTCTCCATGCTGACGACAGGTCCAAAGGAACGACGGGAGTCGATACGGTTTGGTGCCAGCAGCGTCGCAGGAGTTGCCGTGCCGGTGCTGGGTACAGCAGTCAGCCGCCTTCGGGACTCCGACTCCGGGCATTTCCTCGGGGCGTACTCCTGAAGCCTTTCCCGTGAGCAGGTATAGCCGCAAGGCAGCGGAGGTTTGAAATCGGAGTTTTCCTTCTCCTAGATGAGCTACCATCCATTGTTAACAAGCCCCATCTGCCCGGAGCAACTGGTTTTAAGGCGCCAGTGGCCTGCCTTTGCCCTTTCTGTCAGTGAGAACCTCACAGGAGAGAATTAAGTTGAAGTAGGGCAATTTATGAAAGCACTAGGCAGGAACTAGGGAAAGTTAATTGGGAAAAGATGCTTTTGGGAAAGCCCACATCTGACATGTGGAGGATGTTTAAAGACCGACTGCACAGAGTACAGGACAGGTATGTTCACGTCAGAAGGAAGGACAAGGATGGCAAGGTAAGAGAACCTTGGATGTGGCGAGAGGTGATGAATTTAGTCAAGAAGAAAATGGAAAAGTATGTAACGTTTAGAAAGCTAGAATCAAATAGAATCCTTGAGGATTATAAAGAAGCCAGAAGAGAAGTCAGGAAGGGAATTAGAAAAGCCAGGAGGGGCCATGACAAGTCCTTGGCAAGTAGGATTAAAGAGAATACAAAGACATTGTATACATTCATCAAGAGCAGGAGGATAACCAGGAAGAGGGTGGGGGGGGAGGACATGTTTTTGGATATGGAGGATGCGGTGAGGTCCTTAATGTGTATTTTACATCAATGTTTACCATGGTGGATAGGGAGATCAGTGCCAAGTATATTAATATGCTAGAGCATATAAAAGAGGAGATCGTGGTGTTTCCCTTAATGAGCATTAAGGTAGATAAATCCCCAGGGCCAGATGGAATATGCCCCAGATTATTGAGAGAGACAAGAGAAGAGATATCTGGGGCCTTCACTAATATCTTTGTTTCCTCTCTAGCCACAAGGCAAGGTCCCAGAGGACTGGCGAACGGCCAATGTTGTTCCAATAATCTTTGAGACTATAAACCGGGGAGCTGCACATCAATAGTAGGTAAGTTACTGAAGAGCATTCTTAGGTGTAGGATTTCTATGCATTTAGAAAGCCATGGCCTAATTAGAGCAAGCCAGCATGGCTTTGTGTGGGGCAAGTTGTGTCTTCCTAACTTGATTGAGTTCCCTCACCAGTGACAAGGGTGGTTGGTGAAGGTACAGCTGCTGATGGTGTCTACATGGATTTTAGTCAGGCATTTGATAAGGACCCTCATGAGAAGCTCATCAAGAAGATTAAGATGCATGGTGAATTGGCCGTTTGGATTAAAAACTGGCTTGCTCATAGAAGATAGGGAGGTAGTCGAAGGGATTTATTCTAGCTGGAAGTTTGTGATTGGTGGTGTATTGGAACCATTGCTGTTTAGACCATAAGACATAGGAGCAGAATTAGGCCACTCAGCCTATCAAGTCTGCTCCATCATTCCATCATGGCTGATCCTGGATCCCACTCAACCCCGTACACCTGCCATCTCACCATACCCTTTGATGCCCTAACCAATCAGGAAACTGTCAACTTCTGCCTTAAATATACCCATGGATTTGGTGTCCACCTCAGTGTGTGGCAGAGCATTCCACAGATTCACCACTCTCTAGCTATAAATATTCCTCCTTACCTCCGTTCTAAGAGGTCAGCCCACAACATTGAGGCTGTGCCCTCTAGTTCTAGATACCCCAACCAGAGGAAACATCCTCCCTAGATCCACTCTGTTTAGTCCTTTCAACATTCGATAGATTTCAATGAGATCTCACTGCATTCTTCTAAATTTCAGTGAGTAACCCGCCTCTTATATTAACCCCTTCATTCCTGGAATCATCCTCATGGAGGCAGAGTTAAGATGGAGCTAAACTTCTTAGGATGGTGGTGATTCCTTTGCTTGCATCTTCGGAAACAGCTCTACTTGGATCTTTAATATCTTTATTTTTCCCTTTCAAGGTTCTTTTGAGGGCCCTGACCTGGAGTTACACGCAGACTTCAGCTCTTTGTGGGAGTGGAGCCCGTTCTCGGGGTTTCAGGACCGGCCGTTGTTCAGCACACCAAGGGTTCGGCCTGAGAGTTGGCCTCGTGTTTGAAAGCCTAGGATCTTGGGGCTCTGGAGATGGGCAGATCGAGGGTCAGTGTCACGGCAGGAGACTCACGTGTCGTCAAGGAGGCTGGAAAATCTTTCGCTGTGGGCCAGAAGACCTAAGATCTTTGCGATCTTCAGGCACAGAACTTGTTAAAAGCGACGAAACAAGCTTTTTAACATCATAGAGTTGTTGTTATGTCTCCCGCTTACTGGGAAAATGGAGATACCTCCCTCGCCCTTATTGGGGAGAGAGAGAACCTGTGGTTTGTCGAATGCCGGATGAAATGCGATAGACTTTGAGTCTTTACTGTCGCTTAGCTCACGCTTGTGCTCGGTAGCGGGTGCACATTTTTTGCCAGGGGGCAGGGAGGGGCTATTGTTGCCTTGCTGTCACTTACGCACGGGAGGGGGGGAGTTGGGGGGACTTTGGGGTTCTCACGTTTAATTGTCATTCATTCTTTGGGGGCACTTCTCTGTTTTCGTGGATGTTTTGCGAAGAAAAAGCATTTCAGGATGTATATTGTATACATTTCTCTCACATTAAATTAGACCTTTGAATCTTTGAATGACCCTCCTCTGGACTCTCTCCAATGACAACACATCTTTTCTGAGATATGGGGCCTAAAATTGTTGACAACACACCAAGTGCGGCCTGACTAGTGTCTTATAAAATCTCAGTATTATCTCCTTGCTTTTATATTCTATTGCCCTTGACATAAATATCAACATTGCATTTGCCTTCTTTACCACAGACTCACCTGTAAATTAACTTTCTGGGAGTCTTGCAAGAGGACTCCCTCCGGACCTCTAATGTTTGAACCTTCTTCCCATTTAGATAATAGTCCGCATTATTGTTCCTTCTACCAAAATGCATATCATACGTTTCCCAACACTGTATTCCATCTGCCACTCTTTTGCCCATTCTTCTAATTTGTCTAAGTCCTGCTGCAATCGCACCTCTTCCTCAGCACCACCTACACCTCCATCCATCTTCATATCATCTGCAAACTTTGCCACAAAACCATCAATTCCATAAGACCATAAGACATAGGAGCAGAATTAGGCCATCTGGCTCATCGAGTCTGCTCCACCATTCAATCATGGCTGATCCTTTTTCTCTCCTCCTCAACCCCATTTCCCAGCCTTCTCCCCAAAACCTTTGGTAATTCCATTATCTAAATCATTGACAAACAATGTGAAAAGTAGCGATCTTAATACTGACCCCCATGGAACACCACTAGACACCAACAGCCAACCAGAAAAGGTCCCCTTTATTCCCACTCACTGCCTCTCGCCTGTCAGCCATTCCTCTATCCACGCCAGTATTTTTCCTGTAACGCTGTAGGATTTTATCTTGTTAAGCAGCCTCATGTGTGGCACCTTTTCAAATGCCTTCTGAAAATCCAATTAAATGACATCCACTGCCTCTCCTTTGTCCTTCCTGCTTGTTACTTCCTCGAAGGACTCAAACAGATTTGTCAGGCAAGATTTCCCATCACAGAAACCATGTTGACTTTGACTTATTTTATCATTAGTCTCAAAGTACCCCAAAACTTCATCCTTAGTAATAGACTTCAACACTTTCCCAACCACAGAGGTTTGGCTAACTAGCCTTTCTTTTCCCTTTTTCCCTCCTTGAAGAGTGGAGTGACATTTGCAATCTTACAGTCCTCTGGGACAATGCCAGAATCAAGTGCTTTTGAGAGATCATGACCAATGCATTCGCTATCTCTTCGGCAACCTCTTTCAGGACTCTGTGATGTATTCCATCTGGTCCAGGTGACTTATCCACCTTAAGACTTTTTAGTTAGCCTAGAACCTTTTCCTTTGTAATAACAATGGTACTCACTCCTGCTTCCTAACACTCATGGACTTCTGGCACATGCTAATGTCTTCCACAGTGAAGACTGATGCAAAGTACCTTTTAAGTTAATTCGCTATTTCTTTGTCCCCCATTACTACTTCACCAGCATCATTTTCCAGTGTTTGACATATATGGTCTGGGCACTGAGTTCAAAAGTCGGGAAGTTATGCTGCAGCTTTATAAGATTCCAGTTAGGTTGCATCTGAGTATTCTGGTTGCCCATTATTGGAAGGATGTCAAGGCTTTGGAGAGGGTTCAGAAGAGGTTTACAGAATGCTAACTGGATTGGAGAACGTGCTAGAACAAGAAGTTGAACACACTTAGGTGTTTTTTTTCTGGAGCAGTGGAGGCTGAAGGAGATCTGGCAGAGGTTTATAAGAAAGAGTAGACATACAATATCTCTTTCCAAGAGGTGAAAGGTCTAATACCAGAGAACGTGCAATAGAGATGAGAGGGGGTAATTTCACAGGAGATGCAAGTTTTTACACCAAGACTGGTGGGTGCTTGGAATGCATTGTCTAGGGTGGTGGTAGAGGCTGAAATATTAGGGAATTTTAAGGCACGTTTAGATTGGTTCATGAATGTGAGAAAAAATGTAAGGATATGGGCATTGTGCAGGCAAAAGAGATTAATTAGCTATTTTAATTACTAATTTAATTGGCTTGGCACAACATTGTGAGCCAAAGAGCATGTTCCTGTACTGTACAGTTCTACATTCATGTTCTAACGCTAAACTGACTCCACAACCTAAAGATTCACTTTCAAGGACCCTACAACATATGTTATTTATTTATTTATTTACCTTTTTATGTATCATTGGGACAATTCGTCTTGTTTTGCACATTGGATGTTTGTCAGTCTTTGTTATGTGTACTTTTTCATAAACTCTACTCTATTTCCTGTAAATGCCAAGAAGAAAATGGATCTCAAGGTAGTACGTGGTGATATAGACTACTGTATGGTAAGATATATTACTTTACTAACTATTAATTTCTTATTGCTATTGTTTGCTTTCTGCGCATTTTGTCTATTTTTCACATTATTTGTCTATCTTTGTGTGTAGTTTCTCATTTATTCTGTTGTAATTCTTTATTCTACTTTGAATGGCTACAAGAAAATGAATCTCAGGATAGTATATGATGATGAATATGTACATTGATAATAAACTTACTTTGAAAATATACTGTACGTACTTTGATAATAAATGTATATGATGGCATACAGTATATGTACTTGGATAATAAATTTATTTTGAAGTTTGATCATATACATACCAAAATGATAAATTTACTTTGAACCTTGATCTTTGATATTTTTAAGGAACGTGTTTGCATGGCCAGTTAGAGGAGAAAATTTAAAAGAAATGAGGAAAAAAGCATTTTATTTCACAGTGAGAAGGCATGAAGCTGACACATAAAAAGCAGCTATTCCCGAGCCAGCAGTTTGTAATCACTGTGCGGACTCCCCTTTCAGCAGTACCGTTCACAGGGCAGGTAGCTCACATCACCCTCTAAATCCACTGCTGTCAAAATCACTCCAAGCTTCACTATAACCCTTGAAAATTGAACATGAGTTATACTCAGCTATTGATTCTAATCCCTGGGGATTTTTAAATATGACTTAAGTGATGGGCTGCCAAAGAGATTCAGCCATCTATTTATGCATGTAATATAATCTGTCTGGACTAATTTTCTTTCTTTGAAAGCAGTAACCTGACCATGGCACGAGTTTACTGCTCACTTTTTTTGACTGCATGAATGTGTAGAATCAGCGTGAAGATTTACTCAATAAACAGAATTGGAGAACAATACAGCATCGAATCACTGAATCGTAAGAATGGACAGCCCAGGAAAAGACTTCAACCATCAGTACAGAGATCAGATCTGTTTTCTTTGGGGTTTAGAAGATTGGGAGACACACTCAGTGGCTAACTTCTTAGGATCATCCTGTACCTAATAAAGTGGCCTCTGTGTAAATGTTTGTGGTCTTCCGCCGTTGCAGCCCATCCACTTCAAGGTTTGTCGTGTTGTGAATTCAGAGATGCTCTTCTGCGCACCGCTGTTGTAATGCAGGGTTATTTGAGCTACTGTCACCTTCCTGTCAGCTTGAACCAGCCTGGCCATTCTCCTCTGACCTCTCATTAACAAAGTATTTCTTCCCACTGAAATGCCACTCACTGGATTTTTTTTTGTTTTTCACACCATTCTCTGTAAACTCTGGTAGCTGTTCTGCAAGAAAATCCCAGGAAATCGGGAGTTTCTGAGATACTCAAACCACCCTGTCTCATACCAACAACCATCCCATGGTTAAAGTCACTTAGATCACATTTCTTCCCCACTCTGATGTTTGGTCTGAACAACAACTGAACCTCTTGACCATGTCTACATGCTTTCATGCATTGAGTTGCTGCCACATGATTGGCTGATTAGATACTTACATTAACGGGCAAGGTACCTAATAAAGTGACTACTGAGTGTGCATGACCCTAACAGGCCATGACAGTGTTGATACTGAGATGGCTTCACCCACAAGAAAGACATGAATGCAGAGAAATAGTTGCAAGATAAAGAGAAAGTCATTTAAAACTGAGGTAACATAGAAACATAGAAAACCCACAGCACAATACAGGCCCTTCGGCCCACAAGGTTGTGCCAAGCATGTCCCTACCCTAGAAATTACTAGGCTTACCTACAGCCCTCTATTTTTCTAAGCTCCTTGTACCTATCCAAACGTCTCTTAAAAGACCTTATCGTATCCGCCTCCAACACCTTTGCTGGCAGCCCATTCCACGCACTCACCACTCTGAGTAAAAAAAAACTTACCTCTGACATCTCCTCTGTACCTACTCCCCAGCACCTTAGAAAATCTTAGATAAGCACACGGAAGATAGAAAAATAAAGGGGCATTTAAGAGGGAAGGGTCAGACTGATGCTAGAGAAGGTTAGAAGGTCGGCACAACATCGTGGATGAAGGGCATTTACTGAACTATACCGGTCTGTGTTCTCTGCTGTTTCCCGAAAGATGCATTTTTTTTTCCTTTACAAGCACTAATCCCATTATTAGCTCATCATGGAAAGCAGCCTCTCTTATCTCGACTCTGTCTGCACTTCCCACGGCCTCAAGAAAGCAGCCAGCATAACCAAAAACCCCTCCCACCCAAGACTTGCTCACTTCTTCTCCTTCCATTGGGCAGAAGACATAAAAGCTTTAAAATGCATACGGCCAGACTCAAGGATAACTTCTATCTCATTGTCACAAGCCTTTTGAATAGACCTTTTGTATGATAAAGTTGAATTCTTGAGGAGTCTTCCCCTTGAGGAGTAGAAGTACTCCTTCCCCTCCCCCACCTTCCTATTCTGGCTCCTTCTCCCTTCCTTTCCAGTTCTGATGAAGGGTGTTGAACCAAACATTGATTGCTTATTCCTCTCCACAGATGCTGCCTGACCTACTGAGTTCTCCCAGCATTTTGTGAGTGTTTTTCTGGATTTCCAGCATCTACAGAATCTCCTGTGTTTATACTGATTCAAGCAGCTGTTCAAGGTCATTTGGATTGCTGATTTAGAAAATGGGAACCTTGTTCTGTCTCCTGGCATCGTTCCCAATAGCAATGGGATATCCATACTGGAGGAGCAAATGCACAATTTCTACCGGAATGACTTAATCAAGTCTGTGGCACCCAGTGATTCCACAAGCAACAACTTGGGATTCAAATGTCTCCTTGATTGAAGTAATGATTACTCCATGGGATAGTGACCTGACAAAATCTGCACCAAAGTAATGTAACAAAAAATTGCACCGAGCATCAAAAGCAGAGGCAAAGATTCAGGGTTGAGGAAGAAGGAGCTGGAATTTGGAAGTTGGGGCTATCCGGCAGAAGGCACAGTAGGTGATCATGGAGCAGTTATATGCAGGGATGCAGACGAGGCCAGTACTGGAGTGCAGGGATCCAGGAGAGATGTGGATCAGGAGAAAGATTCAAAAATGGAGAGGGGTGAGACCAGGGTGGGAGATGAAATAAAGGAGGGGACATTTGAAAAACAAGGCATTGTTAATGCAGAAGAGCTTGCACAGAAATAACTGGTCAAATTTACAGAGCTGGCAAGGATACATACAGCAGGGTGTTGCGTTATAAATTAGTAGGCAGCCACCGATCCCAGGGGATCATGGGTTTGCCCCTCTGGTGGACTGTGTCCTCTCCAGGGTGCAGTCCTGGGTGGGAAGATTTGAGGAACTGAGTGTTGCCTCTCTCCACGTCACCGAGGGGGAGAAGGGCAAGCGCCGATACAGCTGGGCACCAGTGTCATCGCAGAGACTGTCAGAGTGAAGTTGTAAACAAGATCAAACTGCCTTAGGGACCCCGGCTCCGGATTTCTTCCTCGGGGTTCACTCCCGAAGCCTTTCCCATGGGTGGGTATGGCCGCGAGGCAGCGGAGTTTTAGAATCAGAGTTTTCCTTCTCCTAGATGGGCTGACAAGCCTCACCTACCCAAATGTATTAAATATTAGTATATATTAAAGATTTCTGATATATTCCCTTATTCCTCTGTATAGCATTACTCTGTTGGTAAAAATGAAATGTAATTCTTAGAAAGAGGTGACATTGGATCAGAAGACATAGAAACCTTATGGGTAGAATTAAGAAACTGCAAGGATAAGAAGACCCTGATAGGAATTATATACAAGCCTCCAAACAGTAGCTAGGATTTAGGATATAAATTACAATGGGAGATAGAAAAAGCATTTAAAAAGGGCAATGTTATGATTGATATTATAAAGTGGACACCATGGAGGGATTGTCTACAGAGCCTCTGTGGGTGAAGGTTAGGAACATGAAGGGGTCAATAACTTTAATGGGTGTTTTATATGGGCCACCTAATAGTAACAGGGATATCGAGGAGCAGATAGGGAAACAGATCCTGGAAAGGTATAATAATAACAGAGTTGTCGTGATGAGAGATCTTAATTTCCCAAATATCAATTGGCATCTCCCTAGAGTGAGGGGTTTAGATGGGGTGGAGTTTGTTAAGTGTGTTGAGGAAGGTTTCTTGACACAGTATTAGATAAGCCTACAAGAGGAGAGGCTGTACTTGATTTTGTATTGGGAAATGAACCCAGTCAGGTGTCAGATCTCTCAGTGGGAGAGCATTTTGGAGCAAGTGATCATAATTCTATCTCCTTTACAATAGCATTGGAGAGAGATAGGAACAGACAAGTTAGAAAAGCATTTAATTGGAGTAAGGGGAATTATGAGGCTATCAGGCAGGAAATTGGAGGCTTAAATTGGAAACAGATGTTCTCAGGGAAAAGTACGGAAGAAATCCAGCAAATATTCAGGGGATATTTGTATAGAGTTCTGTGTAGGTACATTCCAATGAGACAGGGAAGTTATGGTAGGGTGCAGGAACCATAGTGTACAAAGGCTGTGATAAATCTAGTCAAGAAGAAAAGAAAAGCTTACAAAAGGTTCAGAGAGCTAGGTAATGTTAGAGATCTAGAAGATTATAAGGCTACTAGGAAGGAGCTTAAGAAGAAAATTAGGGGAGCTAGAAGGGGCCATGAGAAAGCCGTGGTGGGCAGAATTAAGGAAAACCCCAAGACATTCTACAAGTATGTGAAGTGCAAGAGGATAAGACATGAAAGAATAGGACCTATCAAGTGTAACAGTGGGAAAGTGTGTATGGAACTGGTGGAAATAGCAGAGGTACTTAATGAATACTTTACTTCAGTATTCACTATGGAAAAGGATCTTACTGATTATAGTGATGACATGTAGCAGACTGAAAAGCTTGAGCATGTAGATATTAAGAAAGAGGATGTGCTGAAGCTTTTGGAAAGCATCAAGTTGGATAAGTCGCCGGGACCGTATGAAATTTACCCCAGGCTACTGTGGGAGGTGAGGGAGGAGATTGCTGACCCTCTGGCGATGACCTTTGCATCATCAATGGGGACAGGAGAGGTTCCAGAGGATTATAGGGTTGCAGGAGTTGTTCCTTTATCCAAGAAAGGGAGTAGAGATAGCCCAGGAAATTATAGAACAGTGAGTCTTACCTCAGTGGTTGGCAAGTTAATGGAGAAGATCCTGAGAGGCAGGATTTATGAACATTTGGAGAGGTATAACATAATTAGGAATAGTCAACATGGCTTTGTCAAGGGCAGGTCCTGCCTTATGAGCCTGATTGAATTTTTTGAGGATGTGACTAAACACATTGATGAAGGAAGAGCAGTAGATGTAGTATATATGGATTTCAGCAAGGCATTTGATAAGGTACCCCATGCAAGGCTTATTGAGAAAGTAAGGAAGCATGGGACCCAAAGGGATATTGCTTTGTGGATCCAGAACTGGCTTGCCCACAGAAGGCAAAGAGTGGTTGTAGACAGGTCATATTCTGCATGGAAGTCAGTGACCAGTGGGGTGCCTCAGGGATCTGTTCTGGGACCTGTGCTCTTCATGATCTTTATAAATGACCTGGATGAGGAAGTGGAGGGATGGGTTAGTAAGTTTGCTGATGACACAAAGGTTGGAAGTGTTGTGGATAGTGTGGAGGGCTGTCAGAGCTTACAGCGGAACATTGATAGGATGCAAAACTTGGCTGAGAAGTGGCTGATAGAGTTCAACCCAGGTAAGTGTGAGGTGGTTCATTTTGGTAGGTCAAATATGATGGCAGAAAATAGTATTAACGGCAAGACTCTTGGCAGTGTGGAGGATCAGAGGGATCTTGGGGTCCGAGTCCATAAGACGCTCAAAGCAGCTGCGCAGGTTGACTCTGTGGTTAAGAAGGCATATGGTGTATTGGCCTTCATCAATCGTGGAATTGAAATTAGGAGACAAGAGGTAATGTTGCAGCTATATAGGACCCTGGTCAGACCCCACTTGGAGTACTGTGCTCAGTTCTGGTCGCCTCACTACAGGAAGGATGTGGAAACCATAGAAAGGGTGCAGAGGAGATTTACAAGGATGATACCTGGATTGGGGAGCATGCCTTATGAGAATAGGTTGAGTGAACTCGGCTTTTTCTCCTTGGAGCGATGGAGGATGACAGGTGACCTGATAGAAGTATACAAAATGATGAGAGGCATTGACCGTGTGGATAGGCAGAGGCTTTTTCCCAGGGCTGAAATAGTTGCCACAAGAGGACACAGGTTTAAGGTGCTGAGGAGTAGGTACAGAGGAGATGTTAGGGATAAGTTTTTCACTCAGAGAGTGGTGAGTGCATGGAATGGGCTGCCAGCAATGGTGGTAGAGGTGGGATATGATAGGGTCTTTTAAGAGGCTTTTAGATAGATACATGGAGCTTAGTAAAATAGAGGACTATAGGTAAGCCTAATAATTTCTAAGGTAGGGACATGTTTGGCGCAGTTTTGTGGGCTGAACGGCCTGTATTGTGCTGTAGGTTTTCTATGTTTTCTATGTTTTTTTTCTAAATAAAGCAGCACCTGATAGGCAGCAGGCAAAGAGTGGGAATAAAGGGAGCTTTTTCTTACTGGCTACCATTGACTAATGGAGTTCCACAGGGGTTTGAATTGGGACCGATTCTTTTTACGTTATATGTCAATGATTTAGATGATGGAATTGATAGCTTTGATGCAACGTCTGTAACAAGATAGGTGGAGGGGCAGGAAGTAGGTTGTGAGGAAGTAGAGAGGCCGCAGAAGGACTAAGACAGAATGTGGAAAGAAATGGCAGATGGAATACAGTGTCGGGAAATGTATGGTCATGCACTTTGGTAGAAAAAATGAAAGGATTGACTATTTTCAAAATGGAGAGAGAACACACAAAACTGAGACACAAAGGGACTTGTGAGTCATTAGACGGGATTCCTAAAGGCAGGTAGCTTACATAGAGTAGGTTACATGGTTTGCACAACATTGTGGGCCGAAGGGCCTGTAATGTGCTGTAGATTTCAATGTTTCTATGTTTCTAAAGGTTAGTTTGCAGTTTGAGTCTGTGGTGAGGAAGGCAAATGCAATGTTAGCATTCATTTCAAGTGGACTAGAGTATAAAAGCAAAGATGTAATGTTGAGGCTTTATAAAACACTGGTGAGGCCTCACAGAGTATTGTGAGGAGGTTTGGGCCCCTTATCTTTGTAAGGATGTGCTGAAACTGGAGATGTTTCATAGGAGGTTCACAAAAATGACTCCAGGATTGAATGGCTTGTCATATGAAGGGCGTCTGATGGCTCCAGGCCTGTACTCACTGGAATTCAGAAGAATGAGGGGTGATCTCATTGAAACCTATCAAATGGTGGAAGGCTTTGATAGGGTGGATATGGAGAGGTTGTTTCCAATGGTGGGAGAGTCTAAGACTAGAGGACACAGCCTCAGAATATAGGAGAGCTGCTTTAGAACAGATATGCGGAGGACACACAAAATGCTGGAGGAACTCAGCAGGCCAGGCAGCACCTATGGTAAAGAGTACAGTCAACATTTTGGGCTGAGACCCTACAGCAGGAATTTCTTAAGCCATTGGGTGGCAAATCTGTGAAACTTTTTGCCAAGGGCAGCTATGGAGGGCAAGTCTTTATGTATATTTATGGCAGAGGTTGATAGATTCTAGATTGGTCAGGGCATGAAGGGAGAACGCAGAAGATTGGGGCTGAGAGGAAAATTGGATCAGCCATGATGAAATGGTGGAGCAGACTCGATGGGCCAAATGGCCTAATTCTGCTCCTATAATTTATAGTCTTATGGTCTTAAAGCTTAACCTGTCGGTTGAGCCAGTGGTTAGGAAGGAAAATGCAATGCTAGCATTCATTTTGAGAGGACTGGATTATAAGAGCAAGGAAGTATGCTGAGGCATTATAAGACATTGGTCATACCACATTAGGAGTATCATGAGCAGCTTTGGAGATTTTCTTTAGGATGTGCTGGCATTGGAGAAGGTTTAAAGGAAGTTCACAAAAATTATTCCAGGAATTAAAGGAATTAAATACAAGAAATGTTTGATAGTTCTGGATCTCAGAAGAATGAGGGAAGATCTCATTGAAACCTATCGAATGTTGAAAGGCCTCAAAAGAGTAGATGTGGGGAGGATGTTTCCTACAGTCAGGTAGTCTAGGGCCAGAGAGACGTCCATTTAAAACCGAGATGAAGAGGAATTTCTTTAACCAGAGGGTTGTGAATTTGTGGAATTCGTTGCCAAATGGCTGTGGGGGCCATGTCATTGGGTATATTTAAAGCGGAGGTTGATAGGTTCCTAATTAGTCAGGGTGTCAAAGGTTATGAGGAGAAGGCAGGAGAATGGAGTTGAGAGGGATCATAGATCAGCCATGATGGAATGGCAGAGCGGACTCAATGGACCAATTGGCCTAATTCTGCTCCTATGTATTATGGTCTCCATTGCGAATAATTATTTGTATGGGAGGTAACAGGAGCACCCAAAGGAAAACTACAGGGAGAACATATAAACATGTTACAGACAGTGGTGGGAATTGAACCCCAATCTTACAGCCAGTGCTCCTACCTGATGGTAGAAAGTCAAAGAGGATGCTGGATGGATGGGTAGGATTACTAAGGGCCCTGCATACTGATAATTGTCTCTGATGGATGGGAGGGAGACCCCAATGATCCACTCAGCTGTTCTCACAGTACTTTGTAGGGACTTCAGGTCCGATGTTCAACTGCTCCCATGCCAGATGGAGATACAACTTGTCAGGATGTTCTCAATGGTGCTCCTATAAGACACAGTTAAGATGGGGGAGAGGAGCCTTGCTTGCCTCAATCTTCTTCGGAAGTGAAGGCGCTGCTGTGCCTTCTTGTTTAGGGAAGTGATATTAAGAGACCAGGTAAGGTCATCCATGATGTGAACTCCCAGGAACTTGGTGCACTTAACTCTCTCCATGGAGAAGCCAAAATACGTGCACATTTGTCCATCACAGTCTCTCACTAAGACCATGTGATAATGACCAGATTATTTTTTAAAAGAAAGTCAGCTGAGGGATAAATGTCTCCAGACCAGCAGGGAGAACATCTGCCTGTTCCTTGAAGCAATGCTGTGGGACTTTTATGGTCAGTGAGTCGAGTTCTTGGTTTTATATTTCCTAAGAATAGCATCCTCAGAGTTGCAACACGTTCTCAGTATTTCCGTTCAGTACTTACAGATCAGCTTTATTTGTCATATGCACAACTAAGCTACAGTGAAATGCATTATTTTGCATCAACAACCAACTAAGTCCAAGGATTTGCTGGAGGCAGCCCACAAAGCACACCCACAACTTTTTAAGCCTAACTGTGTGTCTTTGGAATGTGGCAGGAAACCAGAGCAGCCGAAGGAAACCGTTCTATTTTTTTCTGTTTTGTAACTTCAAAACATTAAATTAATAAAGCATGCGAGTCCAGGAATACAGGTCTAGTTCGTTCTTTACTTTAAATGAGGGGTGCACGTATCACGTGGTAGCGTGATGATGTATGCAATTAATGTATTTTTACCCATAACCCAGAATGAATTATTTAAATAAACCAGAATGCTTAATCAAACAAAATGTATACAAGATTACTCAAGTATTACTAAGATTCAAACTCACGCGGTTATGGAAAGGACTTACAAACTTCTTACAGACAGCGGCAGGATTTGAACCTTTGATCAGTGATCGTTGGTGTTATGAAGCAATCGTGCTAACTGCCATGCTACAGTCCCATCCACTTCAGCCTCTGGAGAGGGGCTGTGCTTTCACATCCATTCCTGGTGGTGCTGCCACATTCCCCATCCCTTAATTCTACCAATTCCTCCATTGTCACTTTAGCATTTCCTTTTGACCGCTATTCTCTGCACCATTCCACTATTTTTCATCCAAGTTCAAGTTTAATTGTACAGTCACACACATGAATGCCTGTGGATTGATGGTGCTTGGGATATTGTCCTGGAGCCCCATTTCTGCAAGGACTGATATGTAGCAATCCTCATCATACACTGGTGCAGCCGCAGACACACGATCAATCTTGTCTTACACCAAGCGAACACTAGAGGGCAGCACCAAAAGGAGGCGCCAGCACCCAACCCAGCATGGACGTCCACTCTGCCACACCGCGTCTGGCGCCTTCTCCCCTGGGCGGCTGTATCAGGACAGACTGCAGTGCCTGTCCATCACTGTATCTATTGTTATATTTATCCTTGCCATATATAATTGTTTAAGCTCAGCATATCACGAAAACCAGCTGCTCCTCCATGGACTCTGTCTCAATGCCTCAGTAATGATCAGACACCCCTCCCACTCCAAGCATCTTCTCTTCTCCCCCCAACATCAGAAGGTGCAAAAAACATGAAAGCACATACCATTACGCTCAAGAATGACTTCTATACCACAATTACGTGATGACTGAACAGGGCTCTTGTACATCAAAATGGACACTTGAGCTTACATTCATCATAACCCAACCTTACTGTCTACCTGCACTGAACCCTCTCTGTAACTGTAACGCTCTATTCTGCATTCTGAGAGAGGTGTATTAGATGATAAGTGGCATCGATAGACTGGATAGCCAGAGCCCTTTTCCCAAGGCTGCAATGGATAATACAAGAGGATATAATTTTAAACTGATTGGAAGAAAGTCACTGGTATGTTTTTTACATAGAGTGGTGCATGCTTGGAATGCACTACCGTGGGTGGCAGCAGGGTCATAGAGTTTTAGAGAAACAAGCCCTTTAGCCCATCTGGTCCATGCCAAAACCATTTACTCTACCTATACTCCCCATAATTTTGTATATCCTGTAAAATCTCCTCTAAGGAATACAGTCCTAACCTACTCAATCTTTCCTTACAGCTCAGGTCTTCCAGATCTAGCAACATCCTTGTAAATTTTCTCTGCACTCTTTCAACCTTATTTATATCTTTCCTGTAGGTAGGTGACCAAAACTGCACACGATACTCCAAATTAGACCTCACCAATGTCTTAGGCAACCTCAACATAACATCCCATCTTCCGAGCTCAGTATATTGATCTATGAAGCCCAATGTGCCAAAAGCATTCCTTACAACCCCATCTAACTGTGTCGCCACTTTCAATGAATTATGTACCTGTAATCCCAGATCCTTTGTTCTAACACATTCCCCAGTGCCACTGTGTAAGATCTACCCTGGTTGGCCCTACCAAAGTGCAAAACCTCACACTGTAGAGGCAGATACATGAGGAGTATTTAAGAACCAGGCACGTGGATGAATGAAAAGTGGAGGATTGTGTGGGAGGGAACGGCTAGATTGATCTTGGAATAGATTTAAAGCTTGAGACAAACTGAGGGGCCAAACGGTGCTGTACTGTTCTATGTTCTGTGTTGACAGGGCTATTACTGAGAGCATACACCCACTGATGAAGACAGATAGAATTAAGAGGTATAGTATCAAGATAAGTGATTGACTAATTAAGACTGAGATGAGGATTTTTTTTTCTCTGAGGGTCATAAATCTTTGTACTTCTCTACCAGAGAACTGTGGAGACTTAACTTTCGGGTTTATTCAAGGCTGAGGAACTTCTTTTATTAGGAAACAGAAAACCTGAGGGTGAAGAGAATCAGGCGAGCACATGTAGACTAAAATAAACCAGAAATGTACCCAGTAGTCACTTCAGTAGGTGCCTCCTGTACCTAATAAAGTGGACACCAAGTGCATGTTCATGGTTTTCTGCTGCTGTGGGTTTGACATATTGTACACTCTGAGATGCTTTTCTGCACACTGCTTTTGTAAAGCATGGTTGTTTGAGATACTGCCACCTTCCTGTCAGCTTGAACCAGTCTGGCCATTCTCCTCTGACCTCTCTTGTTAACAAAGCGCTGTCATCCACAAAACTGCTGCTCTCTGGATGTTTTTTGTTTCTTGCACCATTCTCTGTAAACTCTAGAGACTGTTGTGTGTGAAAATCCCAGGCCAGTAGTTTATGAGATACTTAAACCACCCCATCTGGCACCTTCAATCAGTCCACAGCCAAAGTCACTTAGAAAACATTTCTTCCCATTTCTGATATTTGGTCTGAACAACGACTGAATCTCTTGACCAGGTCTGCATGCTTTTCTGAGTTGCTGCCATATGATTGGCTGATTAGATTTTGGCCACTGAGTGTCTGTTCACAGATGCTCAAAAGGCTGAATGGCCTGTACTGCTCCCATGTTCTCATGCGGTTGAACCCAAGGATCATGCAATGGTCTTCAGGCTCATGCTGTAATGACTATTCCCATACACGGCTCCCTCCCACGTTGAGGATGCAGAACCACCATTAGACATCCAATGTCTTCTGTCAGCAGAGGGTGATTCTCACCAGATGAATCACACTGCAAAAACTTGTTGACATCTTTGGGCCATGCTCCTTCTCTCCACACGACAGAAACTGTTTTATCCCATGGGCCAGCCAAAAATAGTATGATGTTATGCTCATGAATTGCAATTGCAATCAAAGTGTGTTTGAAGTACTTTTTTCCAATATTGGCTACTAAATGACAAGTTTGTCTTTGGCGATGCTTTCTTGATTAACGCACAACTGGGAAAAATGTTAATAGGCATCACTCCTCCAGATAAAATGTCTCTGGTAACCATGGTGATAATGATGTACTGGACATTTTAACCATCAGTTCAATAAGCCAGCTAAATACCTTGGCTTCACTTGTTAGTGATGAGGCTCTGTCTAGAATCAAATCCTCATTACTGTTCTGAAGAAGCCATTGCTTGGATTAATTTTCAAACTTTTCTGTCAAAGTATAACTTGCAAAAGATTAAATTCTTTAAAGGGAGTGGACAGAAAATAGCTAATTGTGTATGTTTGAAGATTCTTGGAGGCATTTAACTTGGTGTTGCAATACATTAATATAATATCATGTCCGATTTTCTCAGAATTCCCCAGGGCTGACCTCTTCCTTTATTTTATAACTTGGAACTCTGTCAAGGTTGATGTGCTTCTTTTTCACAGAACAGACATAACAGCGTCTACCATTACATGAAAAACTCTTGGGTAAGAACCCAGTAGCTTTGAAAAATAATTTTTTTTTAATTTAGCTGACATGTGCCTGAAAGGCAGCTGGAGTCAATGCAGTCACACTGTCAATGTGTGCGCCTGTGCGCGTGTGACATCTGTCTGCTCCTTTTCCTGCTGGTGAAGGAGATGTATCTGGGGGAAGAATTTCAGTGTGGAAGATAGAAGCTCTCCCAAGCTAAACACTGATCACTCTGTTGGACGTGCATCTTAATACTATACAATATAGGAACAGAATTAGGCTATTTGGCCCATCAAGTCTGCTCCACTATTCCATCATAGCTGATTTATTGTCCCTCTCAACCCATTCTCCTGCCTTCTCTATAACCCAGGAGTTCCCAACCTGAGGTCTGTGGACCCTTCGGTAGAGGTCCATGGCATAAAAAATCTTTTGAACCCCTGATGTAACCTTTGACATTCTTACTAATCATAAACCAATCAACCTTCAGTTTAAATATACACAATAACTTGGCCTCCACAGCTGTATGTGGCAACTAATTGCACAGTTTCATGTCTTTCTGAGCCCATGCCCTCTGGTCCTAGACACTTCCACTATAAGAAACATCCTCTCTAAGGTCACTCTATTGGGCCTTTTAATATACAATAGATTTCAATGAGATTCCACCCCGCCCCCCATTCTTCTAAATCCCAGCGAGTACAGGCCCAGAGCCATCAAACACTCCTCATATGTTAACCCTTTCATTCCTGGACTCATTCTCATAAACCTCCTCTGGGCCCCCTCAGTTTTTGCTGTAAAATTTAATCCCTAAATCTTAAATTTATGGATAAGGTGTTAAGAAAAACAGATCAAGCAACCTTACAATATTAATTCACAACCACCAAGGCTTTTACCATTGCATTTCTAAAGCACCCTTCATAACCTTGTCATAATAAAGTATTTTACTGCTTATGAAATGAATTAAATATTATAATGTAAAACACGGCAGCCAGCCTGCACACAGGAACTATCACAAACTGCAATGTAATAATAAACAAATAATTTGTTATTCATTATTTTAGTTTGGAGATGAACTCAGAACATAGAACAGTATAGCACAGTACAGGTCCTTTGGCCCACAATGTTCTGTTAACATTTAACCAATTTTAAAATCAATCTAACCTTTCCCTCCCACATAGCTCTCAATTTTCCATCATCCATGTGCCTAACAAAGAGTCTCTTAAGTGTCCCTAATGTATCCGTCTCTACCACCATTACACGCACCCACCACTCTCTATGTAAAAAACCCTACCTTAGATATCCCCCTTACACTTCCCTTCAATCATCTTAAAATTATGCCTCCTTGAGTTACTCTGGAAATAAGTCTCTGGCTGTCCACTTGACCTTATCATCTTGTACACCTCTATAAAGTCACCTCTCACCCTACTTCACTCCAATGAGAAAAGCCCCAGTTCGCTTAACCTATCCCCCTAAAACTTGGTCTCCAGTCTAGGCGGCATCCTGGTAAATCTCCTCTCTAAAGCTCCCACATCCTTCCTATAATGAGGGGACCAGAACTGAACCCAGTATTCCCAGCGTAGTTTCATCGAGCTGCAACATTGCTCTTGAGCTCAGTCCACCGACTAATCCACTGCA
This sequence comes from Hypanus sabinus, assembly GCF_030144855.1. Taxonomy (NCBI): domain Eukaryota; kingdom Metazoa; phylum Chordata; class Chondrichthyes; order Myliobatiformes; family Dasyatidae; genus Hypanus; species Hypanus sabinus. The sequence continues at coordinate 171,650,857 of NC_082712.1, read as the reverse complement.
TGCCTTCTTAACCACGCCATTAATATGCATAGCAACTTTGCAACAACGCCACTCACAGTACAGTATACCTGGAGTAGACCTTGAACCCCCAAAACATCTGATTCAGAGTAAGAATGCTACCAATGGACACTGGCACTATTGAATACTGAATAATAATATTCAGATGTAGTTTTTATGCACAGAGAGTGTGGATGCATGGAAGACGCTGCTAGGGATGGTGTTGGAGGCAGATACATTAAGGACATTCAAGACACCCTTGGCCAGGTGTATGGATGAAAGATAAATGGACAGCTATCTGGATGTTAACTGCCTCGATGTTTTTGCACCTAGCTGACAGACAGATAGATTTAATATCTAATCTCTCAGCTGGGTGTAAAACATCACAGGTAACTATGGAGGAGAGCAAGGCAGAACATGTCCTAGTTTATACATTGATCAGATGAGAGCTGGACTGAGAAGTGGCAGGTGGAGTTCAATCTTGAAAAAGTGTGAAATGACTCACTTTAGAATGTAAAACCTTGGAAGACAGAATACAGTCTTAATAGTGGGATTCTTAGCAGTATGGAGGATCAGAGGGATCTTGCAATCCACATCTATAGATCCCTCATCATCAAGTAGGTTAAAAGATCAGCATATCATCATGGGCCAAAAGACCTGCGCTGTGCTGTTCTGCTCTGCGTTCTGTGTTGTAAAGTAAAATGGTCCTGACAAAAGAAAAGCCCATTGATGTGAACAGAACAGGTAGTAGGAATGCATAGAAGGTTGTAACATCATCTGTTTACTAGAGCGAAGAATATGGAGAGAAGCCAATAGCTAGTTTATCGGGTTTATATTGACCATTGCATTACACTCAGTGAAAAGATGCTATAGAAGGAAACTGAGTATTGTAGCTTCATCTCCAATGCCAGGCTTCTGAAATCACCCAGACCAACAGAATAACTTCTACCCTACACTGCCATCATGTCATACACATAAATTATATTGTATTTCTTTTAATTTCCTGTGAAAGCTTTCAAGAAAATGAATCCGAGTAGTATATGGTAACGTCAATGTACTTTGATCATAAATTTAAGATTAAAGATTAGATTTATTAATCACATGAAAATTGAAACATCAAGACACATGATGACCAACACAATCCGAGGAAGTGCTGGGGGCAGCCCACAAGTGTTGTCACGCTTCCAACGCCAATATAGCATGCCCACAACTTACTAACCCTAACCCTTATGTCTTTGGAATGTGGAAGGACTCTGGAGCACCCGGAGGAAACCCATGGGGTCACACAGAGTATCTCCTTACAGTCAGTGGAAGGATCACTGGCACTGTAAAATGCCACGCTAAGTGCCATCCTTCCATGCCACCCTCTGCACTACCCTAGAAACACTGAAAGAAAAACAGGCCCTCCTGCCCACCATGTGTATTCTAACCATCAACCCCCCCCCCCCCCCCACTGCCATTGATATTAACGCCGTTTACAGCTTTTTGTTCTTAGCTTTCAAAGCTTTGGTGTTTCAAGAGCTCATCCAGATACTTAAATATTGTGAGAGTACTTCACCACCTCCTCAGATGGAGCATTCCAAAATCCTCCTCTGAAAAAAATTAAATTCCACCTTAGAATCCCTCTAAACTTTACCCTAAATCTATACCAACTCCTCTACTATGAGGGAGAACCATTTTCTGACATTTATGCTCCTCATAATTTTTATGCCACTAACAGTTCCCCCTCAGCCTCTTCTGAAAATGGACTCCATCACTCCAGACTCTTCTCAGAAAAGGGAGGCTCCATTCCCACTGAAAATCCTAGTGGGTCTTCTCAGTCACACCCTTCCTATAGCGTAGCAGCAAGAACTGCACACCGTACTCCAGCTGTGTCTGAACCAAGGCTTTATAAAGTTGTACCATAACTTCCCTGCTCTGATATTACGAGCTCTGGCAAAGGGAGGGGTTAAGGGCAAAAATGTGGGCAGGAAAATCATTACGAACACTACCCACCCTGCAAAAAAACTTCCTTTTCCAGAAGCTCCCTTCTGAAAACTTCATGCCAGCTTAAGAATTTCATCCCTTTAGCAGATAATCTGATCCCAGTTAGTCCCACCCCCTCTATCTAGTAACCCCATCACTGCACTGTTAACACTATTACCCACTTTTTATAATGCTGTTGACATAGTAAATACAGTATATGCTGGTATTTATGTATTTATGCACATTTTATTCATTATCCTTACTTTACTCTCTAACTTTATGTACTTCTTTATTCTTCATAATTGTTGAATGTTGTTTCTTTGTTGCATGTTGTACCCTGACCAACACACCGCAGCAAATTCGTAACATGTGTAAATGTACTGCATATGGTGAACAAAGTTGATCCTTGAGGAAGACAAAAATGCTGTGTTCACCAAATTATTTTCTCTCTCTGTAACCTCAGAAATACTTGGACTTGTACACTATTGCTCAAAATTCACAAGGGCATTAAAGCGTATCACCTCGTACTCCTCAGGATCCCATTCCATCTGCCACTTGCCCGGAGCTGTGATCAGGCTTTGGTTGCCTCTCCCCAGTTCATCAGAGCTGGATCCTGTGGCACAAAGCTCACCTTTCTAAACTGTCAACTTTTCCAAAAAGAGCCAGAGGGAATGATGGGACAGAGATTTCGGAAAGGTGGGCACACCATGTTCAGGAGCTGCTGCTTTGGGATCTGGTCAATATCCATCCCGTGGATGAGGACATCTTGATGAGAATGTCCTGTACTTAAATTAGGAAGCTATAGGTTGTTTGGATTTGCTTTGGAAAAGCACAAAAGCCCAGCTGTATATTCACTCAAGTACGATCCTTCGACAGGTGGGATAAACCAGGTGGAGGTAGTCAGTGGGCCTCATAACCTGGTGAGATAGGGACATACTATTCTAGTATGGAGAAGTCATCTCTGGTGGACTGGGCAGATGAGGTCTACAGTGAGATCCAATGGCCAGGAAGGCAGTAACCTCTGTGGAGAGCAAAGGACATGAGGTTCAGAAGATGTCATGGTACCCAGGAAGACCCCAGTTGTGATGACTGGACCCAGACTTCTGAGGTCAAGAGAGTGGAACTGTCCCAGTGCAATGGCCCTTCCACTTTAAAAACTCTCCCACACAGGATTCCTGTCATTGGCGGATATGACTGACAACCACCATCATACTGCAAACTATTTTGCATAAATTGTTGGGTATAATGAAGTGTCATTTCTTGTCTTCATTTTTTTTACCAACACCCCTCCACGTGTGCATCTTTGCAATAATTTCCCTTTGTTACATAAGCTCATTCATTCAAGCCTTATGTACAGACATTGCCGCAGTAGAAAACATTGAATAACCGGGGGTGGATGCTAACATAAGAGTTTATCCCCAAATCTGCTGACTATGTCCCTATCACCTTTAACAAACCTCCGTCCCTTTCGCACAGAGTTCAGCTTTGCAGTGATCGATTGTGCCTCTAGCGTCTGGCATGGACTTGATAGGCCAAATAGCATCCATCTTCATTATAACAGTTCTGAGATTCTGTAAGGGTAACTGGCATTCAGAACCCAGCTCAACTTAGCTTAAAACCAGGCACTTTCTACAATACTACAGTCCAATGCTTCAAAGGCAGGCCAGTTTCAATGTTAAGTCAATACTTCTGCAGAGAATTGAAGATTGATGTGTTAACAAAGGCAAATGTGACCTGTCTGAGGAATCACTGTTAGGAAGTGCATGAGTGTGTATGTGTGTGAGTCTTGATGAAGTCCTGATGAAGGGTCTCAGCCCGAAATACATCGACTGTACTCTTTTCCATGGATGCTGCCTGGCCTGCTGAGTTCCTCCAGCATTCTGTGTGTGTGTTGCTTGGATTTCCAGCATCTGCAGTTTTTCTCTTGTTTACGCGCGTATGTGTGCATGTGTGAGTGTGTGTGTGTGTGTGTGTGTGTGTATGCTTATGCTCCTGTGTGCATGCGTGTGTATGTGTGTGCGTGTGTGTGTGCATGTGTGAGTGTGTGTGTGTGTGTGTGTGTGTGTGTGTGTGTGTGTACGTGTGTGTGTGCATGTGTGAGTGTGTGTGTGTGTGTGTGTGTGTGTGTGTGTGAGTGTGTGTGTGTGTGTGTGTGTGTGTGTGCATGTGTGAGTGTGTGTGTGTGTGTGTGTGTGTGTGTGTGTGCATGTGTGAGTGTGTGTGTGTGTGTGTGCGTGTGTGTGTGTGCGTGTGTGTGTGTGTGTGTGTGTGTGTGTGTATGTGTGTGCGCGCGTGTGTGTGTGTGTGTGTGTGTGCGTGTGTGTGTGTGTGTGTGTGTGTATGTGTGTGTGTGTGTGTGTGTGTGTGTGTGTGTGTGTGTGTATGCTCCTGTGTGCATGTGTGTGAATCTGTTTAGAACATATATGAGTGTCTTTGCATCAATGTATGTAAGAGTTTGTGTGTGTATGCAGCAAAAGAAGAGGCAGAGAGGGAGGGGGTTTAAAACATAAAAATGGTGGAATGCAGAAGAGGTCTGACAAATGAGGTAACCCTGAGGAACATGAGTGATGCCTGTGCAGGGAAGAAAAAAAAGTGCTGATAGTTGTAAACTCCTGAACCGCAAACTCCAAGGTGGCCGCTGATGGATGGCCAAGCCCCGCCTGGTCTGACAAAAGCAAGAGAAATGCGACAGAGGTGTGATGAATGGAAGCAGTACCTGCTATTTTCATAGCCAAGGACTCTACCCCTTCTACCATCAGTTAAAGAGAAAGTTTCAGTTTGAGCCAGCAGGGCACAGGAGATGAGCTGGAATGCAGGGGACCCCTCCACTGCCGTTTACCTTTAATAATGTAGTGCTCAGACAAACTCCGCCTCGCATACATCAGCATCTTTCGACAGTGTTATCCATTATCGTGTCTGCCTTTCTTTTATTCTGCCACAGCGATTCCTCTATATCAGGCTCGCAAATTATTAAAGTCTCCTGGAGTTTCTCCCCATCAGCAGCTGCCTCCCCGTGCTGGTCCGTGCCACAAACTCTGCCATTCCACAAATTCTTCTTCTAATGCTCCTGTAATTAATTCCTTCAGGAACCCGATTTGGTGCTTTATTGGGAGGTGCCAGGCTGACACAGTTGCTGCAGGAGATTTTCCATCACCTTCTCTCGTTCTGACATTTCATTTATAACTGTCTCACCCACAATCTTGATAGGGGTTAGGTTTTTTGTTTTCATTTACCCAGTACACATACTCATCAGATCTTTACCCTCTTGTTTTTACAGTTACTCTAACCTCAGTGCTTTCATGGACTCCACACTGATCACTGAAAAACTTTAACAACATGGAAAACCTGGTTAAACGTCTCTCTTCTCATCACTACTATCAGAGAGGAGATCCAGGAGCCTGGAGAGGAACATTCAATGATTCAGGAATAGCTTCTCCCCCTTCTCTCCTCCTCGCTGACAATCAACACTGGCGCACCTCAAGGTCGCATGCTTAGACTGCGGTTCCACTTCCTCTACACTCATGACTGTGTGACAGTGTGCCCTCTTCTCATTGCTACCATCAAGAAGGAAGTACAAGAGCCTCAAGACATACTCAGCATTTCAGGAACAGCATCTTCTCCTTTGCCAACAGATTTCTCAAAGGACAATGCTCCCATGAGCATTACTTCACTATTTTTACTCTCTTTTTACACTATTTATTTAATTTTTATCGTATACATATCTTATGTACTGCTGCTGACAAACAGATCCTTGAGGTTTTTATAGCCGGAGATGTTAATGGGGATAAGACCCCAATGATGTGCTTCTCAAAAGCCTCTGACAACCAAGTCCAGCTCTTGGCCTTCACGTGTGGCTTAGCTACTAAGCCCGGTGGAACAATTTCTACTGACAAGAGAAAGGACAAAGGCGGGTTAACGGTGTCTTAAAACCAGTCACTTAGGGCAAATGAGGCTCGTCAGCTGCTCAAGGAGAAGGAAAACTTTGATCTCAAACCTCTGCTGTCTTGCGGCTATACCCACTCATGGGGAGGGCTTTGAGCATAAACCCCCAAGGGAACATCTGAAACTGAAGTCCCTCAAGCAGCCCTATGTTGAATTCAGTGCCGACTGGCAACTCCTGCGATGCTGCTGGTGCCAAACTGTATCGGTCTCTGCCGTTCCTTTGGGCTCATCAGACACTTGCTGCATGGGCAACAGCTTGCTCTCCATATTGTACTGCCCAGACTTGTGTATCTAGACAGCCGGGACACAACATCCATGGTCAACCCTGACAAACAAAGGCCTATTACTGTTGCAAAACAACAAATTTCACAACATTCAGTACGTCTGAGATAATAAATCTGATCCTGATTCCAATTCTGAATAATTCAGGAATGGATTCTTACTCTCTACTATCAGATTGCTGAACGGCCCATGAACCCATGAACACTACCTCATTATTCCTTTTATTTTGCACTAATTATTTATTTTGTAATTTATAGTAATTTTATGTCTTTGCACTGTGCTGCTGTCACAAATCAACAAGTTTCATTTCATATAAGTCAGCTTTAATAAATCTGATTCAACTGATTTTCTTCCATGGTGCGAGACATTTTGGACGTCTGTTGTCATTAGAAACTTAACACACCACATAATGTAACATTTACTGCCAGTTCACTCAAATGTATATTTTTCTTTGCGTGGTTGTATTTCTCTGATATCTTATATGTGTTTGCTATTTTGTATATGCGAAGACTAGGCCTCAAGCCGTGGTGTTGCCTGATTTCAGCCGCCAGGACATGAGTGTTGGAGCCGGTGCATTCCACTGGGAGGCAGTGCACCAGGGCATCCAGGCTGGAGTTGCTACTGTCCCCTAGTGTTCGCTCAGCAGAAGACAAGCTGCGTTGTAGTCGACTGTGACTTTCATAGCTTGGGTCTGGGCTATTTTTTCTTGCGGTATAGCAGTCAGATGCTTATCCAAACATTTCTTAAAAGTCCCTAATGTATCTGCCTCTACCACCACCCCAGGCAGCCCACCACTTGCCATGCAAAAATTTACCCACCACATCCTCTTTGAATTTAGCCCCCTCACATTAAATGGATGGCCTCTGTTATTAGGAATTGCAAACTTAGGAGAAATACACTGTCTATCTACTCTTTCTATACCTCTCATAATCCTAAATCAGCTTCCATTGCTCCAGAGAAAACAACCCAAGTTTGTCCAACCTCTCGTCGCATCAATTTTGTCTCTCTTTCCATAAATGCTCCCTGATCTGTTGAGTGCTTCCAGGATTTTCCTCTCTATATTCTTCATGAGGGAACCACTTTATTTTTCATTCTGGCCTGGATTTAAACATGCAAAAGCTTACATCATGGAGAAGCCTGTCTAAATGTCCATCAAATACCCCCATGAGAGTACATAAGTCCATAAGACATGAGTAGAATTAAGTTGTTCAGCCCATTGAGCCTGCTCCATCATTCTATCATGGCTGATTTATTATCCCTCTCAACCTCATTCTGCTACCATTCCCCATTCTCATAATTTTGATGCCCTTACTAATCAAGAACCTATCAACCTCTGCTTTGAATATGCCCAATGCCTTGGCCTCCACAGCTGTCTATGGCAATGAATTCCATAGATTCTCCACCCTCAGGCTAAAGAAGTTCCTCTTCTCCTCTGTTCTGAAGGGGCATTCTCCTTTTCTGTGGTTGTAGCCAGTGGTCCTAAACTCCACTATAGGAAACATCTTCTCCATGTCCTCCACTATAGGAAACATCTTCTCCATGTCCTCCACTATAGGAAACTCCCGTGATATAGGCCCAGGACCATCAAATACTCCTCATACATTAATCCTTTCAATCCTGGGATCATTCTCATGAACCTCTTCTGGATCCTCTCCAATGTCAGTACATCCTTTCTTGTAAGGGGCCCAAAACTGCCATAATGTCCAGCAGGGAAGTTAATTAGAATCACAAGTTATTGAGCTTTCAGCCTAATGCTAGCACCTTGAGGGACCCAGTCCAATCAATCTTATTCCTATTCTCTTTTAACAGCTCTGGAAATTTTTTCACGTTGTCTCCAATTAGCATTTAATCTGATGTAGTCAATCAGCCCTGCCCAGACCCTAAAAAGACATAGATTCATGGATTCATACAGCCTGGAAATGGGCCCTTTGGCTCAACTGGTCTATGCTGATCCATCTAAGGTAGTCCTATTTGTCTGTACTTGGCTAATAACCTTCTAAACCCTTCACTTTTACTTATTTAGAGATACAGCATAGTAACAGATCCTCCCAGTCCAATGACCCCGTGTCATCCAATTACACCCCTGTGACCAATTAACCTGCTAACCCCTTTGTATTTGGAATATGGGAGCAAACATTTGGTTTACAGATTCTGTAACAGCGAAACCCGACTGTTCTGCTATCCATGTACCTGTCCGACTATCTTTTAAAAGTTATTAAAGCTGCCTCAGCCTCTTCCTCTGGCAGCTCATTCCATATGTGAACTGTGTAAATAGTCACACGAGTTCCTATTAAATCTTTCTCCTCTCACCTTAAACCTATGCCCTTTAGTCCTTCAAGGTTCAATCTTGCCACATACCTGTGCATGTATTGGGAATTTGCTGTGGTGTGTCAGTCAGGGCATGATATGCAACAAAACACAACACATTCAACAATTATGAAGAATCGAGAATTATGTATAAATAAAAAAGCTAATAAAGTTAGGGGTTAAAGGACAGAAAAGGAATCATCATCATCGTCATCAGGTGCCGTGCCCATTTGAGCTTTGACTGCCATGGCCCACACACTCCTGTTTCAGGTCAAGTGAATCAATTCATTGGTATTCATTTCCAGTTCTCTGGCTGCTGTCTCTATCATCATTTGTCTTTGCCTTCCTCTTGCTTTCTTGCCTTCAATCTTTCCCATAATTACCATGCGTTCTAATTCCTCTTTCCTAATCACATGTCCAATGAAGTTACGTTGCCTTTTCATGATCTCATAGACTATTTCTCTTTTTGTGTTTGCTCTATTCATGACATCCTCATCAGATATTCGTTTCATCCATGATATTCTTTGCATCCTCCTCAAAAACCACATCTCTGCTGCTTCAATTCATTTCCTCATGTTACTAGACATTGTCCAGCATTCTGAGCCATATAACATAACTGGATAAACGTAACATTTCAGTACTCTGAGGTGGGTTGTCATGCCTAGTTTAGTGTTGGTCAGTATGCTCTTCATTCTCGTAAAAGGTGTCTTTGGCCATCCCTACTCTTCTTTTGATGGTCGCACCTGCCATCTGATGTCACCCAGCTTCCTAAGTAGCAAAAGTTCTGTACTTGCTTTATGTCTTCCCTGTTTATTCTCAGCCTGTAGATAGGATTCTCCTTCTTTTTTGATATCACCATACATTCTGTCCTTTTGCAATTGATAGATAGTCCCATTTTTACACTTTCTTCAATGGTGGTGGCATCCATCAGTCTTGAGATACCATGGATCTGCGCCTGGAGTTTCCAGGGCACAGGCCTGGGCAGGGTTGTATGGGAGACCGGCAGTTGCCCAAGCTGCAGGCCTTCCCCTCTCTGCGCCACCGATGTTGTCCAAGGGAAGGGCACTAGGACCCAAGCAGCTTGGCACCAGTGACGTCGCAGAGCAATGTGTTGTTAGGTGCCTTGCTCAAGGACACAAACACACTGCCTCAGCTGAGGCTCGAACCAGTGACCTTCAGGTTACTAGTCTGATGCCTTGCCCCCTAGGCCACACGCCAACACTTTCTTCAATAACTATATCAATTAAGTTTTGTAGTTCTTCCTCCGTACTTGCAATTAACACAGAGTCAACCGCATATCTGAAATTATTGATCTTTTCACCACCAACTTTGATTCCCAAGATGTCTCTTATCTTTTTGTAATATTGTTACACTGTACACATTAAATAAATGTGCTTAATGTGTACAGTGAAACAATATTACAGAAAAGGAATAAAATGTACTTAAACACAAAGGCAAGCGTGCATTTACGATGTAAACAGCATTACAAAAAGTGGTTTAAAGTGTTTACACTGCAGTGTGGTGATGGGGTAGATAGAGGAGGTGGGGGTGGAGCCTAATTAGCATGGTTAATCAGATTAACTACCTGGAGGATGAAATTTTAAGATGGTGTGAAGTTTTTGTTTTAATAGCCCTAAAGCATTTCCAGAAGGGAGTTTTTGGAAACGGCAGGTTGCAGAGTAGGTTGTGTCTGCAATAACTGTTTTTTGCCCTGGACATATGCAAGTCCTGCAGTGATGGTAGACTGCAGCCAGTGAACTTCCCTGCTGACCTGACAGTTCACTGGAGTTTTCGTATATTGTGAGAAAATGCTGCACCAAACCAGCCCTAGGAAAAGAAAGAGAGAGTGTATTCACCCTGTCTATGCCCTTCATGCTTGGGTTAATGCAAATCATTTAAAACAAAATAGCAAAAATAATTTGGGGTGTATTTAATTTTTGAAGGAAGCCATGAGTTCAAATACTTCACAAGCTCCGTTAATTCATTTTCACTTCTATACTTAATTGTGACCCCCCCCCCCGCCTCCATGTTAAGCCTGTGCTCTACAGAAGCCACTTACGCTGCTATTCCAGTAATAACAGCAATCGTGAGAAGTACATTAAACAGAGAGGCAATAAAATATCCCATCCCTAAAATTAGGTCCAATTGTAAAATGAATTCCTAATCCTCAAATGTAACCCAAGCTCTAATAACAGTACTACCTTTCAACAATATATCCCGAACCCTGATCCTAATCCTGCAACAGCTTATTAAAACAAAAACACACAGCTCAATTTTAGAGGCAGAAGGGGGATTGGGGAAAACCTCTTTCCAACTAAGAACAATAGTTTCTGTTATCCAGTTGAAAGTTGATTAATGCAGGGAGTTATTATATTCTAAAATTCACTACTAAAGCAAACACACTCAATGTTTTTCCTAGGTGCCAGATTTTCCACTGACCCCACAACACGCTTTAGCTTTTTCTTTTCTGCAGAGAAAACAAAAGCGGTGAGACAATTTTCTTAATTTAATTTCCATTGTGATTTCCAGAACTGTTTCACCCTTGGCTAGGATCCATGGCTTGCATTTAAAACAAAATGTTTTCCCTTTCTACCCAGGTACTGTATCCTGTCGAGAAGGTCACTCGAGTCGCTGCTTGGATGAGTTGTTACATTTGAGATTACTCTGTAAGTCATATTTATAGATTCTGTGGGAGACTATGTCCACTTTTCACCAGGACCAGCTTCAAAAGCTTCCCTGTCATCAACCTACTACACACCGTCCATCTTGATAAGCTTCTTTCCTTCCTTTATTACATCATTATCTCCTTCCCTTGACGTCGACGGCACATGTACTCAAAGTATTTTTGGACATGTTCATTTCACTGGGCTTTGTTGTGCTGAAACATTCAAAAATTCCTAAAGGGTTCGACTGATGAGCAAGGGAGAGGATTCCCTAGTGGTATGACACTCATTCCAGGAAGTGCGGTTTCAGAATGGTGTGGTGGGGGCAAGGTCCTATAGGACCGAGATGAGGATATGTTTGTTCATCAGGGGGAAGTGAACTTCTGAAGTTCTCTACCCTGGAGAGTTATGCTGATTGGAAACACGGGTCAGGATATTAAGGAGATAGGATGTAATGGGGATAGCACTGGTAAAATAACAGGCGTGATCTTAATGACTGGTGGATTAAGGTCGAACATCAAACGGGGTTGTTCGTGTTTTTATTTGTTAGATATATCCAATGAATGTGATGTGACAACTCACAGCAATTAGACCATTTGTTCAATCTTCACAAACGAGGTTGTTCCTCCTCCTATTCCTGAGCATGACGATTCCCATTTCACAGATTCTTAGGTGCAAGATGATAGAGTATCCTGACTGGTTGCATCGTGGCCTGGTATGGAAACTCCAATGCCCAGGAACGGAAAATTCTACACAAAATGTCAGAAACAGCCCAGCCCATCACAGGAAATGCCTTCCCCACCACTGAGTGCATTTACCAGGAGCACTGCCGCAAGAGATACAGCATCCATCATCAAGGACCTCAGTCATCCAAGCCATGCTCTCTTCTCGCTACTGCTATTGGGAAGGAGGGACAGAAGCCTTAGAACTAACACATTTATTACCCTACGAACATCAGGCTCCTGAACCAGAGTGAATAACTTCACTCACCTCAACTGATTTCATAACCTATGGACCCATTTTCAAGGCCTCTACAACTCATGCTCACGGTTTTATTTATTTATTATTATTATTAGTTGTTGTTTTTTCTGTACTTTCACAATTTGTCTTCTTTTGCACATTTGTTGCTTGTCAGTCTTTATTTGCGTGTAGTGTTTTTTTAATTGATTCTATTGTATTTCTTTGTTCTACCATGAATGTCTGCGAGAAAATGAATCGCAGGATCGTATATGGTGACATATACATACTTTGATAATAAATGTATCACAGTAATGGCAGTATCTATTGTCTATTCTCAATTGCCCCTGAACTGAGGAGGCACTAAAAAGCCAACCACATTAGTGGATCAGGAGTTGCATGTAGAAGGACTGGTCAAGATTCCCAGAATTCCTTCCTTAGAGGACATCAGTAAAGCACATAGGCTTTTGTGAGAACGTACTATTTTTATGATTACTATTACAAAGATTCTTTCATTAAAATTCTAGACATGCTTAATTGAGATGCAAGACACTGCAGGTGTTGGAATCTGGAGTCACAAGCAATTTGCCAGAAAAACTCAGTGTGTTGAGAAGAATATGTGGGGACAGAGTAATTGCCGAAGTTCTAGGTCAACACCCTGGATCAGAATAGATGTAATTAACTTAGATATTATTTAATTCATTGTCTTGTTCAATTTCTTTGATTTAACTTTGCAGCTGAATGTTGGTGGCATTGTGGATCGTGTAGAAGATTGTCATAGGTGACAATGGGACATTGAAAGAATGCAGAACTGGGCTGAGAAGTGGCAGGTGGAGCCCAATCCAGTAAAGTGTGAAGTGATATACTTTAGAAAGTTGAACTTGAAGACAAAATATAGTGTTAATGGCAGGACTGTTAGCAGTGTGGAGAAGCAGAGGATTCTTGGAGTCCACATCCATAGATGTGGCCAAAGTTGCCGAAGAAGGTGTATGATGCATTGGCCTTCATTAATCTGAGATCAAGAGCAATAAGATAATACCGCAGCTCTACAAAACTCTAGTTAGACCACAGTTGGAGTAGTCATTTCTAGTCAGGTCATTATAGGAAGGACATGAAAACTTTCAAGAGGGTGCTGAGAAGATTTACCAGGATGCTGCCTGGACTGGAGAACATGTCTTATTAGGAAAGGTTGAATAAGCTTGGGTTTTCCATTTTGGAGGATGAGGAGACTTGATAGAAGAGTACTAGATGATAAGAGACATAGATAAACTGGACAGCCAGCGACTTTTTCCCAGAGTGGAAATGGTTAATACAAGAGAGCACCATTTTAAAATGTTTGGAGAAATGTTTAGGGGAAAGTCAGAGGTAGGCTTTTTACATGGTGTTTGGTAGAATGTGGAGACAGAGGTAGTACTAGAGGCAGATACATTAGGAACACCTGAGAATCTTAGGTAGGCACATGGATGATAGGAAAATCAAGGGTTATGTGGGAGGAAAGGGTTGGATTGATCTTGGAGGAGGTTGAAAGATAGGCACGACATTGTGGGCTGAAGGGCCTGTACTGTGTTGTAATATTCAATGTTCTATATTCAGACAGGATGGGAATTGAACTCATCCTTCTGAATTAATTGTCTGGATATTTTTTCCAATAGCAAATGGAAATACTGGGTACTAGAAGTTTATGAGACTGATTATGGGAGTGAAGAGGTTAATGTATATGGAGTGTTTAATGGCTCTGAGCCTAGATCGTATGGTTGTGGAGAGGATATTTCCTATAGTGGTAGAGTCTACACTAGAGAGCACAGCTTCAGAGTACCAGAAATAGTACCGCAATGCCAGATATTACCATAGTTCCCCAAATATAAGCTATTATAAACCACAGTGGTTGCAATAATGATCCTGACCTGACAAGCTGCATACAGGACTGCAAGAGAGCTTGAGTTGTTCCTTGAATTAACATCATTATTATATTTATCACAGCTAAACAGCAAAATAATTCCTTGAGCCTCGATAGCCATGATTCCATTGGTAGCATGCCTATCTCTGAGTTAGCAGATCAATGGCTCAGATTCCATTCTGGAGACCTAAGCATAACGATCTTGTCCTTGCAGAAACTGTAAAGAGAGAGGAATGGATGATGGTGAACCCAAGTGTAGAGTAAGGTCTGGAACTAACTCTGAGGTCTGGAATAAACTCATCTCAAAATGAACAAGACAACACAAACAAAATCCAAAGGCTAAACCAGAAGCAGCAATACTAGACATGGAACTCTTATGATCGAGCACTGAGTGCTCAGCACAAGGCCTTTAAGGACAGACTTCCAATGAGGGAATGCGGCAGGCAATAATTGGTAGACTGAATCTTAAGGGGACAATGACAGCTACCCTTATCCTGGGGAAGTGGAGCGCAGAAACTTGGATGCCTGCTGCTGTTCAGTGGAGACTATGAGGGCTCTGTACTGTCGGAGATGTGTTATACACGTCCTTGTTCATTCCTTTCATGGGAGTATGGTGAAGACAAGCATGGGACATTCGCCTACTAACTTGGTTACGATTTACCTTACATCAATGTCACCAATACAGGGAATTTGACTATTATCACTTGTTTGCTTGTGAGAACTTGCTGTGTTCAAAGTGTCCTCCACGTTTCTTCAATGCAGGAGCGGCTGTGTTTCTAAAGTAGTGCTTCAGCTCTCAAGTATTGGGATTTGGCTTCTCTGAGGATCATCGCCTGGAGAGACTTGTGAGTTCCTGAGAGCTCAAGAGTGATGCTGTCTGGAGTTCAGCCATCCGGCGCTTAGCTCACGGTAGGATCACCCATGGCAGCAAGGTCAAGGTTCCAGACAAAGAGTGATCTAAGACCTCAGTGGTGGAAAATGATGCCACATCAGAACAGTGGTGAAGGCTGCAGCAGTGCAGGGTCCCCAGTTGTCTTGCACTCCGTGCCACCGGCCCCTGGCCCCGATCTAGCAAGGGCTGTGTAGCGGCTATTCATGCATCAGCCTCCCAACATTTAACAAAGTCACGCACAGGCATTCTCCGTCTAGGGAATCTACCCCAACATCCGGGTTAAGTCACACGGCGATCAGCAGGTGCTGAAGGCAGCATGATTGCAAGGTCTGGAATTCCCTCAGAGTTTATGGATCTCGGATCAGCCTCTGCAGCCATCTGACGACCCACTAATGAAAACCCCTTAGGGCAACGTCATACTCAACTGGACAGTTCACTCCACTATCGGGGATTGGAAAGGTGCTACGGAAATGAAATTCCTTCTCCTGTCATTTTCTGGATTGCACATATACGAGAGGTATAAGGAAGCCTGGCGTACCTTCAAGTATCGATCTGGACTTTTACGTCAACCCTTGAACTGAATGACTATGAATGGTAAAGAATAAAAATAAATTAGCCATACGCATGAGAAATACTGCAGATGCTGGAAATCCAAAGCAACACACGCAGAATACTGGAGGAACTCAGCAGGTCAGGCAGCATCTACAGAAGTGAATAAACAGGCAATGTCACCTTGTCCTCGGGATGCTGAATTTGGAAAAAAAATTCTAAACTTAAGAGATACTGCAGATGCTGGAAATCCAGAGCAACGATGCAAAAATTCTGGAGAGGAATAAACAGTTGATGTATGGGCGAAAACCCTTCATCAGGACTGGATAGGAAGGGGGAAGAAGCCAGAAAAAGAGGTGGGGGAGGGAAAGGAGTGGTGATAGGTGAAATTAGGTGAGCAGGAAGTTGGAAGCCTGAGGCAGGGAGGAATGAAGTAAGTATACGGAAGGTGATAGGTGAAGAGGGAAAGGGCTGAAGAAGAAGGAATCTGAGAGGAGAGTAGAGTGGACCATGGGAGGAAGGAAAGGAGGAGGGGCACTAGAGAGAAGTAATAGGCAGGCAAGGAATAAGGGGAGAACCAGAATTAGGAATGGGAAAAGAGAGGTGAAGAAGGGAAAAATTACCAGAAGTTAGAGAAGTTGATGTTCATGCCATCAGGTTGGAGTCTACCCAGATGAAATATGAGGTGTTGCTCCTCCAACCTGAGAGTGGCCTCATCATGGTAGTTGAGGACCCCATGGACATCTTTGTTAATAAGTCATCACCAAGACTAGAGATAAAATTGTGCCTGCTTTGCTGTTAACTGTATTCCTGCCACAACCATAGACTCTACTGTGGGGTCTGGGTGCCTCTGCAGGCGGGATGCAGAATGGGGTCGGCAATCACACTCGTGAGGATGCACATTCTAGCCGTTGTGGTGGTATTTAACCCCCCTCCTCTCTTTTCAGTCTTGTTGAGTGTTGACCAAAAGTCAAAGCTCCTTATTTACTTTTGTCCTTTTTCTGGGATGGAAGATTTAGATTGACGCTGTAAAAAAGTGATATTTAGTTACTATTGTTACTGCTCACAAGCTGCATTGTTGATGTCAGCTTTCACTTTGAGAGTTTTAGTTAATGGCTCTACCAGCCTAGTGTTTATTGGTTTTCCTTCCTTTAATTCTGCACAGTTCTTATTAAATGTCAGTGTACTATTCATCCACTTCAGTGTCTCTCCCTCTATACTTGGGCCATAACCGCACGTTTCTGTCAATTCATACTGCATTCCAGTATATTTCTGCAACTTACTGGGTTCTGATTTTATTAATAGCTGTTACAACAAGATTCTAGTGGAGCGGCACAGTAGCGCTGAGCGCCATGCTTTTTGGTACAGGTGGCCCAGGTTCAAATCCTGCCTCTGCCTGTAAGAAGTTTGTACGTTCACCCCAGTGGATTTCCTCCGGGTGCTCCGGTTTCCTCCCATGGTCTAGAGACTTACCAGTTGGTAGGTCCATTATTCCTTGTAAATTGCCCTGTGATTAGGCTCAAATTAAATCGGGGGATTGCTGGGCGGCATGGCTCGAAGGGCTGGAAGGGTCAATTCTACACTGTATCCCAATAAATGATAGCAGAATGCTATTAGTTCACAGGGTTCAGAGGGTCAGAAGTTAAATACAAACATTAGTGAGCACGAAAACAAAATTTGCACTAGCTGATAAGGGAATATTTTCCTTAATCAAGGAAAATCCTTGTATTGTTTCCACTGACCCCATTGATACACAGAAACATAGAAAACCCACAACACAATACAGGCCCTTCTGCCCACAAAGTTGTGCCGAACATGTCCCTGCCTTAGAAATTACTAGGCTTACCCATAGCCCTCTATTTTACTAAGCTCTATGTACCTATCCAAAGGTCTCTTAAAAGACCCTGTCGTTTCCACCTCCACCACCGGCAGCTCATTCCACGCACTCACCACTCTCTGAGTAAAAAACTTAACCTTGACATCTCCTCTGTACCTACTCCCCAGCACCTTAAACCTGTGTCCTCTTGTGGCAACTATTTCAGCGCGGGCAAAAGCCTCTAACTATCCACATAATCAATGCCTCTCATCATCTTGTACACCTCTATCAGGTCACCTCTCATCCTCCACCGCTCCAAAGAGAAAAGGCCGAGAAAGGCATGCTCCCCAATCCAGGCAACATCCTTGTGAATCTCCTCTGCACCCTTTCTATGGCTTCCACATCCTTCCTGCAGTGAGGCAACCAGAACTGAGCACAGTACTCCAAGTGGGGTCTGACCAGGGTCCTATATAGCTGCAACATTACCTCTCGGCTCCTAAATTCAATTCCCTGATTGATGACAGCCAATACACTGTATACCTTCTTAATCACAGAGTCAACCAGCACAGCTGCTTTGAGTGTCCTATGGACTCGGACCCCAAGATCCCTCTGCTACCAAAACTCAATCTGCTGACTCTGGGGCTGGACAAACAGTCTTGAGTGAAGAGCATAGAAAGAAGGCAGTATATTGTTGCAGGAGATGTAGAGAAGTAATAAGTTATCAATGGTTTTGACCTAATGGAATTGGGTGTAAAAGAGATAACCATTTTACACCCTTCATGGGGCTGAAATAACAACAATCATTGCTCAGAAGACTTTGACAGCAACAACACAACAGCATCTCTTACTCATTATCAGCAAGACCAAGGAGCTGATTATTAACTTCAGGAGGAGAAAACCAGAGGTCAATTAGCCAGTCTTCATTGGAGGGTCAGAGGTGGAGAGGATTGGCAACTTTAAATTCCTCGAGGACTTGTCCTGAGCTTGGCACATAAGTGCAATTATGAAGAAAGCTCATCAGCACCTCTACTTTCTTGGGAGTTTGCGAAGATTCAGCATGACATCTAAAACTTGGACAAACTTCTATAGATGTGTGGTGGCGTGTAAACCGAACCACTGCATCACAGCCTAGTATGGATGCACCGATGCCCTTGAATGGAAAATCCAACCAAAAGCACTGGATACAGTCCAGTCCATCACGGGCAAAGCCCTCCCCACCATTGAACACATCTACATGGAGCATTGTCACAGGAAGGCAGCATCCATCATCAGGGATCTCCACCATCCAGATCGTGCCTTCTTTGGGCTGCTGTCATCAGAAAGAAGGTACAGCAGCCTCAGGACTTACACCACCAGGTTTAGGAACAGTTATTACCCCTCAAACATCAGGCCCTTGACCCAAGGGGAGATGTCCACAAGAAAATGAAATATGTACTTTGATAATAAACAATTTGAACTTTGACAGTATGTGAAGGTAAATGTTTGCCAGAGATTGCTTTCTGTTCACTAAAGTCGTTGATTTGACCCTTCTGTACTGATCACAGCAAACTCCTGACATATTGTC
Source organism: Hypanus sabinus (assembly GCF_030144855.1). NCBI lineage: Eukaryota > Metazoa > Chordata > Chondrichthyes > Myliobatiformes > Dasyatidae > Hypanus > Hypanus sabinus. The sequence goes on along the minus strand of NC_082712.1, from coordinate 171,632,026 downwards.
TCGACTAGTACTTGGCTAAGATCGCCGAATGAGACAGCCCAAAACCCTTGACAAGAGTGTGATCAAGCAAATGAAGAGACTCTGAGACTTGTGAGGAGGAAATATGTGGGCTGAAGGGCCTGTTCCTGTACTGTACTGATCCATGTTCTACAAACTAGGTCAGTACTCTCAAAGAGGTTAGTTTTAAGGTGCATCCTAAAAGAGGAAGTAGATGATAAGCTGGATAGGTTTGGGCAGGGAATTCCAGACGGTGACAGCTGATGCGTGCTTGCCAGTGGTAAAATGATCTTGTTGCGTCAGTAAATCTCACAGAGTGAAATGAGGCCATTCATCTGATGGTGAATGGGCCCTGATCAAGAGGGCAGAATTTGCAGGAGCTCAGAGACGTTGTAGTGCTGGAGCAGATCACAGAGATTTTTTTTGCAAAAACGGATGTTAGGATTTTAACATCAAGCATTGCTGGACTGTGAGCCAGTGTCAACTAGAGATCTCGAGCATGTTGGACATAGAGACCCAGTGCAGCTAATTCCCAGGGCAGAATCTGCTACCTCGTCTTGGCACTCAGCTAACAACTGAAACTTTCTGAGAGAAACATCTCAAACTCAGAGGACTTTTGAGGTGCAGACCTGATGAGGAAATGCTGTGATACCTGACAATGCACAGTAATACATAACAATTACTTACCTCTCTTCCTGCCTTCTCCCCATAACCTTTGGTGCCTTTACTAACTAAAAACCTATCAACCTCCGTGATAGAGGCTATCCAGAGACTCTTGGATAGGCATGTAGGATTTTACATGCAAAAACTGCAGCCCTTTACTTCCATTACGAACAAACCAAAAGCAGTTGCCTTACGCTGACCCCATTACGCGAGACATCATCTGTTAAAGTGAGCATAACAACTCAATGATGGTGCTTGTGAATTACGTAGATCAGTGTCTATTACGAACAATATGTGTCATCCGTCACCCATTCCATTACTCTACAGGCACGTGACTATGCGGAGAATGGAGGGATGTGGACCATGTGCGGGCAGAATGGACTAGGTTCTTCTCAGGTTGATTAGTTTTCCACTACATTGTGGGTCAAAGGTCTTGTTCCTACTGTTCTATGTTTGAAACAAGCACTCCCTTCAGGGTCCTGCAGAGCATCCTTACCTATAATTAGAAAGAGGATGAAACCTGAGATGAAATAAGTAAATGAGCAAAAAGGAATTTTACTGGAATTGTGATTTCTGTAGAATAATATTTATTCATTTTCCAGAATTTGTTGTCACTAGAAACTATTGCCGAATCCTGACCCTGGTGCGGCCTCATTTGGAAACTACCGAAACTGTAGCTACAGTTTTACCTACTTACAGGAAAGATATCAATAAAATTGAAAGAGTGCAAAGAAAATTTACAAGGATGTTGCTAGGTCTTGAGGACCTGAGTTATAGGGAAAGGTTGAATAGGTTAGGAGAATGACAGGAGATTTGACAGGCACATCCAAAATTTTGAGGGGTATAGATAGGGTAAATGCAAGCTGGCTTTTTCTACTGAGGTTGGATGAGACTAGAACTAGAGGTCATGAGTTAAAGGTTAAAGGTGAAATGTTTAAGGGGAACATGAAGGGGATCTTCTTCACCTAAAGGGTGGTGAGAGAGTGGAATAAGATGCTAGCTGAAGTGGTGGATGTTGGGTTGATCTCAACAGTTAAGAAAAAATTGGATAGATACATGGATGGGAGGGATATGGAGGGCCAATGGTGTGGGTGCAGGTCGATAACATTAGGCAGATTAATGGTTCAGCATGGACTAGATGGGCCGAAGTGCCTATTTCTGTGCTGTAATGTTCTGTGACTCTATGACTTAACGACATGCTGGGGGCAGCCTGCAAGAGTCACCACACAATCCAGTGCCAACATAGCATGCCCACAATGCCCAGCAGAACAACACAGAACACAAGGTAAATGCAAGCAGGCGTCTTCCACTGAGTTTGGCTGAGACTAGAGGTCATGGGTTAAAGATGAAAGGTGACTCTAAAGATTTGTTTTCCTTTGTTGACATACAGAAAGGTGAAGGCTGAGATTTGCCCTTTCAGTTATGTACTTGTTTAGTTCCAGACGGAGTGTACATGTCTGCAAATGTAGTCCTTATAGAGCAGGGCTTCCCAAACAGGGGTCCACAGACCCCTCAGTTAGTGGTAGGAGTCCGTGGCATAAAAAAGGTTGGGAACCCCTATTACACGGAGTAGCCAAATCTGTGTCTTACAAAGATCAAAAGCAGCGACACAACATACTTCCTCAAAACTTTCTCATCCAGCTTAGAAGTGGTGTAAAGACGTTACCTGTTGTACGGGGACCTTAACAGCAGGGCCTGGCTCCCAGCACAACTGTCTGTTGAGTTGTGGCAGCCGTACACCGGCGGAGCCACTGGATACTGTTGCTCTCCTGTGAAATAAGTGACAGAGGCAAGTTTATTCGTAGCCTTGTCAGGCAATTGTAAAGTATGAGCTGCTGTGGAATGACTTAAAGACAGCGTTAAAGTAGCATAGATGTGATCCAGATCGTACATGACACTGTGCTTGACTCCAGTGGGCACAAGTGGGATTTAGCAAATGCATAACATTTTTGTCCTAATTGCCAGTACCCAGGATTGTATGACAAGCTCAATTCAGCCTGTCTGAGCGATGTATCCCATTTAAAGTTTCAGTCAACGGGGTATGAAGTACCTGCACATACTCTGACAGAGAATATGAACTAAAGCAGTCTCTAACTATCAAGATGAATTAAAACAAGATTAATGACAATCCCAAGAAAGATTCATGTTTCTACATTTTGAGATGAGGAGGACCAATGTGCTGAGAAACCAAAGTGTTTTTTTTCTTGTGTTTGGACGGATTAGATTAATGGGTTGCTTTTCCAAATCCTTTTCAGTATGAATTTTCTTTTTTCCTTCTGTAAGGGATGGCATGGTAGCATGGTGGGTTAGTACAACACTTCACAGTACCAGCACACCGGGTTCAATTCCCGTCGCTCCCTGGACTGAGTTCTCCCTGTGGATTTGCTCCGGGTGCTCCAGTTTCCCTCCAGAACTCAAAGACATACCGATTGCTAGGTTAGTTGGTCATTGTAAATTGACCTGTGGTTAAGCTAGGATTAAATAGGGGGATTGCTGGGTGGCCTGGCTCAAAGGGCCGGAGGAGCCTATTCCACACTGTGTCTTAATGAACAAATAAATAAATATTTGTCAATGAGGGGCTCAAATAGCCCAAACACTCAGATTCTCTCCAATTGCTCCAAAAAGATGTTCTTCAGAACATCTCTAAATATACAACTGTACAGACAACAGGACAGACAGATCACGAACCCATGAACACTACCTCACTCTTTGTTCCTTTTTGAACTACTTACTTATTTTTTCAAGCTTCCTATTGTAACTTACTTCTTTCAGAATTTAATTTTGTATTTTCATGTATTGTCCTATGCTACTGCCATTAAACAACACAGTTTACAAAATATCTCAGTAAGCCCTAGGTGCCACACCACCAGGTTTAGGAAGTTATTACCCTTCAACTATCAGTCTCCTGAGCCAGCGAGCATAACTTCACTCACTGTAACACTGAAAAGATTCCACAACCTTTGGACTCACTTTCAAAGACTCTACAACATGTTACAATTCTCCATATTATTATTTATTGCTATTATTTGTTTTTTGTATTTGCACAGTTTGTCTTCCTTCTGCACATGGATTATTTGTCGGTCTTTGTTTGCATGTAGTTTTTCATTAACTCTATTCTGTTGCTTTGTATGCCTGCAAGAAAATGAACTTCAGGATTGTATATACACCTGATTCTGAATTCTGATTGGTAGTTGGAATCAGAAAATGTCCCAGCCCACTGTCAATTTTATCTTGTGAAACCTTGTTTAAACTTTATCTTTCTGCATGCGGAACCATCCACATGGGAAAAAAGTAATTGTCCTTAATTTTTCCAAATTCTGCCTTTATTTAAATCAAATCAATTAACAAAAATATTGATCCCAAACAACCAACTGTTAATTGAATGATGGTCAACTGGAAATTCAAAGTTTAAAGTAAATTTTATTATCAAAGTTCATAAATGTCAACATATTTTCCTGTGGACATACTTAGCAAATCTATATAATAGTAACTATAACAGGATCAATGAAAGATCAACCAGAGTGCAGAAGACAACAAACTGTGAAAATGCAAATATAAATAAATAGCAATAAATTTGCAAGAATATGAGATAATGAGATAAGGTGTCCTTAAAGTGAGATCATTGGTTGTGGGAACATCTCAATGGATGGGCAAGTGAGTGTAATTATCCCCTTTTACTCAAGAGCCTTGAGGGGTAGAAACTGGTCTTGAACCCAGTGGTGTGAGTCCTGAGGCTGCTGTTTCTTCTACCCGATGGCAGCAGCAAGAAAAGAGCAGGGCTTGGGTGGTGGGGATCTCTGATGGGTGCTGCTTTCCTCTGACAGCATTTCATCTAGGTGTGCTTGATGGTTAGGAGGGCTTTACCCGTGATGTACTGGGCCGAATCCACTACATTTTGTAGGATTTTCTGTTTAAAGGCATTGGTGTTTCCATACCAGGCTGTAATGCAGGCACTGTCCACTAAACTTCTATAGAAGCTTGTCAAAGATTTAGATATTATGCTGAATCTCTGCAGGCTCCTAAAGAAGTAAAGGTGCTGTCGCACTTTCTTCACAATTGCACTTACATGCTGGGTCCAGTACAGGACCTCTGTAATAATAACACCCAGGAATTTAAAGTTGCTAAACCCTCTCCACCTCTATTCTACATTGATGGATGCACTACAGAATCGAATAATGCCAAGCTAAAAATTAGATATCAACACATTAAATATCATTTTGATGGGTTATGGTGACCTTCTCAAATTGAGTGTTAAGATATGACCAAGTCAATCTCTTCCACTAAGACTTCTTTCCTTGTTATAACAGTATAAGAAGTTTCTCTAGAGCAAGACTCTAGCAAATTTCTACAGATGAACAGTGGAGATCGTTCTAACTCTTGCATCACCGTCTGGTATGGATGGGCCACTGCAGAGAGTAAAAGCTGCAGAGGATTGTAAACTTAGCCAGCTCTATCATGGGCATGCACCTGCCCAGCATCCAGGGCACCTTCAACAGGAATTGCCTGAAAAAGGTGGTATCTATCATGAAGGACTCTCACCATCCAGGACATGTTCTTTTCTCTTTAACACCATCAGAGAGGAGGTACAGGAGTCCAAAGGCACACAACATTCTAGTAACAGCTTTCTCCTCTCCACCATCAGATTTCTGAATGGACAATGAACCCACGAACGCTTGGAGTACTGTGCTCAGTTCTGATCGCCTCACTACAGGAAGGATGTGGAAGCCATAGAAAAGGTGCAGTGGAGAATTACAAGGACGTTGCCTGGATTGGGGAGCATGCCTTATGAAAACAGGTTGAGTGAACTCGGCCTTTTCTCCTTGAAGTGACGGACGATGAGAGGTGACCTGATAGAGATGTGCAAGATGATGAGAGGCATTGATTGTGTGGATAGTCAGAGGCTTTTTCCCAGGGCTGAAATGGTTGCCACAAGAGGACACAGGTTTAAGGTGCTTGGAAGTAGGAACAGAGGAGATGTCAGGGGTAAGTTTTTTACACAGAGAGTGGTGAGTGCGTGGAATGGGCTGTCGGCAATGGTGGTGGAGATGGATACAATAGGGTCTTTTAAGAGACTCCTGGATAGGTACATGGAGCTTAGTAAAATAGAGGGCTATGGGTAAGTCTAGTAATTTCTAAGATAGGGACATCTTCAGCACAACTTTGTGGGCTGAAGGGCCTTTATTGTGCTGTAGGTTTTCTATGTTTCTATCTCACTATGTTTGTACTCTATTTGCACTACTTATTTAATATATATATAAATAAATATATATACAGCACCTATAAGAAGTATTCACCCCCCCCCCCCCCGGAAGTTCTCATGTTTTATTGTTTTACAATATTGATTAACAGAGATTTAATTTGCTTTTTTTGACACTGATCAACAAAAAACAACTTTTGTGGCAAAGTGAAAATAGATCTCTACAAAGTGATCTAAATTAATTACAAATATAAAGCACAGATTAATTGATTGCATAAGTATTCACCCCCTTTAAAATGACACACCAAATCATCACTGATGCACACAATTGGTTTTAGAAGTCACACAATTAGTTAAATGGAGATCTGCTTTCAGAGACCTGTGTGCACACAGGCTGTTTCAATTGATTATAGTAAATGTGCATCTGCATCTGGAAGGTCCAACTGCTGGTGAGTCAGTATCCTGGCAAAAACTACACCATAAGACAAAAGATCACTGCAAACAACTCCATGAAAAGGTAATAGAATAGCAGGAGGTGGATACAAGAAAATTTCCAAGTCACTGAATATCCCTTGGAGTACAGTTAAGTCAATCATCAAGAAATGGAAAGAACCTGGAACAAATTATTGGAATACAACTTCCACATAATCCAACATTATTTTTACTAGGCGATATTGAAGGGATAAAATCAAAATCCAAATTGAATAAATATCAAAAAGAATTCATAAAAATTGCATTAGCAGTAGCCAAAAAGGCTATTGCAGTTACTTGGAAATCAGATTCATACTTAAGTATAGATCTTTGGAAGAATGAAATTTTTAGCTGCATTCCACTTGAAAAAATTACTTATAATTTAAGAGATAAATTTGAAATACTCTGAAAATTTGGCGCCCTTAAATATATAGGTGCTCCGAAGATAAAATTATTGGTTATTTGGGGAAAGAAATAAATATACATATTAAAGCTACTAGGAACTTCATGGAGCATGTGGGGATCTTCCGATATCCAGGCATTCTTTTTTTTTCTTCTTCTTTCTTTTTTCTTTCTTTCTTTCTTTTTTCTTCTCTTTTTTGTCTATAGGGATATGTTAGGAGGAGGGGTTAAGGGGAGGGGGGAAGGGTTGATAATTTTTTTTTCTTTCTGTAACCTATTTCAAAACTCAATAAAAAAAAGTTTTAAAAGAAATGGAAAGAATGTGGCACAGTTGTAAATCTGCCTCGAGCAGGCCGTCCTAAAAGACTGAATGACTGTGCCAGAAGGGGACCAGTGAGGGAGGCTACCAAGAGACCTATGACAACTCTGGAGGAGTTACAAGCTTCAGTGGCTGAAATAGGAAAGACTACATATACAACAACTGTTGCCCGGGTGTTTCACCAGTCACAGCTTTATGGGAGAGTGGCAAAGAGAAAGCCACTGTTGAAAAAAAACTAACATGAAATCTCAGCTTGGGTTTGCCTGAAGGCATGTGGAAGATTCTGAAGTCAGCTGGAAAAGATTCTATGGTCTGATGAAGCCAAAATTGAGCCTTTTGACCATCAGACGAAGCACTATGTTTGGCATAAGCCAAACACCACACATCATCAAAAACACACCATCTGTACCATGAATCATGTAAGATGCTGTGGGATGTTTCACTGAAGCAGGTCCTGGAAATTTTGTGATGGTAGAGGGTAAAATGAATGCAGCAAAATATAGGGAACCCCTGGAGGAAAACTTGTCTGTAAGAGAACTGTGACTTGGGAAAAGATTTGTTTTCCAGCAAGACAGTGACCCCAAGCATAAAGCTAAAGCTACACAAGAATGGCTTAAAAACAACAAAGCTAATGTTCTGGAGTGGCGAAGTCAGAGTTCAGACCTCAATCCAATTGAGAATTTGTGGCTGGACTTGAAAAGGTCTGTTCCTTCACAATCCCCATGCAATCTCACTGAGCTTGAGCAGTTTTGTAAAGAAAAATGGGGAAAAATTGCAGTGTCCAGACGTGCAAAGCTGATTGAGACCTGTCCACACAGACTCAAGCCTATAAGTGCTACCCACAATTGCATCTAGTAAATACCGACTTGAAAAGGCTGAATACTTATGCAATCAATTATTTGGAGTTTTATATTTGTAAGTAATTTAGTTCATTTTGTCGAGATCTGTTTTCACTTTGACACGGAAGAATCCTTTTCTGGTGTTCATTCGCAAAAAAGTTAAATTAAATCCACTGTGATTCAATGTTGTAAAGCAATAAAACCTGAAAACTTCCAAGGAGGGTGAATACTTTTTATAGGCTCTGCATATCTTATTGTAATGTATATTTTATGTATTGCAGTGTACTGCTGCCACAAAACAACAAATTTCATGACAAATATCAGCAATATTAAGCCCAAATCTGTTTCTGATCCATTGCTTAGAAAATCAGCCTTACCAATTACAATAGCTATTTCATCTCTTTGGAATATAATGCTCATGCAACTCTGAAGAAAAAATGAAGAATATTTGAGATATGTATCTGTGTTGGTTCTATAGCAGCCTTTTGAATGCAAGCAAATTACTTGTCCATAATGAAGTGTAATTTGAAGTTAACTTTTTACCTAGAAACTTACTCTGGTCAGGTTGGATGATGGAAGGTTGGAGAAGGGAACAGGATGAGGCTATTTGGACCCCAAAGCTTGTTCCGCTGTGAGTGACTGGTGAGTGACAGACTCATGTTCAAGGACTCTACAACTCATGCTCTCAGTATTAATTTTTATTATTTGCATAAATTGTCCTGTTTTCCAAATTGGTTGTTTGTCAGTCATTATGTATATTTTTTCACAAATTCTACTGCACTCCTTTATTTTCCTGTAAATGCCTGCCAGAAAATGAATCTCAGGGTAGTATATGGTGACATATAAGTACCTTGGTAATAAATTACTTTGATTTAGAATGACCTTACTCCTTTTCTCATATCCCTGTGTAGGTGACAAATCCTATCAACCTCAGATTGAAATTAACAATTGACTCAACACCAAATGGTATCAATGTTGAGTTATAAGCGTCTACCACCATCTGCATTTCAAGACCCAAGTCCTGCTAGCAATGTCTGTGGGTTCCTGTTGACATTCATTGAATTCACCTCAAATTATTCTCTCAGCTCCATCAGCCAGGCTTTCAACCTACACAATTTACACTTCTGCTAAAGCTGAACTTCAGACAAATTCACTGACAGATTCAAGAGGTTGATTCCAAGAATGAAAGGGTTAATGTATGAGTAGTGTTTGATGGCTCTGGGCCTGTACTCGCAGGAGTTTAGAAGAATGAGGGAGGATTCATTGAAACCTATTGAATATCAAAAGGCCCAGACAGAGTGAATGTAGAGAGGAAGTTTCCTATGGTAGGGGAATATAGGACCAGAGGGTACAGCCTCAGAGTACAGCGAAGTGCATTTAGAACAGAGATGAGGGGGAATTTCTTTAGACAGAGGTTGGTAAATCTGTGAAATTCGTTGCCATGGATGGCTATGGAAGCCAGGTCATTGGGTATACTTGAAGTGTACTTTGGTAGGCTCTTGATTAGTCTGGACATCAAAGCATATGGAGAGAAGGCACGAGAATGGGGTTGAGCGGGATAATAAATTAGCCATGATGGAATGACAGAGCCGACTCAATGGACCGAATGGCCTAATTCTACTCCTATGTCTTATGGTCTTGTGGACAATTGGCATTGAAGGAAACACCAGTTACGGGCTTGTGCACTGTGAACAGAGGAGTTGGCAATTACTGACAGAAGCCTGAACAAAATCTGTTCCCTAATACCACCAAGCTCCTCATTACATGAGAGATCATGGCCCAGATCAGCTGCAGGTCAGATCTGATGCATGATTTGAGACCTGAATGATTTCAATGTTATTTGTTGGGCACAAATCAAGCTTTTAATTACTTCCATGTGTTTTATTGTTTTTAATTAACTTTTTGGTTTATAAAGCTTTTATTATTCTTTACTTCAATTTTAATGGATTTTAATTGTTGCTGAATGTTAAAGATACTCAAAGTCAAAGTCAAGGCGAAGTCAATAGAGACTGGTCTAGGACCAGATAACACAGCCTCAGAATACAAGGTCTTCCTTTAGAAAAGAGATGAGGAATTATTTTAGCCAGCAGAGGGTCATTCTATGGAATTCATTGCCACATGTGGCTGTGGAGGCCAAGTCATTGGGTACATTTAAAATGGGGGTTGATAGGTTCTTGATTAGTAAAGGCATCAAAGGTTACATGGAGAAAGCCGAAGAATGGGGTTGAGAGGGATAATTAATCCGCCATGATAAAATGTTGGAGCAGACCTGATGAGCCTAATGGCCTAATTCTGCTCCTATATCTTTTACCGTACACAAGCCTGCCCCTCGCCATAGGGTATAAATTAGTATAGTAGGTGGGGTGTCAACCTCTAAAGATAGTAGGTGAGCTTTGTAGGTGTGAAGTTAGAAGTGCAATGTGTCAGATCCCAATCCTTCAGTGCCAGTTAAAATGGTCGCCTCACACTAGCCTCACCCGTTTGATATAGCACTGATCTCACTTGGTTTTGGGTCCAGCAAAAAGGTCCTTGTGGTGACTGATTCTCGGCTGCCACAGTATGGATGCTCACCCTCTTAGGGCAGTGGGGTAAAGAGCAAGGGAGTGGGTGCTGCTATCAACCCAGTCATTGACTCTGACAATGAAAAATCTGCAGGAAGAACTTATTGGGTCAAGCAGCATCAGTGCATGGTGCAGTGGAGGTGCATGGTTTTGGCCTGAAATGTCGATATTTCTCCCATAGACGCTGCTCGGCCCACTGAGTTCTTCCAGCAGATTGTTTGTTGCCCCAGATTCCAGCGTCTGCAGTCTCTTGTGTCTCCAGGTTCAAAGTTCAAAGTAAATTTATTATGAAAATATGTATACATCACTGTATGCTACCCTGAGATTCAATTTCTTGTGGGTATTCACAATAGAACAAATACAATAGAATCAATGAAAAACTACACACAAAAACTGACAAGCAATCAATGTGCAAAAGAAGAGAAGCTGTGTAAATACTAAATAAATAAACAAACAAACAAACAAATAAATGAATAATACCACAAACATGAGTTCTAGAGTCCTTGAAAGTGAGTCCATAGTGTTGAGGTGACTGAAGTTATCCACCTAGACTCTCTAACTATAATAAACATCCTCTCCACATCACTCTATCTAGGCCTTTCAATATTCAATAGGTTTCAATGAGATCCCATTTGATTTTTCTAAACTCCAATGAGTACAGGCCCAGAGCATTCAAACGCTTCTCAAATGTCAATCCTTCCATTCTCAGAATTATTGTGTGAACTTCCTCTGGACCCTCTTCAAAGCAACACATCCTTTCTTAGATAAAGGTCCCAAAACTGCTTATAATACTCAAGTGTGGTCTGGTCAATGCCTTAAAAACCTCAGCATTACATTCTTGCTTTTATATCTGATTCCTCTCAGCACCAGGCAGACTGATTGGGCAGAATGGCTGCTAACTTATTATTAAAGTCACCAAAAACCTGATACAAACATTTTAAAATATTCGATCAGCTGTTGTAACTTATTGACAATCTGGAAAACTTGCTGTTCTTACAATGAAATGAATTGTAACTTTTGGTATATTGTTGCATGTTTGACATGACTTTACGATGAAAAGTCTTTCTCAATTACTCTTCGGACAGACTGCAGCATATTTTAGTTTTTTACATAGAACACCACAGCACAGTATAGACTTTTGGCCAACAATGTTGTGCCAACCTTCTAATGTTATCAGGGATCAATTTAGCCCTTCCCTCCTACATAGCCCTCTACTTTTCAATCGTCCATGTGCTTGCTACCGCATGGTGAAAGGCCTAGACAGAATGGATGTGAAGAGGATGTTTTCTATAGTGGGGAGTTTAGGACCAGAGAGCTCAGCCTCAGAATACAAGGATGTCACTTCAAAACAGAGATAAGTAGTAACATTTTTAGCCAGAGGGTGGTAAATCTGTGAAATTCATTGCCACAGATGGCTGTGGAGGCCAAGTCACTAAGTATATTCAAAGCAGGACTTGATAGGTTCTTGAATAGTAGAGGATCAAAGGTTCCAGGGAGAAGACAGGAGAATGGGGTTGAAAGGCTTAATAAATTAGCCATGATGGAATATCAGTGCCAAACGGGCCAAACCTGCTCCTATGTCTTATGATCTTATGGTCTTTTCTAAGAGTTTCTAAATGCCTCTACCACCGCCCCTGACAGAAAGTTCCATGCACTCAACACTTTATATATAAAGAGCTTACTTCTGATATCCCACCTCCAATCAACTTAAAAATACTTTCCTCCAATCATCTTAAAATGATGTCCCCTAATATAAGCCATTTCCACCTGGGAAAACGTCTATGGTTGCCCACTTGATCTGTGCCTCGGTCCATCACAGATAAAGCATTCCCCACCGCTGAGCACATCTGCATGAAATGTTGTTGCAAGGAAGTAGCATCCATCATCAGGGACTCCCACCACCCAGGTCATGCTCTTTTCTCACTGCTGCCATCAGGAAGAAGGTTCAGGAGCCTCAGGACTCACGCCACCAGGTTCAGGAATAGTTATTACCCCTCACCCATCAGGCTCTTGAACCAAAGGGGTAACTTCGCTCAACTTCACTTGCCCCATCTCTGAACTGTTCCCAGACCCATGGACTCACTTGTAAAGACTCTTCATCTCATGTTCTGAATATTTATCATTTACTTACTTATTTATTATTATTTCCTCTTTTTGTATTTGCACAGTTTGGTGTTCTCTGCACTCGGGTTGAAGGCCCTAGTTGGGCGGACTTTCATTGATTCTGATATGGCTATTATTCTATAGATTTATTGAATATGCCCTCAAGAAAATGAATCTCAGGATTGTATATGCTGTCATATATGTATGTTGATAATAAAATTTACTTCGAACATTGATAATTTTTTATTAATAGTGGCCTCAGTGTGAAGTTTTCATCATAATAACTGAGGAGATCATTGTCCCAGGTCAATCAACGGCAGGAATAAAGCAATAAAAAGAAAGGTCTCTTTAAGTTTCTAAACTATTAAAAAGCAAGTAAAAGATCTTAACCAATGAATGTTTCAAAATTCATGACACATAATCTACAGTTACATCATGTTATATCACTGCAATCTATTCAAATTTATACAGAAGTATTTGCCTAGTTATATCAGTAAGATTGAAAGTCTGCAGAGCAAATTTACAAGGATGTTGCCGCACTTGAGGACCCGAGTTATAGGAGAAGTTTGTATAGGTTAGGACATTATTCCCTAGAGCATAGGAGAATGAGGGGAAACTTGATAGATGTATGCAAAATTATGAGGGGTATAGATAGGGTAAATGTAAGCCGGCTTTTTCCTTGGTGAGGCTACAAGAAGTCATGCATTCAGGTGAGAATGGGGTACAAGCTGTCAGAGGAAGTGTTAGATGTGATTTTGATTTCAACATTTAAGAGAAATTCGGTCAGGTACATGAATCGGAGAGGGTATGGTCCGGGTGCGGGTCGATGGGACGAACTAGATCACTAGATTGGCATTGACTAGACGGGCCAAAGGGTCTGTTTCTGCGCTGCAGTGCTCAATGTCTCTATGACTATATCTATGATGTAGTGCAGAAATCTGAAGTTATGTACATAATGTGCTGGAGTGCTGTAACAATTGTCAGCTGAACATGCACTAGGCACGGATTCAGAACAGCGTATTTATAAAAGGCAATGTTGTTTCAGTCCTTTCTGGCAGAGGACAAGTGTAAACCTTTTCATGTGAATGAATAAACAGATGGCAGCTGCAGTGAAGTCGGAGTCTGGTTTAGCGCAAATGGTACCGGAGTGCAACAGTAATTTTAATTTATAGATACAGCACGGAACAGGCCCTTCCAAACCATAGAGTCACACTGCCCAGCCACCACAAACCTCATCACAGGACAATTTACAATGACCAATTAATGTACTAACCGGTAATCCTCTGGACTGTGGGAGGAAACTGGAGCATCTGAAGGAAGCTCATGCAGTCACGGGGAGAACAAACTCCTTACAGGCAGTGCCAGAACTGAACTCAGAACTCTGACATCCTGAGCTGGAGCAGCTTTGCCCTTATCGGGGCACCATGTGGAACGCTCAGACCTCCATTCGCTGCTGGGTGTAAAACTGGCCGTAAACCTCTCCACTGGTTGGCACAAGTAGCATAACGCTACTGCAGCCCCAGCAATTTGGGTTTAACTTCCACTGCTGTCAGTAAGGAGTTTCCTCTGGGGTTCCGGTTTCCGGTTAGTCGGTTAATTGGGCAGCATGGTCTCATTTGGCCAAAAGAACCTGTTACCATACTGTATGGCAAGAGGGGGGGGGGACAGACAGGGAGGGAGGAAGGTCAGTGTTCGTAAAGAGTTTGTACATTCTCCCCATGACCATGTGAGTTTCCTCCAGGTACTCCGGTTTCCTCCCACATTCCAAAGACTTATGGGTTAGGAGGTTAAAGGGCCATTTGGTTTAATTGGGCAGGGTGTGCTGGTTTGGTCAGGGGAGCCACTTACAGTGCTGTATCTCCCTATCTTATTCTTCTTTCTATTGACCTCACTTAATGTTAAACTGCGTGGGATGTGGTGGCTGGAGTAATGGAGTGGGGAGTTTAATGTGACCACCTGATTTACACCTTACCAAAATTGTAAATTCTAACCAGAGTAACACTGTTTATAGTTAAAATTACTTCTTCTACTATTGTACATCTTCAGGTGAAGGTTGTTTAATGTGCTGGCAGGCAAACAGCATCACACTTGCTTTGTAAACCAGGCTAAGACCACACTTGGAGTATTATGAACTGTTTTAGACCCCTTGTCTAAGAAAGGATATGCTAGAATTGGAGAGGATCCAGAGGAGGCTCACGAGAATGATCCTGGGAATTAAAGGGTTAACACGTGCGGCGCATGTGATGGCTCTACACCTGTACTGGCAGGATTTTAGAAGAATGGGGGAAGGGGAAAATCTCAAATAGTGAAAGGCATAGAGTAGATGTGGAGAGGATGTTTCCTATTAGACCATAAGACCATAAAACATAGCAGCAGAATTAGGCCATTTGGCCCATCAAGTCTGCTCCACTATTCAATCATGGCTGATCCTTTCTTCCCCTCCTCAACCCTATTCTCTGGCCTTCTCCCCGTAACCTTTGATGCTGTGTCCAATCAAGACCCTATCACACTCTGCCTTAAATATACCCAATGACCTAGCCTCCACACCTGCCTGTGGCACCAAATTCTACAAATTCACCACCCTCTGGCTAAAGGAGTTTCCCCACACCTCTGTTTTTAATGGATACCCCTCTATCCTGAGGCTGTGCCCACAGCAAGGGAAATATCCTTTCCACATCTACTGTGTCTAGGCCTTTCAACATTCAAAAGGTTTCAATGAGATCCCCCCTCATCCTTCTAAATTCCAGCGGGTACAGACCCAGAGCCACCAAGCATTCCTCGTATGATAACCCTTTCATTCCCGGAATCGTCTTTGTGAACCGCCTCTGGACCCTCTCCAATAACAGCACGTCTTTTCTTAGATGAGGAGCCCAAAAACTGTTCACAATACTCAAGGTGAACCCTCACCAGTGCCTTATAGACCCTTAGCATCACATCACATATATTGGGAGACTCTAGAACCAGAGGGTACAGCTTCAGAATACAAGGACATCACTTTAGAACAGAGATGAGGAGGAAATCCTTTAGCCGGGGTGGTAATTCCAAAATTGAGTTAAATTGAGTATAACGTATCCAGTAATGTAATTAGTATCTAAATACATAATACAAAATTCTGTCATCCTATATCAGGCTATGTTGGGCAGCAAATTCACTTGAAACCCCTCCCTTTGCTCCACCAACCAGGCTTTTAACCTGTTTAACTTACACTTCCACTAAAGCGGAAATTCAGACAAATTCATTGAACTACGGCCTACAAGTTTCTCCTGGAGTCTATGAGAATCACAAATTCCAGGATCAGCATCAGAATCAGGTTCCTATATATATACTGTATATTTCTTATAAGCTTATTATTTAACCTATAACCTAATAAAGTGGCCACTCGGTGTATATTCATGGTCTTCTGCTGCTGTAGCCCATCCACTTCAAGGTTTGATGTGTTGTACATTCAGAGCTGCTCTTTTCCACACCGCTGTTGTAACACGTGGTTATTCGAGTTACTGTCATCTTCCTGTCAGCTTGAAACCCCAGTGAGCAGAAACATTTCTGAATTGGCTCACTGGGTATGTTTTTTTCACCATCAGTGACAAAAATCACTGCTGTTGAACACACAAGCAGATGCCACTTATTATTAAAATATATATTTAGAAACTTATTTTAAAAAGTTTTTTAAAATTATTTTTTAATTTATTTAAATTAATTAAAAAGTATTATTTAAAAACTATTCACTCTATTTATTTAAAAAACTATTGTTATTTAAAACAGTTATTTTAAAACTATTCACTCGAGGCATGGTGTAGTGTCTAGTGGTCTCACAAATGCTAGTTAGGTCCTGTTTGGCAACACTCTCCTGTCCCAATAAAGAGGCAAAATGTCCCAAATAAACTAACACAATCCCGGCTATTTTCTCAATTAGTATTTGTTCTTTAAGAGTTGTTCCAAATAATTGACTGCCCCAATTAACTAGAATCCATTCTGTATAGGTACAGTCTATGAGTTTTTGTGTGTGTGGGCCTTCAGGCTCCTGTACCTCCTCCCTGACGGTAGCATTGAAAGGAGAATATGTCCTGGGTGATGATGGTCCTTAATAATAAATGTAAACTTATTTAACTAAATAAAAACACAGGGCTTACTTGTTTCCTTACAACACTGTATTCACAGTATAGACACTTTCAGCTCTTAAAGACTGAATGTGGATCACCAAAAGCTGTAGCAAATTCCTGCAGATTTTCTGTGGAGAACAGGACGGCTGGTTGCATCACTGTCCGCTATGGAGGGGCAACTGCACAGGGTCGGAGAAAGCTGCAGAGGGTTGTAACCTCAGCCAGCTGCATTATCCACCAGCTTCCTCACCATGAAGGACATTTTGGAAGGGCGGTACCTCAAAAAGACAGCATCCATCATTCGGGCTTCACCACCCAGGATATGTCCTCTTCTCATTACTACCATCAGGAAGGAAGTACAGGAGACTGAAGACACAAACCCAACATTTTAGGAGCAGCTTCTTCCCCTCCACCATCAGATTTCTGAACGGATCGTGAACCCATGAACATTACCTCACTATTTTTGCTCTTTTTATCTATATTTCTTATTCAATAGTTTTTTTTAATGTATTGCACTGTGCTGCTGCCGTAAGACAACAAATTTCACCACATTGATAATAAACCTGAGTCTGACTCTGATTCTGATTTAATCAATCTATTAACTGTCATGAATTACAGAGATACAAACATATTCTAGACTCTACAAAAATAGTGTTAAGGGACATTTAAATCATGAAGAACTATCTCACAATCCAGAGTAGACCAGAACGCTGTAAAAGGGTTTCTAGCTAGTTTTGCACAAAGCTGATATTCATTCAACTGTTAGGATTGATAGAAGAGGCTTGACATTTAACAAAGATTATTTAACCTTGATGTGTGGAGTACTGAAGTTTTACCTATACTGTTCTGCTGGGTGATGGGGTCCTCGTGCTTGAAGGCGTGATTCGAGAACTGAGGAGTGTGGTGGTTGGGAGTGTGACCGTAACCTGGAGTTGTGTCGAAAGTCACAGCACTATAACCTGAAACAGACACAGAGACATACAGTGAGGAATTGATGATGGTCTTAAATAGAATTCTGCTGTTTTCCAAACATTTAGCATCCAAGTACATTTAAAATACGTGGTCGATGCATTTGGTGAAAGCAATAACTGATTTTCACCTTACAAGATCCCACAACTAATTAATGAAATAAGATCATAGGACTTTGGAGTAGAATTAGGCCATTAGGCTCATCAAGTTTGTTCCACCATTCCATCACAGCTGATTTATTAACCCCAACCTCATTCTCAACCCCATTAACTCTCAACCCATTCACCTGCCTT
Source organism: Hypanus sabinus (assembly GCF_030144855.1). NCBI lineage: Eukaryota > Metazoa > Chordata > Chondrichthyes > Myliobatiformes > Dasyatidae > Hypanus > Hypanus sabinus. The sequence continues at coordinate 171,614,112 of NC_082712.1, read as the reverse complement.
CTCCCTGTAACCTTTGACGCCATCACTAATCAAGAACCTATCAACCTCTGGTTTAAACTTACCTAATGACTTGGCCTCCACAGCTGTTTATGGCAATGAATTCCATAGATTCCCCACCCTCTAGCTCATGAAATGTGTGTGATCTTAAGGATTTTGGTTGAGTGGGAGACATTGGCTCCACACTTCAGATTCATGTATTAATCACATGTATATTTAAACATCGCCGTTCTCCTCTGGACTGTGTGGGTTTGCCCGGGAGCTCTGGTTTCCTCCCACGTTCCAAAGCTGTACAGTTCACGTTGGTAAGCTGTCAGCATGCTATGTCAGCACCAGAAGCAAGGCAACACTTGCGAGCTATGCCCAGCACAAACATCAGACTGTGTTGGTCATTGATGCAAAACAATGTGTCTCAATTATGTTTTGGTATGAATGTGACAAGTAAAGCTAATCTGTAAATCTTAAAAATAATTCAATGGACATGCAATTAATAAACAAATGAATCGGAATCCAAATCTTTCCTTTATCGGAACCAGGAATGCGTCCAACTGATCTGCCAATAAGAGAAAGATTTTAAAATTTAACCCTATAAGTACCAAGAAGTTGGTAATAGATAGTGGCTACACACTGTAAAAGTATTACAATCACTCACACTGAGTATGATGTTCTCCTAAGGGGTTATTCCCTTAACAGAGAACTCAACATTCAAAGAGTCAAAGTCCACTTATTATCAAAGTATGCATGCAGTATATAACTCTGACATTCATCTTTCCCCAGGCAGCCATGAAACAAACAAACACCATCAAACACATTCAAAGAAAACATCAAGCACCCAACATGCGAAAAAAAGAACAAATCGTGCAAGTTGCAAAAAGCGAGTGAATAGCACGTGGAATATTAAACATCAAACCACAGAGTCCTTGAAACAGTCTAGGGATATTCAGTTTAGTTCAGGTCAGTTCAGTCTAATGCTGTGTCATTTGTTGACTGCAGGCCGCAGAGCCAGTCTGCCCGGATCAATATCGCACAGAACACCTGCTTGCCTTCTGCTCGAGAATTGGAGCCAATCATGGGTTTGCGTTCTGCCATTAGTCATACTCCATTCTCAACCTCGCTCTCAACCATGCTGACTTGCCTCGAAGAGAGCAAAAGCACCAGATCGCTCAGCTGGCCAGAAACACAATATCAAAATGTAAATTACAGGCTCCAATCACAAGTACATTTAAAAGAAGTAGTTATGTGAACTGTCTGCAGGACATCACCATTAGTCAAGTTGGTTAATGGTGCCATCTTGTGTGACTTTGTTTAACATGGGGAGCCATTACACGGGCAGCCACCACATGGTCATTGGCAGATCGGGGTCAGGGTCCAGTGGCATGGAGAGCAAAATGACTGGGAACTCTCCACTGCTGCAGCCTTCCTCTGTCTTCACTGCCATTGTGATGTGTCATCACCTTCCACTAGATCCACTGTTGAAATTTTGGTTGGTTCACTCTTTGCCAGGAACTTCCCACTTGACCTTACCACCATGGGTGACCCTACCGGGAACTAAATTCCAGACAGCATTGCTTTTGGGATCTCAGGAACTCATAAGCCTCTCCACCATGACAAGGTGATGAGCCTCAGAGAAGAATCATCACCTTGTTGCGGTGGAGAGGATCGCAGATCCCGTGGGCTGGAACGTGAAAGTGCAGCGGTGTAAAGTGGGGGACAACGAATCAGAAACCTGACTTACATTGTTCCTGTTAGAGATGGGAGAACTAAAAATCATTGAGACTCCTTATCAGTTGCTACACATTGTGTCAGATCTATCCCAAAAACAGGACTCCTCCACCTATGCAGTGGTCCTCATTATTACACAGAAATCAACACCTCATTTAGATAAAACAACTATTCAACCTGTGTGCTAAACTTAAGATTCAAGATTCAAAATAGTTTATTGTCATTCTTCAGTAAAGTAGAACAAAGTGATTATTATTTCTCTGGATCTGATGCACAATTAAAACACATTCAGTATAAAGAATGCAATAAACATAGCTTCTTAAACATTGTGCTATTAGGATATCTCTTTTACTTATTAATACAATGTTTAGGTAACTATTTGGCTATGGCTGTATTTACATCAGATTAGTTTAAATATAAAGACTGACTGCATGTACATAGAATAACACGAGGGGCAGGAGTATCTGAACATAAGGTGACTCAGGCAGGAGATGATAAAGTGACAGAGTGACTCTTGAAAAGAGGAACTCTTCAAGACAGCAACAGGTCTTCTGGAAACACAATAGGACAGTGACTCTGTCCGTGTAGGTCGGAGGTGTGGAGTGTAAGCAGAAGTAGGCAGTGCATGCCTCTTTACGTTTACACTCCACACAGAATTAATTTAAAGATTAAATTCTTGCCTATAAAATAATTGCCATTGCATTTCACAGCAGGTTGTTCCCAGAAGACCGTGGATTGTTTCTGAAAGATGTGGAAAGGAGTCACATAGACACATAGAAGGCCATTGGCCCGTTGAGTCAGCAAGAGTTCTCATTGTTATCAGTCCTCTCACTGCTGATCCCCCACCATCCTGCAATTCCTTTGTCCTGTAAGCCCTGAGCCGACTTGAAGAGCAGAATCCAGGCCGAGAGTGATTCGCAGTGGCTGGGACCAGTTCCTAGTGCAAAGTACGATCCACAGTTCGAGCAATGTGAACGCTGGCCCTGATAGTCTGGGGGCTCCTCTCTCCACGATGCGAATGCTGGCCCTGATAGTCTGGGGGCTCCTCTCTCCACGATGCGAACGCTGGCCCTGATAGTCTGGGGGCTCCTCTCTCCACGATGTGAACGCTGGCCCTGATAGTCTGGGGGCTCCTCTCTCCACGATGTGAACGCTGGCCCTGATAGTCTGGGGGCTCCTCTCTCCACGATGCGAACGCTGGCCCTGATAGTCTGGGGGCTCCTCTCTCCACGATGTGAACGCTGGCCCTGATAGTCTGGGGGCTCCTCTCTCCACGATGCGAACGCTGGCCCTGATAGTCTGGGGGCTCCTCTCTCCACGATGCGAACGCTGGCCCTGATAGTCTGGGGGCTCCTCTCTCCACGATGTGAACGCTGGCCCTGATAGTCTGGGGGCTCCTCTCTCCACGATGTTAAGGCTATGAGACTGTTCCCGGCTGCTGGGCTTGGTCTCTGCCAACTTTGCAGCGACTAGCCCCGCTAATATGACTAACAGAATACTGAGGCTTTGGGCCTACTCCAGGGATTCGGATCTAAGGACATAACTTGGTTCAGAATGCTGTTTCTGTTACTTGCTTCTGTTGTTTGCATGGTTTGTGTTTTTTTCTCTTCCTCTGTGGGCACCAGGATTGATCTTTTTTATTTAATTGGGTTCTTTCAGGTACCCTGCTTTGCAACTGCCTGTTAAGCAAACAACTCTCAAGGTTGTATGTTTATACATTCATTGATAATAAATGCACTTTGAATCTTGAATCTGTACATGCACTCAAGTGGCCATTTTATTAGGTGCACTTGTACAACTTCTTTTTAATTAAAGTAAGTAATCAGCCAATCATGTGGCAGCAACTCAATGCATAAAAGCATGCAGACATGGTCAAGAGGTTCAGCTGTTGTTCAGAACAAACATCAGAATGGGGAAGAAATGTGATCGAAGTGACTTTGATCGTGGAATGATTGTTGGTGCCAGACAGTGTGGTTTGAGTATCTCAGACGCTGCTGATCACCTGGGATTTTCACACACATCAATCTCTGGAGTTTACAGAGAAAGGTGTGAGAATGGAAAACATCCAGTGAGCGGCACTTCTGTGGGTGAAAATGAGAGATGTCAGCAGAGAACAGCCAGACTGCTTCAAGCTGACAGAAAGGCGATAGTAACTCAAGTAACCACGCGTTACAATGCAGTAGTTTATCATTGTGTACATTATTATTCTGTACGTCATTATTAATTAAGTCTGCACACTGCTAAGTGTGTTTTTAAATGTAATGAAATAATTTCCCACTCTGGATCATTAAAGTACTAATTATTATTATTATTAATAGTGTGCAGAAGGTCATCTTTGAAACACCTCGAACTTTGAAGTGAATGGGCTATAGCAGCAGAAGACCACAAACGTACCCTCAGTCCTGATGAAGGGTTTCAGCCCAAAGTGTCGTCACTACCTCCTCCCATAGATGCTGTCTGGCCTGCTGAGTTCTGCCAGCATTTTGTGTTTTTATTCATTTCCAGCATCTGCCGATTCACTCGTGATATCCTCAGTGAACACTTTATTAGGCACAGGAGGTGTCTATTAAAGTGGCCACTGAGTATATTTCACCAATTCCCCTTTAAAAGCTCTGACTGAATCCATTTCCACAGCCCTCTCACTGAATTTCTGATCACAGTTCCTCGCTGAGTGCCAAACACTTTCCTCTTATCACGATTGGCTCGCCTTCCTTCAGCAGAAATCTGGATTCCTGGGTTCCTGATTCAAAGGAAACATTTTCCTATTGCTGACTTTGTCTGAACCCTCAATGACTTCAAGCAGTCACTCTTTATTGTTGTAAGAACATAGGACAGGCCCTTTGACCCACAATGTTTTAATCTAAATCACAATCAATCTAACACTTCCCTCCTACATAGCTATCCATTTTTCTTTTATCCCTGTGCCTATCCAAGTGTTTTTAAATGCCCCTAATGTACTGTTTCTGTCTCTACATCCCTGTGTAAAGAAACTACCTCTGATGTATCCCCCCACTATACTTTCCTCCCATCACCTTAATAGACAATAGGCAATAGACAGTAGGTGCAGGAGTAGGCCATTCAGCCCTTCTAGCCAGCACCGCCATTCACTGTGATCATGGCTGATCATACACAATCAGTACCCCATTCCTGCCCTCTCCCCATATCCCTTGACCCCGCTATCTATAAGAGCTCTATCTAACTCTGTCTTGAATGCATCCAGAGACTTGGCCTCCACTGCCTTCTGGGGCAGAGCATTTCACATATCCACCACTCTCTGGGTGAAAAAGTTTTTCCGCATCTCTGTTCTAAATGGCCTACCCCTTATTCTTAAACTGTGGCCTCTAGTTCTGCACTCACCCATCAGCGGGAACATGCTTCCTGCCTCCAGTGTGTCCAATCCCTTAATAATCTTATATGTTTCAATCAGATCCCCTCTCATCCTTCTAAATTCCAGTGTATACAAGCCCAGTCGCTCCAATCTTTCAACATATGACAGTCCCGCCATTCCGGGAATTAACCTTGTGAACCTATGCTGCATTCCCCCAATAGCAAGAATGTCCTTCCTCAAATTTGGAGACCAAAACTGCACACAATACTCCAGGTGGGGTCTCACCAGGGCCCTGTACAGCTGCAGAAGGACCTCTTTACTCCTATACTCAATTCCTCTTGTTATAAAGGCCAGCATGCCATTAGCTTTCTTCACTGCCTGCTGTACCTGCATGCTTGCTTTCATTGACTGATGCACAAGAACACCTAGATCTCGTTGTACTTTCCCTTTTCCTAACTTGACTCCATTTAGATAGCAAACTGCCTTCCTGTTCTTGCCACCAAAGTGGATAACCTCACATTTATTATTAAGATTATACTCCCTTGTTAAGCAATTTCTTCCCTGGGAAAAAGTTCCTGGCTCCCATTCAGGGTCATATGAAGCCATGGGAGCAGCTGGTGGTTGGTCATATGAACAGCCGGTGTATATCACAAGTTCTGCTTCTGCGACCACTCTGTGTTTGTTTACAGTTGAACAAAACCATCTCTGGTTTTGTATTCCAAAATCATACAACTTTATTACATAAGGCGTACTGTGGCAATTTCACATTTCACCATCACCTACGTCAAGAGATTCCCCATTGCGGTGAGGAAAGAGGGTTGTTCCATGTAGCTTGCTGGTCAATACTCCACACTGCATTGTAACAAAAAATCACTGACCCATTCCTCCATCCAAAGGAAAACAATGGAGATTTTGAAAGAGGAAGTCGAGGAAGGTGCAGGGAGCAATGGTCAACATGGTCTGACTCTGGGCCTAGGACCAATGGTGGGACGCTGCTAAATATGGAACATGTGAGTCATTGAGAGGAAACCTCAAGCAGTAAAAGCAAAGATAAAAGGGGGAAGGAAATGGAAACAAAACAGAATAGCAATGAGGTACAAGGAAAGAAAATAGTGGATAAAGTTCCTAAGGAATAGAAATTCTGTCCGGTTACACCATTTGTGCTCCAAAATAAGCTTAAAAATGTAGAAAGTGCCCATAGAAAGATACATGCATTGTGAGTCAAGTTAAATAAAGTTACAGACCATACGACCAAAGCTGTGAAACAGAACTAGACCATTCAGCCCATTAAGACTGCTCCACCGTTCCATCAAGGATAATTTATTAACCCTCTCAACCCCATTTTCCAGCCTTCTCTCCATAACCTTTGATGTCCTTACTAATCAAGACCCTGCCAACCTCTGCTTTATATACACCCAATGGCTTGACCTTCACAGATGCATAGCAATGAATTCCACAGCATCACCACCCTTTGGCTAAAGAAATTCCCACTCATCTCTGCTCTAAAGGGATGGCCTTGAATTCTGAGGCTCTGCCATTTTGTTGCAGACCCCCTCCACTACTGTAAACATCCTCTCTATATCCACTTTATCCAGGCTTTCCAATATTTGATAGGTTTCATTAAGATTCCTTCCGCATTCTTATAAACTCCAGTGAGTACAGACCCAAAGCCAAGACATGTACATCATACATTAACACTTGCATTCCCAGAATCATTCTCATGAACCTTCTCTGGACCCTCTTCCAAGCTTTCTTAGATAAGGAGCCCAAAACTGCTGACAATGCTCCAAACACACAGTGCAAAGATTCAGCATGTCACCTAAAACTTTGACAAACTTCTGCAGATGTGCAGTGGACAGATAATTACTGGTTGCATTATAGCTTGGTATGGATAAACCAATGCCCTTGAATAGAAAAGCCTAAAAAAAATTAGTGGATATAGCCCATTATCACAGGTAAAGCCCTGTCCATATTGAGCATATCTATTGAACTGACTTTATTTCTTACATCCTTCACATACATGAGGAGTAATAAGCTTTACATTATGTCTCCAGCTAAATGTGCATTGTGCAGTCATAGTAATTTATAATAAATAGAACAGTCAATGTAATATAGAGTACACCCAAATCAGCATGAGTTCATCAGTCTGATGGCCTGGTGGAAGAAGCTGTCCCAGAGCCTGTTGGTCCTGGCTTTCATGAGACAGCACCATTTCCTGGATGGTGGCAGCTGGAATAGATTGTGGATGGTGTGGCTTGGGTCCCCAATGAACCTACGGGCCCTTTTTACACACCTGTCCTTGTAAATGTTCTGAATCATGGGAAGTTCACAACTACAGATGCGCCGGGCTGTCCGCACCACTCTCTGCAGAGTCCTGCGATTGAGGGAGGTTCAGTTCCCATACCAGGCAGTGATGCAGCCAGTCAGGATGCTCTCAATTGTGCCCCTGTAGAAAGTTAATACCAAACTTCCTCAATCGTCTGAGGTGAAAGAGGTGCTGTCGTCCTTTTTCACCACACAGCTGATGTGCACCGACCTTGTGAAGTCCTCGGTGATGTGGATGCCGAGGAACTTGTTCACCCTCTCACCCCAGACCCATTGATGTCAATAGGGGTCAGCCCATCTCCATTCCTCCCGTAATTCACAACCAGCTCCTTTGCTTTTGCAATACTGAGGGAGAGGTTGTTTTCTTGACACCACTGTGTCAGAGAGATGACTTCTTCCTGTAGGCCAACTCGTTATTGCTTGAGATAAGGCCAATCAATGTAGTGTTGTTGGCAAATTTAATCAGCAAATTGGAGCTGTGGGTGGCGATACAGTCGTGGGTGTACTGGGAGTAAAGGAGGGGACTCAGTACACAGCCCTGAAGGGCTCCTGTATCGAGAGCACTTTCACAGGACAACAGCATCTATCATTAAGGACCCTCATCATCCAGGTCATGCTGTAGCCAGGAGGTACCGGAGGATCAGCTCTCAGACTTTTAGGCTATTGAGTCAGAGTGGATAACTTCACTCCCCCAACACAATACTGATTCCACAACCTATATACTCCATTTCAAGAGCTTTACAAATCATGTTCCCTATATATATATATCCCAAGGAATGAATAAATTATATATAATGTATTTATTTATTTTCTCTTTTTTGTATTTGCATAATTTGTTGTCTTTTGCATGTTGATTGTTAGTTCTTGTTGTGCACAGTTTTTCATTGATTCTCTTGTGTTTCTTTATATTTACTGTAACTGCCCACAAGAAAATGAATCTCGGGGTAGTATATGGTGACATATAGGCACTTTGATAATGAATGTACTTCGAACTTCAAATTATACTTCGAGCTTTATGTTCTTGTCCTCTCAAAATTAATGCTAACATTGCTTTGCTTCCAAGTTTGATATATCCAAACAAGAATGGGGAATGGGACACAGGTTGATGTAGAATTTAAGGATTTAGTTTAACATTACTGGCAGGACGTTAAATGCCAGCTGTCTCCAAGATAGTGCTGGTGAGTGATCTAACAGAATCATTGCAGAATTTTTGCTGGTGTCCCTACCACACTCTTTCTGGGGAATAGAGTTACAGGTTTTAAACCCAATGATGATGAAAGAAGAGGGATGTATTCCCTGGTCAGTAGAATATGTGGCTTGCAGGAGAACCATCACAAAGTTTAAAAATTAAACATCTTCTTAGCCCCCTCATCAAGGCCATGCTCTCTACTCGTTATCATTATCAGGAAGGAGATAAGGAGCCTTTGTTCCTACACCACAGGTTCAGAAACCATCAGACTCCTGAACCAGTGTGGATAACTTCATTCACCTCAATACTGACCTAATTCCACAACTTCCAAGGAGTCTACAACTCAATATTATTTATTTCTTTTTATTTAATATTTGCACAGTTTTAATTCTTTTGCATATTTGTTGCTTGTCATTCTGTTGTTTATAGTTTTTCATAAATTCTATTGTATTTCTTTATTTTCTCCTATATGCCCACAAGAAAATGAATCTTAAGGTAGCATATGCTGACACATTTACTTTGAACTTTGAAGTTAATGGACAAAATTACTTCTGATTAACAATATGATAAAAGCAAATGTTTACACTGGTGATACTTGTTATGCAAAGTTAACCAGGTATATACAGTACTGTGCAAAAGTCTTGGACACATATACAAATATAGCCAGGAGCCTAAGACTTTTGCGCAGTACTGTATTTGTCAATATGGAATAGAGTACAAGTTGGTAAATCTGGCAGGAGCAAAGGATGCTGGGAATGTCGAGGATGGAGCGCCGCAGGATGGGTATGGGAGAGGTGCCAGAGAAGAAGTGAGGGTGATGTGGGTACAAATACTCCCAGTCCTGAGATACTAGGCAAGGTCATTTGATCCCAAACAATTGGTTCATTACAGAGATGATTTACTAGAATGTTACCTGGGTTTCAGCACCTAAGTTACAGAGAAAGGTTGAACAAGTTAGGTCTTTATTCTTTGGAGCATAGAAGGTTGGAGGGGGGGACTTGATAGAGGTATTTAAAATTATGAGCGGGATAGATAGAGTTGACGTGGATAGGCTTTTTTCATTGAGAGTAGGGGAGATTCAAACAAGAGGACATGAGTTGAGAGTTAAGGGGCAAAAGGTTAGACGTAACACGAGGGGTAACTTCTTTACTCAGAGAGTGGTAGCTGTGTGGAACGAGCTTCCAGTAGAAGTGGTAGAGGCAGGTTCGATTACATCATTTAAAAAAAATGGATAGGTATATGGACAGGAAAGGAATGGAGAGTTATGGATCAAGTGCAGGTCGGTGGGACTAGGTAAGAGTAAGCGTTCAGCACGGACTAAAAGGGCCGAGATGGCCTGTTTCCGGGCTGTAATTGTTATATGTTTATATATGGTTATATTAATCATTACAGAATGTCTCTCTGGTGCTTCTCGTTCCCTCTCCTCTTCCTTCCCCTTTTCCCAACCATGATTCCCCTCCCCCTGCTCCCTTCCCATTTTCAGTCCACAATAGAGACCTGTATCAGCACTCACATATGTCATGAAATCTGGGTTTGTTTTCTTGCGGCAGCAGTACAGTGCAATACATAAAATTACTAGAGCAGAGTGCAAAAATCTTAGGCACCTTAGCTACATATTTGTGCCTAAGACTTTTGCACAGTACAACATATTAAGAAAAAAGGGAAGGTTTTGTGAAATTTATGAGAAAAAATGTAATAATGGTAATAATGTACAGGAAAAATAGTTAATGTATCTGTTAAATCATGCATTTGGTTGGGATAATGTCTTAGATGATAACACAGGTAGTTTACTCTATAATTGATTGTGCATTGTTAGTTATACAACGGTCATGGTCCTAATATTGGGTGCCACAATTGCGGAATCACTAGCTCAACGCTATTACAGCCCAGGTTCAGAGTTCAATTCCAGCACTGTCTGTAAGAAGTTTGCACGTTCTCCCGCTAAACCACATGGGTTGCCGCCAGGTGCTCCGGTTTCCTCCCACAGTCCAAGGAGCACTTGGAAGGTTAATTGGTTATTGTAAATTGTTGCATGATTAGTCTAGGGTTAAATAGGTGGGTTGCTGGATGATGTGGCTTGTTCACAAGCCGGAAAGGTCTGTTCCATGTAGTAACCCCACATAAAATAAAATAACGCATAACAGTCAAAAACATCAGAATTCATAACTTTAGAAATAAAACCAAAAAAAAATGGATTTAGCTTTGCTTAGGAGAGGATAGATGTAATTAGACCAGAAAATAAAGCCAAGATCTGCGTGCAAGTGCTCAAAGCAGTAGTTAAAGATTAGTGCACAGTACAGATAATTATCTTTCTCATTTCTATTATAATTAAAATGACGCAACATTTCCCTTTCCGCACAGAACTCAGTTCAGGTCAGTCCTTTGCGGCTGACATCACCAAAGTTCCCGAGCTGTGAAGAAACTGCTCTCCCGAATGAGGCAAACAGCAGATCACGCTGAATGGCTGACTATCTCATCAGATAAGAAACAATTGCTGGGACCAACTGTCATACACAGCCCTGTAGAGGCTTGTTAATGAAGGACGGAGGAGTGGAAGTCACAGCTACAATAGGAAGACAAAACACACAAATAATTGGCGAGGTTTCCCTTTTGGCTTTGGAGTAGAGCTGACATCACCCAAAGAAATGGTTTACAATGATGAATTGAGAGTGATTAAATATTTTGTCGGCATGAAGGGAGGGAGAAAGACTGGAATTGGATCAGATGAATTAACAAATGTGCATTTATATGGAGCCTTTCATGACTTCAGAATGTATCAAAGTACTTCACAACTAAAAGAGTACCTTTGTCATCCTCTCTGTTGCAATACAAAGGTACAACTGGAGAGAGAAAAAAAAACAAAGATATGACTAAGCTAACAAAAAGTTACAGTCCTTATTAATCAACCATAGAATAATATGGGGTTAACGGCAGGACTCTTAGCAGTGAGGAAGATCAGAGGTTATCTTGGAGTCCATGTCCATAGATCCGCAAAGCTAACGCACAAATTGATTGGGTTGTTAAGAAGGTGTATGGCCTTCGTTAGTGGGGGATTGAGTTCGAGAGCTGTGAGGTCATGTTGCAGTTCTATGAAACTCTGGTCAGACCACACATGGAATATTGTGTTCAGTTTTGGTTGCCTCACTACAGAAAGGTTGTGGAAGCTTTAGAGAGGGTAGAGAGGAGATTTACCAGGATGCTGCCTGGATTAGAGAGCATGTCTTACTAGGAAAGAATGAACAAGCTACGACTTTTCTTCCTGGAGCAAAGGAGGATGAGAGGAGACAATAGAAGTGGTGTAAAAGATGATAAAAGGCATAGACCAAGTGGACAGTCAGAAACTTTTCCCCAGAGCAGAAATGGCTAAAATAAGGGGATATAATTTTAAAGTGATTGGAGGAAAGTATAGGAGAGAGGCCAGACTAAAGTTATGTACACAGAGGTTGGTGGGTGCATGGAATATGCTCCTGGGGGTGGTGGGAACAGGCAGATGCATTAGGGACGTTTAAGAGGCTCTTAGATAGGCACACGGATGAAGGAAAAATGAAGGACTATGTGGGAGGGAAAGGTTATATTGATTGTAGAGTGGGTTAAAAGGTCAGCACAAAATTAAGGGCAGGTACTGCGATGCGTTCTATGTTCTAGCAAGTCTCACAGCAAAGGAAGAACCAAGCCCTCAATCTCCCTATCTACTTTGTCAAGGTCCTTGCCCCTTATTGTCTGCCGTCACTGCATTTTCCTCTGTAACTGTATCACTTTATTCAACACTCTCTTTTCTTTTTTAGTAGCTTGATATGATATGTATGGCACGATCTGTCATGATGGCATGTAAAACAAAAGCTTTATATTGCAATAATAAACCAAACTCCATTCTAGTACCAACCAGAATGATCATCTTAATCATCCTATTTGTACAGTCCCGCACATTAATTTATTAAAGTTAGATATATTTATTAATTGCATGCTCATTCAGGAAGTTCAGTGGTACATTAATGCAATTGTTGTCTCTAGCAACTGGATCTTCCCAATGTGGTATTATCATTTAGTGAGGTAACTGTAGCATAGTGGTTAGTGTAATGCTTTATGCTGCCAGTAATCAGAAGATTGGGGTTCAATCCCCACCACTGTCTGTAAAGAGTTTGTATGCTTTCCCAGTGACTGTGTGGATTTCCTCTGGGTACATCTTTAATATGAGTTATTGACAAATGACTCACTTCACTGTATGTTTCAACGTACATGAGACAAATAAAGCTAATCTTTAAAACGATTGTGCTCTATGATGGGCAGGCCAAGCTCCTGGTAGATTCCTATTCTCTGACTGTTTAGACAGAACATTTTAAACTGTAATTCCACTTCTACCATCAGCATCTTGTTTGTTGGAAGTAGAAATGTGCTTTAAAAATGTTTCCAGATATCCATAGTATTAAGCCTGGAACAGTTGTCAAGGACATTGTACAAAAATGAAACATAGAAACATAGAAAATAGGTGTAGGAGTAAGCCATTCGTCCCTTCGAGCCTGCACCACCATTCAGTATGATTATGGCTGATCATCCAACTCAGAACCCTGTACCTGCTTTCTCTCCATAACCCCTGATCCCTTTAGCCACAAGGGCCATATCTAACTTCCTCTTAAATATAGCCAATGAACCGGCCTCAACTGTTTACTGTGGCAGAGAATTCCACAGATTCACCACTCTCTGTGTGAAGAAGTTTTTCCTCATCTTGGTTCTAAAAGGCTTCCCCTTTATCCTTAAACTGTGACCCCTCATTCTGGACATCCCCAACATCGGAAACAATCTTCCTGCATCTAGCCTGTCCAATCCCTTTAGAATTTTATACGTTTCAATAAGATCCCCCCTCAATCTTCTAAATTCCAGTGAGTATAAGCCTAGTCGATCCAGTCTTTCTTCATATGAAAGTCCTGCCATCCCAGGAATCAATCTGGTGAACGTTCTCTGTACTCCCTCTATGGCAAGAATGTCTTTCCTCAGATTAGGGGACCAAAACTGCACACAATATTCTAGGTGCGGTCTCACCAAGGCCTTGTACAACTGCAGTAGAACCTTCCTGCTCCTGTACTCAAATCCTTTTGCTATGAATGCCAACATACCATTTGCCTTTTTCACCGCCTGCTGTACCTGCATGCCCACCATCAATGACTGGTGTACAATGACACCCAGGTCTCGTTGCATTTCCCCTTTTCCTAATCAGCCACCGTTCAGGTAATAATCTGTTTTCCTATTCTTGCAACCAAAGTGGATAACCTCACATTTATCCACATTAAATTGCATCTGCCATGAATTTTCCCATTCACCTAATCTGTCCAAGTCACCCTGCATCCTCTTAGCATCCTCCTCACAGCTAACACCGCCGCCCAGCTTCGTGTCATCCACAAACTTGGAGATGCTGCATTTAATTCCCTCATCTAAATCATTAATATATATTGTAAACAACTGGGGTCCCAGCACTGAGCCTTGCGGTACCCCACTAGTCACTACCTACCATTTTGAAAAGGTCCCGTTTACTCCCACACTTTGCTTCCTGTCTGCCAACCAATTCTCTATCCACATCAATACCATACCTCCAATACCGTGTGCTTTAAGTTTGCACACTGATCTCCTGTGTGGGACCTTGTTAAAAGCCTTTTGAAAATCTAAATATACCATATCCACTGGCTCTCCCCTATCCACTCTACTAGTTACATTTTCAAAAAATTCTATAAGATTCGTCAGACATGATTTTCCTTTCACAAATCCATGCTGACTTTGTCCGATGATTTCACCTCTTTCCAAATGTGCTGTTATCACATCTTCAATAACCGACTCTAGCATTTTCCCCACCACCGATGTCAGACTAACCGGTCTATAATTCCCCAGTTTCTCTCTCCCTCCTTTTTTAAAAAGTGGGGTTACATTAGCCACCCTCCAATCCTCAGGAACTAATCCAGAATCTAAGGAGTTTTGAAAAATTATCATTAATGCATCCACTATTTCTTGGGCTACTTCCTTAAGCACTCTGGGATGCAGACCATCTGGCCCTGGGGATTTATCTGCCTTTAATCCTTTCAGTTTACCTAACACCACTTTCCTGAAAGATGGGGAATGAATAGAACTTTGGTAAAGTTCCTGTCTATATCATTACAAACAGGAAAAATATCAGAGAATTGGAAAGTGACCCAGATGAAAGCAGCCCAGGCTGTGAACCCTAGTCAAACTAATTGTGTCAATCCAGTATATCTGAAGCCTCAATTCTTTTTGGTTGGATATTTGCAGCATTTTCTGCATTTATTATAAGACATAGGAGCAGAATTAGGTCATTCTGCCCATCAAATCTTACCTGCCATTCCATCGTGTCTGAGTTATTTTTCCTCTCTACCCCATTCTCCTGCCATCCTTAACAACTGACATCCTTACCAATCAAGAAGTTATCAACCTTCGCTTTAAATATACATAATGACTTGGCCTCCATAGTCATCTGTGGCAATGAATTCCACAGATTCACCACCCTCTAGCTAAAGAAATTCCTGCTCACCTCTGTTCTACGGGGACATGCTTTTATTTTGAGGCTGTGATCTCTGGTCCTAGACTCACCCACTATGGGAAGCAATGTATGAAAATTTATCATATAGCTTCTTTGGCGGTCTATGAATAAATCACAATTCCTCAACAGTCAGGAGACATGTATGCTTAACTTTTGGACCAGTATATTAGCTGGTCTTATCTGGGACACTATCAGAACCAGAATCAGAAGCACGGTTAATATCACTGGCATATGTTTTGTTGTGGCAATAGTACATTACAAAATATAATGTAAAAATTATAAATTACATTAAGAAATGTATATTCAGTGGATTCCAGTTAATTAGGAGACATCAAGACCAGTTCATTTTGTCCCAATTAAGCATTGCCCCTATTAGCCAAAATTTCAAAGAAATAGTTAAAAAAGTATAAAAAAGACAAACTACTGTGTAACTGAGTAACAAAGCATGTATTTAAATGAAATACAGAACAATTTAGAACATTATTAATACAACCACAGTACTATAAAACTGTGTATTAGTTCTTAATAGTTCTTGACAGAGGATATCGCGTTCTTTTGATTGACTGCAAATGAACAAAATCAGTGTAGACACCTAGTGCAGATAATGGACTGCCTTCATACAATGCTATCGATAATTGCATCCTCCAAATCTTCATTTTCATTGTAACGTTCAAGACAATTGTCAATACCTTCAAATTCTTTACAGTTCCTAACCTGTTGAAGTAGTGAAATCGTTTCATTTTCACTCCTAGCCGTTTCTGGCATCTCAAAGCCTGAATACTTGAAGCCACAGTGAGAAAAACAGTTCTGAATTGTCTTATTGCTTATTTCTCTGCAACTACCAGTGACAAAAATCACTGTGTTTTGAACACAAACACATGCAACTGATGCAATTTAAAAACCATCCTAAGCACAATGCGGTTCCTAACAGCCACACACAATTTTAAGCAACTGCTGCTAGTCAGAAACTGGTCAGCAACACTCTCCTGTCCCAATTAAGGAGCGTAGTGTCCCAAATAAATGAAGGGAACCCCAAATATTTTCTTGATTAGTTTTGTTCTTTATGAGTTGTCCCAAAAAAGCAGCTACTGCAATTAACTGATGACCCAATTATCTGGAATCCACTGAATATAAAAAAAGTATTGAAAAAAGATACCAAAAAGAAGCAAACTATAGTGAAGTAGTGTACACGGGTTCAAGTCCATTCAGAAATCTGATGGTAGAGGGGAAGACGCTGTTCCTGAATCATTGAGTGTGTGCCTGATGGTGGCAATGAGAAGAGGGCATGTCTTGAATAATAAGGATACAGCCTTTCTGAGGTATTGCCTTTTGAAAATCCAACCAAGTATCTTAGTAAAGAATGGAAAGGAAAGACTGATATAAGCAGTTCTCTGGATCTTTGTCTTTTGGCTATCAGAATACGTTTGTGATATTGATTTAAGCTTGGAATGAGCTATGCTCTGTTGTTTCATGGCAGAGACTCAGGGCGCAGAAATGAAAAACTTCACTTGATTAAAGTCGGAGAGAATTCAGGATTATTTCAGGGTGAGTCATTACTTTCAGAAGAGGAAAGTCAAGAAGTAAGCAGACTGCAGTAATAAATGTCTGAGCCTCACAACATTGACGGTGAATGTGCCAGTGTGGATTTCCAAGGAATAATCCATGACTCAAAAACACGAGTGACCAAGAATAGAAAAGCCTAAAAAAGTGATGGCTGCAGCCCAGTGCATCCAATGAAAAGTCTTCCCCACCATTGACCACATCTACAAGGAGCACTAACAGCAGAAAGCAGCATCTGTCAATCAAGGACCCCCATCACCCAGTGAATGCTCTCTTCTCACTACTGCCATCAGGAAGGAGGTACAGAAGCATTAGGTCCCACACCACAAAGTTCAGGAACAGTTATTACCGTTCGACCATCACGCTCCTGAACCAGCGTTGATAACTTCACTCACCTCAACTCTGAACTGATTCCACAATCTACGGACTCTATAGCCCATGTTCTCAGTACTTATTTATTTATTTGTTTGTTTATTTTGTATTTGCAGTTTCTCCTTTGCACATTATTTATCAATCTTTGTGTGTAGTTTTTCTTTGATTCTGTTGTATTCCTTTGTTATACTGTGAATGCCTGCAAGGAAAATGAATCTCAGGGTAGGATATGGTGACATATATGTACTTCGATAATAAATTTACTTTGAACTTTGAAAAAAAAACATATTGTTCTGTGACCATAAAAGCATCACTAAAGAAAGACAACATGGGGAATATTATGTATCCCATTATTATTACTCTCAAACATACCTGGTGAGGTCCCTCACAGGAGACTTCATGTTAAGCTTTATTTTGAATGGTTCTAGTCAATCTATTGGACCTCTTGGGAACTTTATAAGTGTAACCTTGACTTTTGCCAATGTTATGACAAATGAGAGGCTTCTCCTCATTCCCTTGTTTTATTAAAAGAAAGCACCACCTGGGGAAAGAGGCTTTATGTGTCTGTCTAACGTCCATGAACAGAATTCCCTCATGCTTGAACTCTGCACAAGGTTTAGGAGTTAATTGCAGTCTGCTAACTGAAGGTACTGTGATTGGTTGCTTGCACTCAACATGGAGACATAGAGAAGATGGTTACTTGTGGAAAATGAGAAGAGAATATGCATATATAATGTTTGTGAGATATGTGCTTAAAATTTCCTGTTTGTCTTTACAGTTTCAGAACATAGAACTACAGGATTTCACACCACAAACTTAATTAATGGAGCTCTTCAAACAATCATCTATATATTGCTCCTTGGTCTTAATCAACAAAATAGACTTCATAATTTGCAAATTGTCATTCTTCAAACAAATATATTCCCAGCCATTTTATGTTTTGCATTTATAAAGGATAACATTACACAGGATATAGAAAATCATAGCACTTTAATGAGTGCCAAATAATCTTTTATTCACAGTGCCACCTTCTGCATGTAGACTCCGTGGCCACTTTATTAGGTGCACCTGCTCACTAATGCAAATATCTAATTAGCCAATCCTGTTGTAGTAATTCAATGCATAAAAGCATGCATCCATGTTCAAGAGGTTCTGTTATTGGTCAGACCAAAAATCAGAATGGGGAAGAAATGAGATCTAAGTGATGTTGATCATGGAATGATTGTTGCTGCCATACCGGAAGGATTGAGAATCTCAGAAATTGCTGATTTCTTGGGGTTTTCACACATGACTAGAGTCACTAGAATAGTGCAAAAAAAAACCAAAAAACATCCAGTGAGTGGCAGTTTTGAGGGCGATAATGCCTTGTTAATGAGAAGTCAGGGGAGAATGGCCAGACTGGTTCAAGCTGACAGGAAGGTGACAGTAACTCAAATAAACATGCATTACAACAGCAGAAGAGCATTTCTGAATGAACAACACAACAAACTTTAAAGTGGACGGGCTACAGGGGCAAAAGGCAGCGAATGTGCACTCAGTGGCCATTTTATTAGGTAGCTAACAAAGCAACCAGTGAGTGTATGTGACGAACATTTGGAGCACAAATATCCATGCAAATAAGATTGCAAAAATCCAAGCAATTTATTGCAAGATGTTTACGGTGGAAGAACCAGAGGGAAAGTGTAGTGGGGGGGGTGGGTATGGGGAATGGGGTTGCTTTTAACCGACAGAGTTGCTATAGTCTGGAATAAACCAACTGAATGTGCAATAGAAAGTGTTTTGATAAAGGGGATCTAAATATGTGTTTGAAAAGGGGTAAATAAATGCATTGCTGTTGGGATAAGTAAAAGGAACATGATGCTTATTATTTCAAAATACAGACAAGCTAGCGATGACAGAACAAAATACCTCCTTCTGTACTGTGCTGTATAGTAGTTAGAGCATGGAATAGTCTATCACAGGAACAGGCCCTTTGTCCCACAATGGTAAATTAGCAATTAACTAGCCAACTAAACTAATCTCTTCTGCCTATACAATGTCCATATCCTTCTATGTTCCTAACATTCATTACCTATCTAAACATCTCTGAACAGTCCCTAATGTATCTGCCTCTGCCACTACCCCATATATAGATCTCTGTTTCTTTGAATATGTCCACTTGGCAGCTTTCACAGCTGCGCGGACCAACCATTGCTCCGAGAAGGAACTTTTTACACAGGCTGAAAACTGCGCAACACTTTAATAAAACATTATATAAAAGGCAATTCCAGCTGCGCGGGCAACAAAGGCGACGTGCGTCGGAGCGTTTTAACCCTGCGCGGGAAAGCAGCTTGGAGGGAAGAGTGAAACTCAGTTACTGATAGTGTAGCATCCCCTCCCAAATAAACCATGTTCGTTTTTATATTGCATTCTCCAACCCCTTTGATATTCCGTGTCGCAGTTCTTGTTTCAATTTTTCATCTTGTTAAAAATAACTTAGCCTTGGAAGCAGAACACAAGAATACATCAAGTGGCAATAAAAGTAGAAATAAGAACTCCATCAGCAAACTTGGTCTCAGCTTTGCCAAGAACACATATGATATGACGGTGGCAGTGTCGGAGACTAAGGAGAAGCTGTATGGGAGTGTTCAGTGGGAGAAATAGAATATATTAATCAAGAACCGGCCTGGATAACTTCACTCACTTCAACTCTGAGTAAGTCGGGGCCATTGCAAAGACCTCTACTAGAGGTTTGCGCAGACTTGCCATGTCGTAAAGAACTCTGACAAACTTCTACAGATGCGCAGCGGAACGGATCCTGACTGCTTGCATCACAGCCTGGCATGGAAGCACCAACGCCCAAGCACAGAAAAGCCTACAAAAAGTGTTGGATACAGCCCAATTCATCACAGGAAAAGCCCTCCCCACCATTGAGCCCCTTCAGAAGGAAGACTGCCAGACCATCAGGTTCATATATAACCACATAACAATTACAGCACGGAAACAGGCCATCTCGGCCCTTCTAGTCCGTGCCGAATGCTTACTCTCACCTAGTCCCACCGACCTGCACTCAGCCCATAACCCTCCATTCCTTTCCTGTCCATATACCTATACGATTTTACTTGAAATGACAATAACTGTTCAGTAACAGTTATTACCCTTCAACCATCAGGCTCCTGAACCGGCATGGATAATTTCACTCACCTCAACTCTGGACTGATTCCATAACCTCTGAACTCACTTTCAACGACTCTGCAGTATTATTTAGTTCTCAGTATTATTATTTATTTTAATTATTAGCACAGTTTGTCTTCTTTCGCTCCTTGGTTAAAAGTCAGTCTTTATTATTTATAGCTTTTCATAAATGTTATTGTATGTCCTTGTTTTCCCTTAAATGTTTGCAAGAAAATGAATCCCAGGGTTGTATATGGTGACATATATGTACTTCAATAATAAATTTACTTTGAACTTTGTTATACTACCTTGAAATTCATTCACAGGAGAATAAAAAAACTATAATAGAACCAGGGGAAAACTACACACGAAGACTGACAAATAACCAATGTGCAAATTGTGAAAATAAAAAAAAGTAATTAATAATAATAAATTAGTAATACTGAAAATATGAGTAGTAGAATCCTTGAAGTTCAGTCCAAAACTGCGTTCAGTGACCATTTCAGTGATGGGGTGAGTGAAGTTACCAACACTGGTTCAGGAGCCTGATGGTTGAGGGGCTGTTCCTGATCCTGGTGGAGTGGCACCTCCTTTCCGATGGCAGCAACGAGGAAAAAGAATGGCTCGGATGCTGAGGGTCCTTGATGATGGGTGCTGATTTCTATTGGTGACATATATGTACCTCGTTAATAAATTTATATTGACTTTCAAAGTCAGAATTGTATAAAGACGGATAACGCGGTTATGGTAGCGGTTAGTGCGACACTATTTCGCTCGGGGCGTTCCGGAGTTCAGGGTTCAATTTCTGTAAGAAATCTCTGTACGTCCTCACTGTGAAATACGTGGCTCTCCCTCAGGTGCTCCGGTTTCTTCCCGCAGTCCAATTATGTATCGGATAGGTTAATCGGTCATTGTATATTGTCCCGTGATTGGGTTAGGGTTAACCGGATTTATCGGGGGTTGCTGGGGCGGCGTGGCTTGAAGGGCCAAAAGGGCCTAAAATAAAATACAAATAACTTCCAAATTGAGGAAGGGTGAATCAAGTGGCTTTATTCCAGATTATGAGTTACCTATTAATATTGCATAAAATTAATTCATGAGAACTGCTATCTAGAGGTGACAGGATCACATAATGGGAATAATATTTGAAACTCACTAATCCTACACTAATTTATAGTATGTGTATTGTAAATCAAAGCGTCATTCAGTTTGTGCATTCTCTACATGAGCAGTTCTGCTCAGATTGTCCTTGTGCCTGAAGAACCTCCCGCCCGTGACCTTATGTTCCAATTCTACAGAGACTACTTTCCAGGAGATCAGTACTTCTATTACCAGTAAGTGTATCAGACAATGGGACCAGGCTACAGAATGGAATCAAATCTTTGATCTTGATGACTTTATAATCCATTGTTGATTACAGTGAACTCTAGCCTTCACGGGTGGAGTCAGAAGCATTCAGTTATGAGACAGCTCTCTGTTCCTCTCCCTTACGCAGTCAGACCCCACTGGCTTCATTAGGCAGTATATACATCACTTTCCTTTGCAGGACAAAATCCAGTTTCATCTCCAAGCATTTGGCGAGAAGAGAGCAAACTGATAAAATCATACATGGGGTTAAGCCGGAATGCCATTTTGCTCCATTCTGACAGGCATTGCCTTGCACGAGGCAAATCTCTGCAAAAGCCACATTGAAGGAAAATAATTTAGGAATGGTGGGTGACTCGCTCACTTAAACCTTCCCCGCATTACAGCAGGACTCCGCCAAGCTCCGCCTTGAAAGGAGGTTTGGGCACATGGGGCTTGCAACCCCATTCCGTAAAAACCCAGAGCTACAGGAACGCCATTAGAAGCTCCAAAGAGCCCGTCCATGGGAGGGGAAGGATCTTCGAAGATGGGCTACACCTGGGGACGACTTTAAAGACTGGCTCGGGACAGAGGAATTTGGCCAGCTGCTGATGGCAGTGTATACTCCAACAGGGGCGATAGGCTTAAGAAGAAGGAGAAGACATTATAGTAGGGCAATTAATAATAGAAACTTAATGATGCAGTGCTTGGTTAGAAACACTGGTTAATATTCCAAAGCAGTGTCATTAGATTACTGTTTTGGAAAGAAAAAGGCCTCAAAGAGGTGCCGGGGAATGTAATTATAAGGCGTTAAAGGTTACCAGGAAACGGCCGGAGAATGAGCTGGAGGGGGATAAATCAGTCATGACGGAATGGCGGAGCAGATTCGATGGATCGAATGGCTTCTCTGTCTTATAATGGTTGTTTGTCCTGAACCCCGGTGTTACGAAAGCAAGTTGTCAGCGACATTTTTCATTTTATTTGAAATGAGACATAATGCAAGCACTTGCGGAAGATGGTGACAGTCTTGAAGCTGGTAAGACCGTCCAGCAGTTGTGTAGGAACCCAACGAAGATCTCCAAATTTGGAGAGAAAATGAGGAGCTCGCAAAGCGCGCCAAGGCAAAGTGCCTTCAGGCTATGTCTCAACTTCGGGTAAATTCTCACCGCGCTTAATAAGACCAAAATAAAATTAGATTCCGCAAACTTGTACATTCTTCCCGCAAGAAAACGGCGGGAATAAAATCGTGGTTTGGCGTTCAGCGACAAGTCAGGAGATAACCCCATATTGGAAGAAATTCTTTGGAGAGCTCGGGATAAGCGAAGACAAGATAATACTGTAGCTGTTACTCCACCCATTCACAAAATGTTCTCGAAAATTGTGGAAACAACGGGATCTTTAAAGCAGTCCTTGACCAATCTCGGATACCTTTGCAGCGTCAATGCGTAAGGGCCTAACTTATCAAAGTTAGAAATCTCATTTCAACAATAAACCTGATCCGTCAGTAAGTCCCTTGACCTTACAACCAGGGAGTTCATGCTGCCCCATTAATATCCTTTGATTTTCAATTACACGGCTTTCAAAATTCGTTGAGTAAATAATCACGTAGGAGTTACAATAGGGGTTTTAAACCGAGGGGAAAACACCACCAGCTATCTTTTCTTCAGCGTCTCTTTATTCACCAATGATTTTGTTCTGCGCGGTATTATTTTAATCACAGAATGACTTCTCTGTAGAACAATGGAGTTTTAGGGTCCATGTTTTTCACAACGGTAGCCGGTAGATCAAACAGATCCGTTCGGGTAAATCGCGAACTTTTATATGTTTATGATCCCTCAGTCCATATATTCGTATCTTTCTACAGAATTCGTTCTTGCACTGTTGATATTAAGGGTAAGAAACACTGTGGAAATACAACTCTCTAATTTTGCACCTTCTTACTGCACGGCTCTGGAATTTGTAAGGCGGTTTTGGAATCAAAGCGAACCCTCAAATAAAGGGCGCGCACACACACACGCACACACAAAAATGCAGATTTTTTACTAAGTTTTGATCACAATCACGCCGTTGCAATGGTTTTAGTAAAAAAAAAGCCAAATCGTGATGTTTCGTCGCAGTTGGTTAAATTCCGCGGGCTATTCAATACAATCTTTCCACTGAATTAATGCATTGGTTCCTATCGAATATCCAAAATCCATTGCTACCCAACTAACATCGGTGGGCAATTGAGGCATGCAAAAACAGTGTCACAACTGTGTGCAGGTCGATGAATTAAGTGTCGCAGCTGGGACAATTTTGCAGTTAATTTGCAATTATTTTAAAAAGCCTCAACTTCAATTATTCCGACTTCTAATCGTGACAAACAAGATGGCGGTCTTGGATTGGTACTTTTCTCTTATCGCAGTTTTGAATAGTTCGCCAATTGCGATTACTTTATTAACTACCAAAATTCTTTAATTTGTTATAGTCTATTTCTAATAAGTAATAAAATATCGGTGAAGTTATTTCAGAGTCCCGCGTCTATTCGAGTCCGTGCTGAGGTGAAAACAGGATGCGAATTTTCATTCTACGCCATGTAAGGACGAGTTATCCTAAAATAAAGACGTAGAGTGTTTCTTTAGAGGAACTCGGTTTAAAATAAAACGAAAAGGCATTTAAAATGGCGAGATTACTCTTCTAGTAAATAGTGCATTTGGAAACATCCTTAAAGCGAGGCGGAAAGCCTGAATGTCAAAGCTGAATATTCTGGGGCGGGTTTATTTGTGAAACTGCGGAAAGAGAAAAAATATCGGAATCTTGTTTATTGTCAATCATAAGTCGGAATCATTAAAACTAAGACTTTAAATAATTGCAACTAGAAAAGGACTATGCCCCCAAATTTCAGAGCAAAACAGGTTCCAACGCAAGAAAAGCTTTAAAGCCAATATCCTTAATTAGTGAAAGCTGTTGGATCTTCTGTTCCGAAAACATTTATTCAACGTTTGTCTCTTCAGGTGTAACGACCGATGTCTACTATCTGTGAAATCTTCGCTCTGAGCTCGGACTGTGGCCGCGGAAATTACACCTGCGCCTTAAAGTTGCAACGTCTTGATTATTCGTAATTGGTGTATTAATTGCCACATGTACCGAGATACTGCGGGTCGCTTCTTGTTCGCCTGTCATCCAGACAGTCCTCTCCATACTGGAGGAAGAATAATAACAGAATGCAAAATGAAGTGTTACAGTTACCGCCAAAGTGCAAGGCAGGTAGACAAATAAAGAGGGAGGTTCATGTCCAGGTACATTGGGAGATCAAGAAAATCAGAATCAGGTTTTGCGGTAGCAGTAAGACATAAAATATACCATAAGTTACAATAAACAAACATATAAAATAATTAAATTAGTGCAAAAAGGGAGTTTAGCATTTAGGATAATTCTTTACAATGACTTGGTTTGATGGCGTTTGCAGGGTTTAATTTGTAAATGTGCGCAGTATTACTTGTAATGCGAATGCACAGAACGTATTGGTACGAGTTCCTTCTCGGAAAACCGTTGAAGTGCGTTCAATATAATGTAGACCGAGCCTTTTTTTTGTGTCCGAATTCAAATATACAAGGAACGATGATTCTAAATAAATTGATAACAAGGGGGCTTCTCTCGAGAGTGGTTGTCTTCGCGTTTGTTATTCTCGCTGTCTTCACCTCCGCGCCGACAATGTGCAAGGCGCGGTGCCGGCTTCATTTGGGGACGTGCTCCAGGTCGGGCCCAAGTTTACGCCGGGCACCGAGTGACAAAAAGAAGCCTCCGCCGCTCCACCGTTTTGTACAGAAGAAAGGAACTGCCTGCGGCCAGCTCAACCACACTGGCTCACGGTCCAAAAAAAACCCCTCACTTTCCAAAGCGGAAGTGGCGGAGAAAGTTGAGTATGACCCCTCGCCCCCAATTAACACAGACTTTCAATTATCTCGTCTGTTTTTTTAAGATAGTGCCAGATTCCCGATCTAATTAAAATGGTGCGCAGCGCGTGTATGCGAGTGGTGTATGTGTTTTTTAAAGAGTCCTTTTCGTTCATAAACTCGTCTGGAACTGCGGGCAAAGCTTCTTTCAGGGCCATTTGACTCATGATTCAATAAGGATGAAAATAGTGCGTTTCGTTTTTCTGTGAGTTACCACAAACACGTCCCGTTCGTGCAATCACACAGGTTATAATTTTTTCTCTACCCGGGTCAACAACAGAATCGAAAGCAATAGTCGGGATTCCCTGTAACACCCAACAAGCACGTCTACACACAGAGTGGTTGGTTATTCGGACTTGCTGCGCGCCTCTAGCTTCGGGGTTAAGTCCACGGGCCAACAACAGACAAGCGCACTCTTTGATATTCCTGAGCACAGTCTCGGGCCGTGTTGCCTGTCTTCGATCCAGGGATTCACTGATATCCACTGAACAACCAGCTCCCCACACCGTCCCTCATTTTTTCTCGTAAATGTGGCAACAAAACAAAAAATATATATAAAGTGGTAGGGAAATAATTCCGATTCCTGAAATGTGCACACGTGTCAAAAATTTAAATTTATTTAAAGTTGATTTAAGACGATCCTGCTTTTAAATGTCATGAACGATTCGTTACTATGGGATATAGTTGTTTCGGATACAATCCTCCCAGGCCCAATTGCATTGGGACGGAATATAGAATAAATATCTAAAATGTGAAATATTTTGAAATGAATAGCGGATCTTCAATTCTCCGCAGTTGGTAGTCTGTGTCACTATTTCTGGGGTTCGGTATATTACGAAACTAAATATACCTCAAATTTAAGGAGGTAAAACTACGGCGAACCCACCGACTAACAGTTGACAATATCGGCGGAATAGCACCAAATGATGACAGAGTTGAATTCGGTTGTCAAACACAATCCTTCATAGCCAGTAGTTTGTGTTGGCATTGTAAAATCTTAATGGGAGAATCCTTCGGAATTACGGGCTACATCATATTGTACATTTATCACATTACGTTGGCGATAATAATCGATAGGTTGTTTTGTTTCGATTTGTTAATACAAATAAAGTCTCTTTATCGTAGTTTAAAACATCCCCATCAAGCAACTAATGGGCCTAAACGAGGCGAGCTTCAACTTCAATGAGAAACGAGAATTCGAAAATTAACACAGGTAAACAAAACGTAACACGGATCCGGAGCTTGGAAGTCTGTTCCCAATTAACCCTTAAGATAAATCAGTCATTCTACAACCCAGTGTAACACGTGAACCCGCAACATTATTGCCGCTCCTGTTGTAGTTCTCAGATTCCATAAAATGGAGCCTTATGGAATTCAACTGAGTGAATCTTCGGTGTTTTTACATTTTTATTCCCCAGTCTGCCAGTAAATAGAACTTTACATAGACAACACAGGTCTGTTTAGTGGCTGTATTTTATTTCACGAATTTCTTTATCTTGTCGGTATTTGGGAGGAATAACGGCAGCCTTTGACAGACCAGCACACTGGGAAATACCACGGAGGTTACAATGAAGCCCGACTTTTTTTGAAAAGCAAAGCAACCCAAGCATTGACCTTCAAAGTTGCTCAGAGCAACAAGATTAGATTCTTTGTCCTTCCGGTA